>NC_092840.1:11160308-11535308 GCF_039878825.1 Excalfactoria chinensis
ACTGTCAATCACAATTAACTAATAATCTCCATTTCCTTTCACAACATAATCAGCTGCTCCTTTTACAAATGAAATCGAAAAGCCACAAACAGCTAGAATAATTTCTAAAAGCTTAGAAATGATGACATTTAAATGTCTCAAAAGAAAAAGTTCTTTTCTCAAATCGTCTGCCTCCATTCCAGAAGAAAAACAACCATCTTTGTAAGAAATCCTTACCTTCACTCTTTATTTTCACTGGAAATTGCTGTGTTCTATTAGAACATTCTACAGATAACATGTGAATGTCATTTGGTTACTAACTTGAACTGTAATACATTTCTGAATTAATTTTTACACTGTCTTACCATTAGGACAAGAGAGAGATGAGTGCATCCAGAAATTTGCTCCTGTCTTCTGTTTTCAATTCAATTACTAAAATATAAAGTACCTTGTTACATGATACAAATAACTGAAAGACATGTCAGGTATCATACAAAGGGTGCTGATTCCTACTATGCTTATTTATATTCCTAACCAGCCTTAAGAAAAAAAAAGAGAAACCATTTGTTTGGGCAAAATGCAACATGCATTGTTCATTCCAGCAAACTCACGTTTCTAGGTGCTCACTACAAAATATAGTCACCATGTTTTAAACCTAGGAGAGTTTGTTTTACGTTCAATGTGCAAATACAATCAAAACGTGTAGAGCTAAAACACAAAGCAAGCAGAATCTCACTGCATAAATATCTTGTTTTTCAAAGAGTCAATCAGGAATAAACCTTGTAACATCAATACCATACTTGGCTTGGCTGCCAGATACAAAAGCCCTCACAGATATCCTTATAGATCGCAAATGAAGTGTACATATGAAAATCATTACCCTGTGCAACCTTTACACTGTCTCAAAATGACAAGCAAGCCCCTGCTACATAGTTTCACTTCTGTACCAGACATGACTTAAAAAACAGAAAAGAAATAAAAAGATCAGCAAACTAAGATGCAGTTTGTATCTATCCTAGACTCAGGAATGGAGTTCTCACATTTGTGTCCAAGACAAACAGAAATGAGTAAATTGTCTACAGTCATTTTGCTTGATGGAGTCTGTGTGAACACTGACCCCTAAAGGAATACAGGGTGAATGAATTACACGAAATGAAAGACGGCATTACTCACTGGACATGTCGAAATGGTTGTGTAAAGTCCTAGAATTGGTACTATCAGCAGCTTTCTCAAATGCTCTTCCAAAAAAGCTACAAGATAAAACACAAAGTTGGTTACGTATTAGAAGGCACCACCCACTAAGAGACATAGCTCTCTTAAGATAAATACCTAAGTAGTTAAGATGGAGGAAAAAAACTGTACAAGGGAGCTGGAGAAAGTTTATATCCTCTCTCAAAGTACCTCATGTATACCATAAGCAAAAGCATCTTTTAAGAAGGATGCAGGTGAAGTCAATAAGTAGGTAAAGGAAAGATGTAGTTGTCTCAGAGACAGGAAAAGCATATGGATACCTCTAGTAAGATCTTTTAAACAACATCCTTACTTCTTTTTGTCAGAGCTTTCTGTCTCTGGAGGAATCCCCACCATGATCACAGTTCCCTGTTCAACATCCATTGGAGCAGCCATTATCAGTGGCAGTAATTTGCAGCGCTTGTTTTTTGTCTGGAAATCAGAAAGGTTCGTTGTGCTAGGAAGTTCCCCAGGAACAGAATTCATAAAGGTGCTAAAATTACCCAAACAATCAGCAGAAAAACTTTTAAATTTTTAAGTTGACATGAAAACATTTTAGTTGTTAACTGTAAGTCGCCAGCAGAACAATAACTATTACATAGGCCAAAAGTTACATGAAACCTGATTTACTTACAGAGCAAACAAAGGATTTGAGCAAGTATTTACTAAGCAGGCACAGAGATACTGGTTTGGAAAACAGTTTCACATCTGGCGTACCCTGGGAAAACAAGAATTATTTCAATTACAACACATGACAATGGTTCCATTTATTGATTTAAATTCTGATACCTACTGACACAGCTAAAAGCTTTGCATCACTAAGAAGAACCATTGCAGTAAAGGAGTTTGATATCTCCTACTTTACTTGGTAACTAAGCTCTCACATTTGAGAAAACTGATTCTTTCTTTGTGAATTACAGAGCAGATGTCAATACTGACACATGGGAGGACAGAACAGTATAGATAGATTCTTTCTGACTTTGTGTTGGCATCATTCTTATTGAGCCAAAGTTAGGAAAACATTATTCAAATCAGACAAAACATGACACTGAAATATGAGATGGGAGAAAAATAGAATTCTGACCTCCATGAGAGAGCAATAAAGAAAAGGCCCTTGAGAAATAACAAGGTTGGTGCAAATGCAGCTGGCTACCGTCTGCTGAATGGCACGTAACTGCTTTTTGGCTAGCTCCAGCCCCTGGTGCAGTTTGTCCAGGTTACCCCTGCAAAAGACAGAGGAAAAGCAAATGCCTTTATATAAAAATGTAAAGCTTTTCCATGCATAAATGGGACATTTCTACATGCCATCCCTGAGGGTATTTTCTTTAATTTAATCATCAATGCATCTTTTAGATATTTAACCCACATTCCCTAAATAAAATTGCAAAAGAACAATGAGAATTTTTTGTACCTGGAGAGACTGTCCAAAGCTTTAATGAAATTAGTTGTTTCAGGTCCCTCTTTCTCTATGCTCTCCATGAGAGAAGCTGTGGCATAAACTATATCACTTGCTAAGAACTTGTTCTTGAAGCCAAAGTGAATGCTAAAGGTCTGAACTCTTAAATCCTTCATTCTGTAAAATGAGATAAAAATAGTCAATGATTTCAGCTGGTGAATGTTAATATTATCTCCTCGGTGTGTTATTGTTAAGAACGTGAAGATTAATTTCACTCTAACATTTGCAAAGAGTCTAATATTACTTTGTCTTATCTTTTTTTTGAAGGAGACATTACATCCACTTCATATAAAAACATCTGAATTTAACCAAAAAAATATTTTCAGATAAATCACTTGTATGTAAAACAATTTACCCAAACTTATTTGCAGATTCTTCTATCATTTCCCGAAGATTTTCTTTCAAAGACATGTCCATGGAATTAAACTTCTGTTTCACTTGCTTCAAAGGCAAACTGAAAACAGAAGGAGAAATTACCAATAGATAAAGCCAGAAGAAACAAATATTCTTCCTTGCTTTCATAAGGCATTAAGATCTGGTAGTTTAGCAAACAAAGTCTGACTGAGCTTGTTTTGCTTTAGTCATTGAAGAGCAGGTATAAGAATGTGTAAGTCATTTCCAAATCGACTATTCAAGTTAAGGGCACATAGCTGAATTATTCTTCATACAGTAAGGCACGAGTGGCACAACTCAACTCAAAGAGACTCCACAACGGACTCAGAGCCCTACAAACACATTTGAAAAACAACACACCACTAAAAGAAACTCACCCCATGTCAGCCAAAAACTCCTGCAGCCGCTTCTGTCCTTGTACTGACCAAAGCTTAAAGTTAGCAGAGGTATATGAAGTATTACAGAGACTTTCATACAGAGACCAGTGCTGATAAAGTGCCAGGCGCAGACTGAACAGGAATTATAGGAAATACAAGCATATACATTCTCTGAAGTTACAGACAGAGAACTCTCTAACTAGCAGGTGCCTTCAATTGCCCTATACAGTGTTTGTCTAATCTCTGTGAAAAGATGCAGCTACAAGTAACGCTGCAAGACAAGAAACTCTGACATCTAACTAAATCTGTAGTTAAGCTGAAATGAAGCTGTGGGAGGTACTGAAAGATTCTCGTGTTCAACAAGACATTCACATTTTCTTTCTTTTTCTAATTCTGTTTTCAGCAGCAAAGCAGCTTGGGATTTCTTTCCCTCAATATAAACTCAGCTTGGGTGCATCAAGTAGGCACAGCACAGTTTGATTTTGCCGAGTTCAAAGCAAGGATACTCGTATTCAAATGCTATTCGCATGCAATCAATTGACAGGGAGTTTTCTTCATCCTCATTGCGGTGGTTATGGCGAGACACGTGGCGCTGCAGGACTCCAATGTCAGTCACATACTTCATTCTTTAAAAAGAATAAAAAGAAATGTCACTTGTATCATGATATGTGAATAGGAGAACACAAAATGCTTCCTGAAGATTGCACACTCATCAGAAAGCAGCATAGAAAACTGCAGACACTTCTCAGAAACACGACTTGTGAAATAACAGACTTTCAATACTCAGCTCTACACCCAGGCAATTAGGACTAAAATAAAACCCACCCAGAGAGACAGACTGAGCAGCGAATCAAATCTTTATTACATTTACCTTGTTAGAGAGATCGGTGTATTAGTAAAAACAGAATATCAGAATTAAGGTCTATGTGTGAACCACTGGAAATCTGATGGTATCTCATAGGAAAGAAAAGGGTTGGGAAAGGAAAAGAATTGGAACGTGTCTAGTAAGATAGGAAAGGAAGCAGGAGTCCACAGAATATACAGATTTTTCCCCTTTAAAAAAAAAAACTGTATCAGTCACATTTACATAAGCTACTACTGAACACCATTTCTTCCAAGATTAGAAGTTATATTATAAAAGCCAAATGAGTTTAAAAGTTCTTAACAGCAGAAAAAGAAAATAATTTCTCTGAAGTATATCCTGTTTTTGTAAGGCATAAGATCACTTTTAATCATTAAGATATTTAATGCCATTTTCCATAATTGTGTAACATTAAATTCCAACATTTCATGATCTTTATTAATTGCTATTAGCTGCTCCAAAAAAAATAAGAAGAAAAGGAAAAAAGCCTTCTTACTGAGTAACTTTATCTTGGACCCACTGATCTGTTAGGCCAACAATTGCCCACCTGAAATTGGGAAAACAAACAAGTTAAAACAAACAAACAAACAAACCTGGAAGGTGTACTGTATTTAAATATTTAGGTATGTAACAGAACGAGGTAGAAACACGATTCATCAACTGGGCATAGGAGTCAGTAACAAAGTAGTACACGGTTATTTTAATCAGTTTATGCAGCCGGGTCCTCCAAATTAAGACAGACATTTGCTTAGGAAATAAGCTGGTATCTTATGCTGAAATCACAGTTTTGGAAAATCTCACTTCTTTACTGTGCAATTATTTACAGCCTTCACAAGAAATGGTAACAGAAACCTACCACAACATGTCATTCAAATCTTTAGACATTATCCACGCCAGATCAAACATCACCATCGCAGACTACATGAAAGGAAAGCAAAAAGAGAGGGCAAATGAACACAAAGCTCTCACTTCGCTATGCAGACAGAAAACTTAACTTTGCCAATTGATGTGTGGTCGAGTGTGACAATCTACCAGCATCTTACTTTAAAGCTTAAGTAAACAGAAAAGTATTTCATGAAGTTCTGCAAGCCTGCATTGCATTTGTAATGCCTGAAATATTCTGACAACTTCAAAACTTAGAAAGGCAAACAAGCTCCCCATATCTTTAAGTCTTTTCACAAAAGTATTCTGGCGCATAGAGGTACTTTTACCAAAATCTAAATAAAAATAAAAACAAAAATCCACTACTAGTTTTACTATACAAGCATAAAAGATATCCAGCAGCAGAAATGTTAATAGTTCTGCTCCAACTTTTTCTCCCACTGTTAACACTGTTCCGCACACTGCCATGCAGTTGGCACTACCGTCCCAGCCTACTGGGATGTTTCTGGGACATCTCTAATTTAATAACAGGAAAAACAGATGTGCACAGCCAGAGAACTTTGAACTGCTACGGCAAACTGCTTGTTTGTCCATTGTGTGTCTCACCATATCTAATAAAGACTATTACGTAAAGTATTGTTAGTTAGTTACAAATTGTATTAAATAAAGCTGATTGGATAGCATCCAACATCAGAATTACACTGGCACCTTGTAATTTTGTGGAGAAGGAGCTGATACTTACTGAGGTCCCATGGTATTCATATTGCTCGTAATCAAAAAGAATTTCACGTCTAAAAGAGGAAAAAATATGTCTGACTAAGTGAAAAACCAGACTTATCCAATTCAAATCATAACCCTGAGCTGTGAAATAATTTCATTTCATCTTAGCAGTAAGAAAAAGATAAAACTGGAAAAAAAAAAAGAAAAATAGATCTTTGATCCCTCAAATTGTGTTCCTTTTTTTCTTGATCATTTCATTTAAAAATACTGAGATTAAAAAGTAAGTGGCTCAAATTTTATCCTTAGACAAGTTAATAGTGCTGCTTAACAGTGAAGCTCTGCAGCTTTTGCTATTCCTATTTATAAACAATTATTGACAATTATCTTCCATATAAGTGTTTTAGCTTTGTGTATATATATATACACATACATATACACACATATATATATATGCTAAATAAGTCTTTCCACTTTCTGAAAAAGTTAAAACTAAAGCATATTGCAAACAAAGTACCAAGTACCAAAATGTACAAAGCAAAAGACAAATGTGCATAACACAAAGAACCTGAAGCTCACCTGCGAGCCTCCCATTCTCGCCTTTGTCGCCTTTTCATTGTTCTCTCTATTACCTCCTGCAAATTAATTTGGACATTAAAATGCTTAAAAAAAAACCAAACCACACTCCAATAAATTAGCACTTATGCAGTTACTTCAGTGACTAGATCTTCATTAAAAGAGGAATTATTTCTACTTATGACATTTAATGGGAAAAAGAATTATCATTAAATGTTTTCTGAGGAAGATACTTAAAGTCATGTCACCTTCCTATTGCAGCTTCCATTGATTTAGCTCATCTACACAGATAAAAGGATTTTCAACACTACCAACACCATATTTTACCATTTTATAACAAAAGTGACGCTGAGGAAAAATAAAGTTAATTAATCAAGCTCAGAACAGAGGAACTCAGTGTATATTTACACTCCCTAAAAAGCATCATCATCTAAAATCCTCAGATTAATGAAGATCTCTGTGCAATATTTCACACGTTCAAAAGTAGCTTTTGCACGTGCTGGTTATGATTTGTCTTTCATTTTCTAGTATTGGTTCTTCCTAAGTAAGAAGTCCTGGATTAATGGGAAGTACTGTAGAATGTTAACAATTATGTTAAAAATTATAAAAAATAGTTTATATCTGAATTGTGTGTTTTACCGAACTCAGAAGCCCAGAGCACATAAGCAGAGGTCGATCTCCTCAGTTAAGCAATTACACGAGGACAGCACCACATAATCAATTTTAAGTTCAAAACACGTTTTGATCAGCAGAAAATATTTCAGTGCAGCTCAAATAAACAATCGGTGCAAGGGAAAGTCATAGTAATTATCTTCTACTCACACACAATTTTCTACCAGATCCAGTATGTTATTGCTGTTAATTAATCTGCTCCAGCACTTCTAATAACTGTCTTATTTTCCTTTTCTAGAAAATGAAGCACCAGAAACAAACCTCTTCAAAACGCCTGCGCTTATCTGACGGTTCTGAGCCATCGCTGTCATTCTCTGAGTCCTCTTCTTCGTCCTCTTCATCTCTGAAGATATCGTCATAAGCAGGAACATCGAGATCGTCATCTTGCTTAACTAACAGTTTAATCTAGCGAGAATAAAGGCATCTTTTTCAGCAAAGTACCATTTCAAACAACAAATGTGAAAGCTTCAGATACTTCAAAAGAGAAACCAAAAACTCATTTTGGCTGTTATCCACCCCAGTGTTAAAAAGCAGTAGTTGTGTTTTTACGAAGACTGTGCTTATTTATCCAGCGTAAGAGTAGAAACTGCATTCTTTTTCCACAATGAAATCATAGTTAGAGCACGGCATGAAAGAACTACTTGAGACTGTTACACACCGTACAATGCTCATCTTCTGATTCGTACCAGTGTGAGCTGCAGAAAGAGAACTCTACAGACAGCTATCCCAGCACTAACAGTCTAAGTTTTGGTAGCTGATCTGCCAATATTAATGGATATCTGTATCAGTAACGTTCATTTCCTGACTGCGAGCAGTTCTGCCAAACACAGAATAGCACTGAGGCACCCCCACCCCACAGAACACACACTGTTTGTTACAATACAAGCTGTAAGAAAAGCTCAGCTCACCTGTGTCTCATTGTAAACATTCACTACGTTGATAGGTCTGTGGCTGTCACACACAAAAAAATAAGTGTCTTCGTCAGGCTGCAAGATCTCCAGCAGGTCCACATTGGCACCACAGTTAATAAAAACAAAATATTTGAACTGCAAACAAAACCAAAACAAACATTTTTCAGTTTAATTAGTGGGAAACGTGGAAGACTACAAACACCTATACAAGACCACAGAGCACTCACTGCTGCCAAAACCAACATTCACTTCCTGGTGTTAGATGACCCAAAGAAGGAAAAAAACTTGCAAGACAACAGACCATGTTTAAGTTTGGACATTGGATGTCCAGTACCACCACCTTCCACATCCCAGAATGTGCGCATGCTCAGGCTCAATCAATTAGAAATGAGCTAATATTAAAAAACATATATCACAAAAAAGACCTCAACAAATTTGGAATATTAAAACTTAAGCACCGTGTTGAGGTAAGAAATAATATAGTTACATGAAGAGCTGACATTTTAAGTTGGGGAAAGGACAGAAATAAATGTCTATACACAATGAGCTGCAATTTCTCTTTTTACCTGATCTTTATGCTCAAGAAAGGCAGTTTCAAGTTCTTGCCATCCAGACACAGGGACTAGTGTATATTGC
Source organism: Excalfactoria chinensis (assembly GCF_039878825.1). Classification (NCBI taxonomy): domain Eukaryota; kingdom Metazoa; phylum Chordata; class Aves; order Galliformes; family Phasianidae; genus Excalfactoria; species Excalfactoria chinensis. The sequence continues at coordinate 11,169,000 of NC_092840.1, forward strand.
ACGTGATCACATTGAAATAAAGCCTGAAATGAAGCAAACAGCTGTCAGCTACAGTGGGGAACAATCTCTTCTGTGTTACTGTGCTGTGCTATAACTAATCTTTATCTCGAAGATGTCCAAAGTGACTACGTGACACTGGCTCTGGGAATACGGCTTACTGCGTGCCCACATTATGATGCACGGAGAAAACATTTCACAAAATCAGTTTAAAATTTACCCTTTTCTGAGTCCAAACCCATCCAAAGAAACCCAGTGACTTTGTTTGAGTTAGCCTGCAGAGGTACAAACACTTACTTGGAGTATTTTACAAGCACACAACGCATCGACGTCTGAGGCCACAAGAAGAAGAACCCTCTGCAAAAATAGTAGAGTAACAGCATTAACTTATTAACAAAGGGGACAGACCTAGTGAGCTGGTACATGAAATGGGTGACCGTGGGATGAGAAAGGAAGGAATTCAAGCAGATGTCACTATAAGCAGGGAACAGGACTGGATCTAAACAGGCACTGCAACAAAATAAACCATTTGGATCCCAGCAAACGTGAACAACGAACAGCCCCGCTTAAAGCAGTGAAATCACACCCAAAGTGCCCGTGTGCTCACAGCACGCAGCCTCCTGCTGGCAGCCCGCTGTGCCACCGGGTCAGAGCCGGGCAGCTCCACAGCCGTGCTTTGTGCGTCTCAAACAGCCGAAGTTCTCAGTACACGATCTGGAACGGCCTCGAACAATAAAAGCCTGGAGCAAAAACAGGCCCGAGGCAACGCCTCGCATATAGCCTAGGTCCAGGTAGCTTCTCTTTTGTTTTGTTTGAGCGTTCCTTCTCACAGGCGGAGCAGCCGAGAGAAACGTTTCACATCGCGCAGCCTGTGGAAGTTCCGCAGGCAGAACGCGACGGAGCGCACAAGGAAAGCAGGAAAGCTTGCCCGCTTCGGGACGCGGATCGGCGGGGGGCAAAACCAGGCTTAGAGGAAAGCGGGCAGCGAGGCTTCAGGGTTAATTAACGAGATCCAGAGACTGGGAATGCAGCATTACGGTGGTTAACAAGATACTTTAAAAACAAACAAACGAACAAAAAAACAAAGGCAAACCTAGAGCTGCCTCTGTTGAACAAAAGGGAAGCCGAAACGCGGCAGACCGCGGAGCTCAGCCTGCAGAGCGCACACTTACAGAGCGCACACTTACAGAGCGCACACTTACAGAGCGCACCCTCCCGGCGGCCCTACGCCCTCAGCTCGTCTCTCCCCCCCCGGCAGCGGCGGCCCCGAGCGCAGCCCGCGGTTCCCCCCACAGCCTCGGGGTAGCGGGGCAGCCGCCTCAGCCCCACCGCTGACCGGGTCGGGCGCTCCGCGAGGCAGCCCCGGACGGCGGCCCGAGGGGAGGCGGCTCCGCCCGCGCCGCGCCGCCCGCACCTGGCTGACGATCACATCGTAGAACTCCCGGCGGCAGTCGGTGACGAACATGGCGGCGGCGAGAAGAGCGATGAGGAAACGCCGCCGGCCGCCGGTCGCCTCCGCTCAAAGTGGGCGCCAAAGCAGCGCCGCTTCCCATTGGCCAACGGAAAAGCAGCCGTCGCTACTTCGCAGCGCGGATTGGACGAGCCGTCATCCGGGTGTTCGCCAGTGAGATCGGCACGAGAGAGACGCGACAGCGAGGCGGGCCAATTGCAGCAGGACGGAAGTACCGTACCACGCTCGGTTGCCGTTGCCGCCATCTTTGTCGAGGGCAGTTTGCTTATTTGGCCGCGAGAACGCAGCGAGAAGGAGCAGCAGGCGGCGGCCCGGTTCGGGTTCGTTGGCGGCGAACGGGCCGAGCGTCAGGAACCGCCATCGCAACGGCCGGCGTCACCTCCAGCCTTCTGCCCTCACCCAAGATGGCGGCCGGGGGGCGGTGCCGGGGGCGGATCGGCGGCGTCCGGCAGCGGAGCGGCCCCGTCCGCCCTCAGCACCGGCAGCAGCAGCGGGCGCTGCGCCGCGCCGCCGCCATGGTGAGGGCTGGGGGGCGCCGGGACAGCGCGGGGCCGCGGGGGGCGGTCGGGGCCGGTCGGGGCCGTGACGCCGGCGGGTCTTGGCGGCGCTGACGCGGCTGTTTGTCCCGCAGTTCTCCTTCAACATGTTCGACCATCCCATCCCCCGCGTCTTCCAGAACCGTTTCTCCACGCAGTTCCGCTGCTTCTCCGTGTCCTTGTTGTCCGGGCCGAATGACCGGTCAGATGTGGAGAAAGGCGGGAAGAGTATGTGCCTGTTTTCTTTGACTCGGAGCCGGCCGGGTTGGGCGGGTTGGGCCGCGGTAACGGCGGGGCTGCGCGGAGCTGCTGGCACAGCGGTGGGAGGACGGCGGGGAGCGCGCTGGGCCGGACGGACCTGGTTCGGGATCACCCTGAGAGCGCGCGGAGCTGAGAATGATCCCGCCTGGTGTCCTACCCTGAAATGAATCCGTGCGAGCTGTTAGAACGAACGTGGTCGCGGTGGAATTGTGTTACATTTTGATTGTACGGCCCAATTTCCTGATGTTCCTCTCTTTCTCCTGTCTGCAGTAATTATGCCGCCGTCTGCTTTGGACCAGCTCAGTAAGTGGATGTTTTCTTCTGGCATGGCGTTAGGAAGGAGCAGAAATACAAACACATCACCGAATAGCACGGCAGTCTGGGGGGTCTGTTTGGGCCCGATCAAACAAAGAGTATGAGATAAGGTCATTAGAAAGCAGAGCTGTGGGTTTTGTGTGGGTGAGCAGCCGGGTCGGCAGCGGGCTGCCCATGGCTGTGTACAGACAGCTGTGTGTTGGGCTGCTTGAGACGTGAGTCAGTGTCCAGTAACTGGTAGAACAGTCAGCCAGTGTTTCTTATGTCCTCCTGCTGGTTCTGGGTGCTGCTGGCTGAAGGGAAGATCTGTCGTCAAATAAAAAGAAGGTGAAAATGAACTTCGAAAGAGCTGAGGCGGCTTATTGGGCTCCTTCAGTCGGCCCTTTTGTTCCCCTCTGGATTGTGGTCATTACTTATTCTCAAAGAAATTATTGTGTCAGGATTTATCTTTAAAATAGGCCAGAGGTGTTAATATTAATTAGGTGGGAGCTGATAATAAACACTTACGCAACAATAATAAATTCCTGTACTAAATAATACCCCGTGCTGGCTCATCTCTGAGCTCAGGATGATGTGGTTGCTAATCCCCGGTCCCCGTGTAAATGGAAGCATTTAAGCCCCGAGTACAAAGGCAGTACAGTGCTTCTGTATCTCCATTCTCTCCTGGGTTTGTAGTTTTGAGACGCTGATGTAGTTTTGAGACGCTGAAATAATGGCATGAGGGAAATCCTCTCCTATACCCTGGCTGCTGCTTTTACTAATGTTCAATCTGTGAAAGCTCCACAACTGCACTGTGTTGTTGTTTTTTCTCCTCTCTCTCCAGGCCGGCTCAATATTACTTATCCAATGCTGTTCAAGCTGACCAATAAAAATTCAGACCGGATGACGCACTGTGGAGTGCTCGAATTTGTGGCTGACGAGGGTATATGTTACCTACCGCACTGGGTGAGTTGTCTTACGCTGAACTGCCAGAACCTGAAGAGCAGGACTGAGGAGCTGCCAGGGTAATGTTAAAGGGATATAATGTTTCCTGAAGTTGCCAGTCTTTGCTAGTCATGATCCTAAAGCAGCTTTCAGTCACAGCTCAGGTTTCTCTCAGTATGAGTTTAACCAAAACAAAGCAGGATGTTACTTAAGATGCACCTGTCTTCTCCCTGAAATTCAAACACGCTAATCTGGTGCGTTTCAGGGAAGATGGCAGCTTTGGCAAAATAAGGAGAATCAAAAACGTTGTCTGTGTTCATACAGTGCTTTGTATCTTTGTTCTCATACTCGCAGATGATGCAGAACTTGCTGCTGGAAGAGGGAGACCTGGTACAAGTGGAGAGTGTTAATCTCCAAGTTGCCACTTACTCAAAATTTCAGCCACAGAGTCCGGATTTTCTTGACATCACCAATCCCAAAGCTGTGTATCCTTCCTGTTCATTGGTGGACCAGGGAAGGTTTACTCCCCGGCTGTAATGATGCAGAGCAGTCTCTTTGGACACAGCTCATGCTTAGGAGGTAGCACTGCCGCCATTCCTGAAAAACAAACCACAAGGAAAAAGAGCTCCTGGTGCAGAATGTTGGCACAAAGCGTAGCCTGGAGTGTAAATAAGCATGAGTCTTAGCTGAAAGGCCCCTGAGTTTAAAAGCGTCCTATAGGAGAACGTCTACAGAAGGATTTGTATATGCCTTAATGTTCATTAAAAGGCAGTCTTCATTACTGATGATTTTTAAAACACGTTTGAGAGAACAAAGATCAGAGTTTCATAGGATAGTAATTGTAAAGCTTTGACGTTTCACCGGAGAAACGAATCTTAACATGCTCCACAGATTGGAAAATGCATTGAGAAACTTTGCTTGTCTAACTACTGGAGATGTTATTGCCATCAACTACAATGAAAAGGTACAGTACACAGCGCCATCTGATGTAGGTTCCATTTCTGTGCCATCAATCTGGTGCAAGAAAGGCAGGGTCCATGTAAAGTGCTCTGTAGTTTAGTGTTGTAGATACACAGATATTTGGCTACATCTTGTGATAGATATCTGTTTTAGGTGAGTGTTAGTAGGTGACGTTTTTGGCAGCACACATATGTTAATCATTTGGGATTGTAAACTAAACACAACTGTTGATGCCTAAATAATCAGCATAGAGCTGTACAACGTTGTTGGCAAATAGTCACAGATGGTGCAGTCAGTTTGGTGTTGGAGAAAGAAAGGGGTCAGTTCAGTCAGCTTTTTACCCATGGGGGCTAAGAATACTGTTGCTATTCCTATGAATCATGAGACAAATTATTCTGAATACAAAACTTAGTTTCAGAAGTGCAGATGAAGGTACAGTAAGAGTGCAGCAGGGTAGAGTAAGAGGTCGGTTCTCTATTGCATATATTTAGTGTCTTCAGTAAAAGTTTTTGTCATGATACTCTGAAGTATCCAGCCTTTAGCCTAGAGAGCACTTCAGTTTGTCTGAAGGTTTCTGAGGGGAAGGATTTAGCTGTGGTTTTCTTACGTGTAAGATAAAACGCTCCCATTGGAAGATGTGCAATCTTAAAATATTCCAAACTGTTTCAGATCTACGAGCTTCGGGTAATGGAGACCAAACCAGATAAAGCTGTGTCCATCATAGAATGCGACATGAACGTAAGTTATAACTACTATGGGAAGTCTGGCTTTACCATGTCTTTGCAAAAAGAGAGGGCATCTCATGCACTGGTAGCACTGGGCACTAGGAGAGGTAGCATCAGATGGGATAGGGAAGGCAACTCACTGAAGAGCACCTGTGTACCTCTGTAACCACATCTCTGGCCACGTGCTACACTTCATGTCCCATCAGGTGACTTCAGTGCATGGAATGTTATGTTAAGATTCAACGTGTTTCATAATCTGAGGAGTCTTATTTAACAACCTTGTCTTGGTTAAATCTCCAATGGCGCCGAGTGCTGTTTTACTGGTCTGTTTCAATTACATGCTAAGATTCATTCCTGGGGAGGCTTAGGTGGTGGTGGTGTTGTTCTGAATTTTGTTTGTTAAATATATTTAATATTAAAGCCTCAGTTCTTCCTTGTGCTTTCTAGATTAAAGTTGCAACGGTAGTTTGTGGAGCTCTGAGGATCAGCGGTATAAAGCTTATGAGTAAAAGAGAAGTACTTGTGCTTTTTTACCCTGTGTCAATAGGTGGATTTTGATGCTCCTTTGGGGTACAAAGAACCAGAAAGAAGTGCTCAGCATGAAGAGACCACAGTAAGTTTAACTCCTGTTCTGCAAAATGCATTCCCAGTGATCTGCCTCAGTTGTGAGAGAGCAGCATGTACCTATATATGTGTTACTATTTCTTTGCTGAAGCTACTTAAGTTTAAACTTACTGACCTGATGCTTTAGCTTGAGTTACTTGGGAGATGGTTGTTAAACAGCTGCTAGTTTTTGGAAATGGATTTTTCTAAGGCTTTGTTTGGTCAGAAGTTTATGGAGCGTTTTACATTGACTGTGCTCATCACAAGATGAACACCATGAAGTAACTCCCTTTTTGCCTGCCAGGACGTTGAAGCAGACCATAGTGGTTATGTGAGCGACGTGGGATTTCGTGTAAGTCCTCTCTGCTCCTTTCTGCATGTTGTGAAATGAGGTTGTTCCCAGCAGCTCCCAGTACTGATAACTGTAGTGGTTCTTTGGGGTGATTGTCGTTAACCAGCAGCTGTCTGCAGATGTCTTGTGGTGTTTACAGCCAGTGACAGTATGACTTGCTGTCCTTAATGTGCCAGTCTATGAACAGGTAGCTGAAACGTACCCCTACAACCAGGGCTTATCAGCTTATTACATGTACAAAAAAAACCATTCTGAATCAAACTGAAAGATTATAGAAGGCTTTATTTTGGTGGTGGTTTTCTGTTTGTTATTAACAGACTGTAATATCCCTGTGCTTTCAAATACAAGGTACTATTAAATTAAAGCTCACGTTTGTATACACAGGCGTTCTCTGGCTCCGGGAATAGGTTGGATGGCAAGAAGAAAGGCGTTGAGCCCAGTCCGTCACCAATTAAACCAGGAGACATTCGAAGGTTTGTGGCTTTCAATCACTTGTCAGCAAGTGAAGGATCAGCGATGTAGTGTTTCTTGTCTAATGTACCTATGCTGCTTTTCAGGGGAATACCCAACTACGACTTCAAGATTGGTAGAATCACATTCATTAGGAACTCGCGTCCGCTGGTGAAGAAAGTGGAAGAGGTCAGTAAAGTTGGATGCTGCCAGGTGTGCACAGAACTGCAAGGTTCAAACCATTGTCTGAGTTTGTTTCCTCTCCCCATACTCGATTTTTGTCCTTGCTTGCTGAAATGAGGTTGGGCTGGTGCAGGTTGTATGAGCCAGTGAAAGATGGGAGCGTTGTGGAAATGCTGGCGTTGGGTTTTTGGAAAGGAAGCAGAAATGATGTAGATAAGGATGTGAACGATGGGCAGTCCTTGCTGCTCTGACGGACTCTGCTTTATAACAACAATTCAGCCTTATCAAACCCAAGCAGTGAGCAGAGCTGACGGGCTTTTGTCTCTTTCCAGGATGAAGCTGGAAGCCGCTTCATCGCCTTCTCGGGGGAAGGACAGTCCCTGCGCAAGAAGGGAAGGAAGCCGTGAGGTCTGGCAGGAGGAAAATAAAGTGAGAACTGCAGCGTATTGCATCTTAGTTATTGCAGTTGCAACACAGGGATGCTGTGCTGTGGATGGTCTTGATTTTTCACTTGAAAATTGAGTTCTAGGAATTGTTCTGTTAGGGATTTTTCCTATGTGTCGCAAAGGGTTTCCCCGTGGGAAGCAGCTCCTAGCAGACAGCCCGCCCTCTGTGCTGGTGCCAGCTCTGCTGCTGCTCTGTGCTTGCTTTGCTCCACGTGGGCACGGTGCAGATGAGCGCTGTGCTGTGGGGATCTCGGCTGCAGGTGGGGTGCGATGATGCGTTTTGTACTTAGTAACATGCTGCTCAATATGTTCTCCAGCTTGTGGCGGTATGGGGGTGCAGCCAGCGGCTTGACCTCGTCCGGGAGCGGTGCTATCAGTACTAAATAAAGCCGTGCTGTCAGTACTAAATAAAGCCGTGCTGTCAGTACTAAATAAAGCCGTGCTGTCAGTACTAAATAAAGCCGTGCTCGTTGCTGAGCCGCGCAGTGCCGGTTCCTCGCTGTCCGGCTGCTCATCGCGGGGCGCGGCGAGAAATGGGCGGCGGGCTGAGGGGGCGGGGCTGCGTCGGGGGCGGGGCGGCAAGGTCACGTGCTCAGCACGCAGCCCTACGCCTCGGGGCGGCCATTAGCCGAAGGGCGCAGCGACGGGACGGGCGGTTTGTGCCGCCCCGTGCTATTGGTCGGGCCTGCGGGGCGCTCCCGTAAGCGCGGCGGCGATTGGCGGCGGAGCCCCGAGGGGGACACGCGGCGGAGGCGGCATGGCCGGCGCTGACAGCTGGCGGGTGAGCTGGGGGGCGGCGCGGGCGGCTCCCCTCGGCCTCGCGGCTCGTTCCTCCTCAGCGCCCGCTTTGTCCGCAGCCCCCGCGGTCGTGCGAGGATTACTGGTGGGAGTGGAAGCACTGCCGGGGGCTGCGGCACGCCTTCCACCACTACTACGCGCACGGGGAGCTGCCCGCCTGCGGACGGTGGCGGGACGACTACGCTGCGTGCCGAGCCTGGGAGAAAGACCGTGCTGCCACCGCGCGGGTATCGGCGGGAACGGGCCGAGGGGCGGGGGGCGGCTGGGGTGGGGCTGGGTTGGGGTTGGGTTGGGCCGCCGGGGTCGGCACAGCGACTGTCTGCGTTCCAGGAGGCGCTGCGCGAGAGCGAACGAGCGCGGCTGGCGGAGCGGCAGAAGCACGGATCCGTGTGGGCGCTGCGGAGCCGCCCGCCGCCGGACTGGCACCGCCCGCTGGAGCACGGCGACAAGTAATGAGCACGGCGACAAATGAGCACGGCGATAAATAAATGAACACGGCGACCAATAACGAGCACGGCGATCAATAAATGAGCACGGCAGGGAGCGGCGCTGCCCGCGGGGATCCGCCGTCACGTGGCTCCACCGTCACGTGGCCGTGGCCCCGCCCTGCGCCGCTGCCCGCGCGCGCTTCAGTCCCGGCCGTGGTTCGCTCAATCACGGCGCTGCGGTCCCGAGCCGCGCTGCGTTATTCGGGTCCCGTTATTCGGGTCCCGTTTGACCGGAGCTGCCCCGCGGGATGGCGCTGCGGGCCGGGACACACGCGGTGCCGGGAGCAGCTCTGAACGGCAGCGCGCTTCATTCTGAACTGCCTATGGCCGCAATTAACGTTACCGCGAAAATAAAGCTGCAAATGGCGGAGGTGAGATCGGATTTAGGGCAAACGCTATCAGAAAGTTAAGGCGCTCTTTACCCGGCAATAAAGAAGCGATGCGTTCCTTTGTCAAGGTGTGTTTGCCATCAGTTTTCCCTCTTACATTAAAAATCACTGAAATGCAAAGCAAAGCAGGCAGTGATCAGTCAGCTACAGCCTCCCCACCAGAACAGCCCCCTGTGCTGACTGCAGTGCTCCTGCCTCGTGTTCTAAGAGCCTCTATGTGTGGTTTGTGCAGAGCACAGCCAGCCCTGCTCAGGAGCACAGGGACACAGTGCAGCAGTGCGGGCTGCTTGTTACAGCTCGGCAGGTTAAACATAACCCAACCATTCCCTTAGTGGATTCTCTATTCATTTGTTCTTACAGTCACACACCTACTGTGCTTCAATGTGCCAAAGGAACCAGCACTTCTCATTCCATTCCTCAGTTGGCCGAGCAGCTTATGCCAGAGCCAGAGCTCCATCACTGCGTGTACACCTTGGTGATATCCACGCACTTCCCTTCAGGAGGATCGTAACCAGGAAGAGGTGGGGTGTAATCAGGTCCGTCCCTCTCAAAGGGGAACAGCTCCGGGTCCCGTCTGACCGCTGCCTGGTACAGCTCCTCAGACTCCAGCCGCAGCTCCTCCAGTGCCTCTTGCTGAGCTTCCACCAGGCTCCGGATTGCTTCCTTCTCTGCCTTGTCTTGTTGCTGCTTATACAGAGACCACTTCTTCATCAGTAAAACTCTTCTTTCGGTCTCCTCAAAGGAGAGGGGGGGCAGGCTCCGCACCCTGTTGGGGAGCAATGCAACCTAATAGGGAACGTGCCCCAAAAGCAAAACAAAACCAACCCCACCACTCACTGCACATCTAACAGCCCATGCTGCACTTCTGTCACCCCGTGCCTGCATTGGGGCCTTCCCACAGCCATTCCAGCAGCACGTTCACACGACCGTGTTTCAGGCTTTTAGCAGGAACTAATGACATTTACTTGCCACATTTCTGTCCTAGCAAAGCCAGCACCACCTCACACGAAGGCTGGCACCGAAAGGCTGGAGGTGACAGACAGCCTTACTTACCTGCTGCTGTCTGAGAACTTCAGCGGGGTTTCAAAGTCCTCGATGGGAATCAGTTCTGGAGCAGCTTTTTCCAGCTTTTTAATCTTCTTTTTCACACGATCCTTCATCGCTTGCTCTCTCTTTGGATCCACTTTCTTTTTCTTCTTTGGTTGTGCTCTAGCAAGGTAAATAATTACATGAATACATAAAGATACTCCCTCACTGAATTCAACTGAGCATCCGCTTAATGTTCCTACACACTGTTATTTCCCATCACTTAACTCCATCACCTTCACTCAGGTAAAGCCCTGCAGTTTCTGAGTCGTTCTGCACAGCGCCATGCCTGCCTGACCCAACCCTCACAGAGGGCCTACGGGTTATCGGCAGGGGGCTGGAGCTTGATGATCCCCGAGGTCCCTTCCAACCCAACCCAAGCCATTCCATGATTATCCCTCCTGCTGCACTGATGGGAGCTCTGAGCGTGCATGGAGCAGACAGTCATTTACTCTGCGCCACCACACAAACTCATACTGCAGCGAACGCACTCCCAGTTCCCAGTTTGGTCTTCCAGTGATCACAACAGACCGCTTGTCTTGCAGCGCTGCAGACCTTCACGTGCACGAAGAACCTTCGTGATGCGAAGCCGCCTTTCTGAGGGCAGCCGCCAGCCGACAGGATTACATCAAAGCAAAGCAGATACCGGAACGCGACGGGTCTGTAATGCCACACGGCACTGCGCTCACCTCGCGGGCAGCGCCGCCCTCCCGGCCAGCACGGACGTGTCCCAGTGGCTGCCCCGGCACGGGAACGGGCGGAGCAGCCGAGAGCTGCGGGGAAAGAGGCACAGCGTCAGGGCGGCCGGGCGCGAACGTGGCGGCGCGGCGCAGGGGAACCGTTCAGCCGCAACGACGGGTTTCAATCGTAGTTCAGCGCTTAACTCAGGCCGGCACTGGGCCCCGGCACAGCGATATCACTAACAAACACCACGGAGGGAACCGAGCCCCGAACTGGGCCGATCAGCGCCGCGAATCCGCCGGCTGCCGAGGGCGGAAAGAGAACGTCCTCTGCGGGGTTCGGGGAACGCGGCCGGGCAGCTCCCACACACAGCGGCCACACACAGCGGCCTTTCACGGCAGAACGGAGCCAAATCCGGGACGAGGCGCCGCCTCGCACAGTCCCCCCGTCCCACCCCGCGCAGGCCCGGCCGCGGCGCAACGCTCAGCGGGAGGGGCCGAGCCCGAGGCCTCACCCCGCCGCTCCGGGCCGCCCCGCGTCCTACCTGAGCCCCCGCGCGGCCGCCAGCATGGCTGCGGGGAATGCGGGGAGCTGCGGGGAATGCGGGGAGCCGCCGTGCCGCGCTCCGTCCGCTCCGTGCCGCCAACGTCCCGCCCCGTTGGAAGGCCGCGCCTCCGCAGCGCCCGGCGCCACCCCGGGGCCGCCCCGCCGCGCTCACCCAGCGCGCCCCGCGGCCGCCGCCGGTACCTCCCGGCCGGCAGGGGGCGCTCGCCGAGCCCGGGGGGGGGCGGAGCGGCGGCCCGGAGCGGGATCTCGCCCCCCGGCGGCCGAGGCGGGGGAACGCCGGGGCTCGGGGGCGGCTGTTTCCCGCCGGGCCGGTTTGGCGGTTGCCAGGCGCCGAGTTCCGGCGTTCGCCGGGAGCCGCCGGGAGCCGAGAGCGGGGGATGCGGCCGGGCGGCGGCGGCTGCGGCACGGGCGGCGCCGGGACATGGAGCGGAGCTGAGGCGGCTCCGGGCGGCGGAGGGGGCGGGCAGAGCGGCGCGGAGGTGCCCGGCGGCCGCTGAGCTCCGCCGCTCGGTCGCTCGGCCGCGCGGAGGCAGCCCGGGAGGAGCCGCCCTGGGGTCCCGAGAGCGGAGGCCGGCGGGGGACCCCGGGCGGGAGACAATGAAGCTCCTGAAGCCGACCTGGGTCAACCACAATGGTGAGGGCGGCAGGTGCCGCGGGCCGGGCGGGGCAGGTGCGGCGGGGCCGGGCGGGGGGAACCGGGCAGCGCCGGGCAACGCGGGGCAACGCCGGGCACAAGGCGGGCGATGCGGACACACCGACTCCGGCTCCTCCGGCTGCTCCGTCTCGGGCCCCCGAGCGGCGCTGAGGCGCGGCGCAATGGGAGCGGGGTCCGTCCGGGCCGGGGAAGATGGCCGCGGGAACCGCCGGCGGCCACGGGGCGCTCCGCACGGCTCCGCGCTGCCGGGCGGCCCCGGGCGGGGAGCGTCGCGGGTGGGACCGTGGGGCTGCGCTGCCCCGTGCCGGGCGGCCCCGGCCTTACCCGGCTGCGGGACTCGGGAGCAGTTTCCGGAGCGGCGCCCGTGTCCGGAGCGCGCTGTGCTGAGCTCCGCTCTGGGCGCGCCGCCCTCCCGGCCGCGCTCGGTTCCCGCTCCCGGCGCCGTGTGGAGCCGGCTGAGCGGCCGGGAGCCGTCGGCTCCGGATCGTCCCGCGGCGCCGGGAATGGCCGCCTGAGCCTGAAGTTGTAGTTCCCGTCCGTCTGTGCTGCGCTCCGCGGGGCAGCCGTGCGATGTGGGGTTGTAGCGACCAGAAGGAAAGTGGCAGCGCTTTGCCCGAGCTGTTTGTCGTGTCCCTGCTCCATTAATCAGAACCGATGCGGCGTTTGCATCTCAGTCTCTGGCTTCTCGCGTGCGGACTCTCCGGCGCAGGATGGTTGGTGGGAGCCCAACTGTCAGCAGCTGGGAGTGAACTTCTGGCCTGCGCCTTTGCAGGTTGCAGAGATCAACGGCCCCGTGGCTGCTCTCTGTATTTCTTTAGTGGCTGCATTGTTTCGGTATGGGCTGGCGTTTGGAAACTGCTCTGACTTTTGGTATTAGCTTGTGAACTGTAGGAAAGCATCCCCTGCCGAGCAGTGTGCTTCTGAGCTTCATTTGTAAAGGCTGTGTCTCACGGGTGATGCAGTGCAAGGCTTTGGTAGCCCCACGTTTTGTCACCGCTGTCCTGCTGGAATGAGTTTGGGCAAGTCAGTTTGTTCTGCTGGTGGTGAAACTCTGCTGGGCATTTATCACTGGTTCCATCTGTGGGGCGCGTTAAGGTCTGTGACACACACAGAGCTGTCTGACATTCTCGCTCCCTCCTCCTTGGGCAGGGAATGCAGAATCAATCGGGTGAGCTCAGGCAGGTGATTCTAATGTACCTGGGTTCCAGATCCTGCAGGCATTGCTGCACTTGAGCCATCCCCATCACTTCTAACAGGCTGCGTGTTCCTTTGGTACGTCCCTAGAGATGGGGGTGGTTCCTGCTATGGGCTCACTGTCAGTAGCTGTTGCTTCTTTTGTTTTCACTGCTGCCAGAAGAGCTTGTTCCCTGTTGTTGGTACATGAGCAAGAGTCAGGATCCCAGGACGGCTCCTCTGTGCGCTGGTTCCTTGCTGTCATTCCTCCCTTCTCCTTTACCTGCTCAGTTTTGGGCTTTGTACTTTACTGAACGGGCTGGAAGCAGTTGAAGGATGCTGTGAGATGACAGACATGGGGAGTCCGGGTTGCAGCAAATACATTCAGTGCACCTGGGCTTCTCAGCCCAGACGCTGTGTGCTCCTTGTAAGAGCACTGCACGTTTTGGCTCTACAGGTTTTTGTCTTGGAGTTCTTAATATTGCTTTGCCCGGGTGCTTATTGGAAATACTTCTTCCAGTGGATTTTCTGTAAGCTTTTTGCACTATTAATGCCAGTTTCTTAAATTTGTGCAATAAATGCTTGTTATCAAGTTCTCCTTACCTCCTTTCTTGCCTTGGAGCAGGATGGAACATTGACAAGTGCAGTCTCCTGCATGGGACACTACTGTAGATACTCAGCTGGGGTTTGATTCTCCCCCCAGTACCTGTCTGTAGGTACACAGCCCTGCTGTGTGCGCGTGATTGGCACACAGCTGGTTGAGAGCCCTGGTCTGTAGCAATGGCACGTGCTGAGCCCTCTTGGGAAGGAAGTCCTGTGTGATTCTGAGAAACCTGTGCAAACCCCGAGGTGCCGTTTGTGTGTTACGGCTTGTAGAAACTGGAGCTCGCTTTGTTGAAATGGAGGCACAGAGTTTATTATCTCTTCAAGCTGTAATGGTGGAAGGTAAATATTTAAATGCATACGTGAGTCATGTAGGATGCTGTGTCTTGGATGGGCTGCAGGCAGAATAAATACAATCTCATTCAGATTGTGGAACTTTGCATAAAATTGTCTTCTTGTTGTAGTGATTACTGTATAGAATTAAGTAACAAACCAGGGTGAGCAGGTTAGTGCCTGGACGAAGACCCAAAGGGGCCTTTAAGGATAAGGGGCTTCCCATATTCTCACGGCTAATAGCACAGCACATGTGAGAGTATGGTTACTTTGGGTGTGAGGTTATCAGTGCAAAGGTAATCTCTTCCATTCATAACATCTATAGAGGGAGCTTCTTTCTGTAAGTGTCAGTGGCTTAAACTAGTTTAAACAATGTGCTGGTTTAATGTAAGGGGACTTCTGCACCTCCGGAAGGGCAAGATCAGTGTTTGCTTCCTGACTCAAAGTACTCAGCCAGTTATGTTGCATTTCAGATGGTAGGGAAAGAGGAATAGATTCAAGCACGACCTGAAGAAAAGCCACAGCTAAAGCACACATTGAGATTTATGTGGTTGAGAAAGGAGTGCGAGTGGAGTGCTCTCTTAATCTAGTGAAGGTCTTTGCTTGGCTGCCTGTAAAGCTCTTAAGGGGAATCACGTGTCAGTGTTGCAACATGAATCCAAACAAAGTAAACCTCAAAACAAGTCAACATAAAGAAAACACGTGAAGCAGAACACACATCCCTCAAGCAGTAAGAAGTATTGGGACAAGGATTTTGTTTGCAGTTGCAGCATAAGCCTATAGCTGGAGAATCTAGTTACATTCTCCAGGACTTATCAACAAAGCAACAAAGACAGAAACCAAAACAAAACTTGCTTCAGGTCCTCAGCTAATGAACTACAGAAACCTGGAAGGAATTCCGTACCCAAATGTGATTTTACCATGTTGGTGCAACTGTTGTGGTGTTACTTTGCTTTGAGGCATTTGGCATATCCTGCAGGATTGCGTCTCTTTGTTCATCTCTGGTTTGTTAATGGCACAGTAACTTCCATCTACACTTCTAGTAGCTGTCCTTCTTCTCTTCAGAGCACTTTAACCCTCCTACTTAGCTGTATTTCTTATCATTACTGCTTCTAGAAGAAAAATGCCATTTGCCAACCTGAAGGGTCATGGATCTGTTGGCATCACTGCGTTCTGCTGACTGTGAAACAACTCAGCGTGTTTCTTCTTGTTCTCTGACTGCAGGAAAGCCCATATTTTCAGTGGACATTCACCCAGATGGGACCAAGTTTGCAACAGGAGGACAAGGTATGCTTACGCCCTGAGGAGGTCGGAGCCCTGGGCCACAACGACCTCGTGCCCTTACACTACTTCCCTCTTCCCGACCCACTTACAAACACATCCCTTACGTAACCATGTCACTCATTAGGATGTATAGAAAAGCCTGCTACTACTGCAGAAGGTAGAGCTGCATTTCCTGGTTTACGCATCCTCTTGGCTGTCAGTTGGGGTGGTACTGAGATAGCTGAGTACAGGCCATAATGGCCAAATCTCTTTTTTATTTGAAGAGGAGCTGAGAGTTTGAATTACTGAATAGGAAAATCAATGTGTAGAGATGGAACAGCTCAAGAAATGAGTGCAGAATTACTTCTGTTGTCATCCAAGTAACAATTTTGTTGGCTGAAATAATTGCCTTTTGGATCTTGAATGCATGTCTTCATTTGTTACATACAGTTTTACTGTATAAACAGTTGGTGCCTGTAGTTATCATTGTTACTTGAAGTTGTTATGTTGTTACATATGAGTGGTTACTTTTTATCACAGCCTTATAACTTAATTTTCAGTACAGTGCTTCTGTGCAACTGTATCAGAATGGCACCTGTAGTTAAGTGTTTCCATAGTCCAACCCCAGCTGCGACTGTATCCCCCTCTCTGTTCCACGCCTGTGCTGAGTTCAGCTGTGTTGCCTCTCTCATGTATTTACACTGAGGGCCTCTCGTTCATCTGCAGGTCAGGATTCTGGGAAAGTTGTGATCTGGAACATGGCTCCTGTCCTGAAAGAGGAAGATGAAAAGAATGAAAATATTCCCAAGATGCTTTGTCAGATGGACAATCACTTAGGTACGTAGATGCACTTACTTATTTGTGCTGTTTGTTATTTACCAGAGCATTCTGTCTGTCTGTGATTACAAGAACCGCGTTCTGTCCAGTGGTAACGAGCCATTACATCCAGCACAGGGGTCTCATGTTTTGGCTGATGCGTTTTTAGGTATTTGGTAGAAAATGGTGTTAAGATTTGGAAAAATGCATAGAGAAATACAAATACCACTGGAAATGCGTGAGCTTCTCTGGCTGGGTTTTCCCCAGGCAGTTTCCTTTGTTGGATGAATATACATCTTTCGCTTTTAAGTTACATTTAGTGAAGATTCCTTTAACAAACTAATAGCTTTTTTAAAAACTAAGGCGTTCCTCAAGTGCCACTGAGAGGTAAGTCCCAGTTCATTTGCCTCAAGCAGGCAAAGTGCCTTGAGCAGAAAAACCAGACTGAAGTCCTAAAGTCTCCTGGCAAGCGTTACCTGTTATCAATTCTGCCCCATTCTGGGAGAATTTGTCCTCAGTTTTCATTTGACAAGCTTTCTTTTCTAAACTTCCAGCTTGTGTGAACTGTGTACGATGGTCAAACAATGGAGTTTACCTGGCTTCAGGGGGAGATGACAAACTGATCATGGTGTGGAAACGAGCCGCGTAAGCATGTTTCTTCCTTCTTGGTTTTGTATTTTGTTTCAAGTAAGTGACAATATTGAGTCTATTAATGTTTCTTCCCTTTGCAAGCATCTGATAAGCTCGCTACTTCCTGTGGTGTGTGTGGAGCTGCGAGCTGTGATATCACAACACTGGTACTGGAGAGTCAGCCCTTTGTCCCATCTCTTGGGCTGCAGCGCTTCTGCCTGGGCAGTTGTGCTCCTGGCTGTGAGTTAAGGCAGCATCTGTCCTTGAAGAAAACTTCCTGATGAGATCTGGAGGGTTACTTATGCTGTCAGTTTTTGCTCTCACTGGACAGTGTAAATTGTATGGCAGCTAGTTAAAAAATAGCTGGAATTACTTTCTATACACATGTTTTGGTTTCAGCTTTGTATTGCAGGAATAACGACATGAAATAGAAGTGCACTGTGTGGCTGGTTTTTCCTTAGAAAGTGTGCAAAACCTGAGGTGGTTCTGTTGGGAACTGTTTTTCTTTCTGTTTTAATTAGGTACATTGGACCCAGCACTGTGTTTGGTTCAAGTAGCAAACTGACTAACGTTGAGCAGTGGAGGTGTGTATCGATTCTCAGAAGCCATTCAGGGGGTAAGTTAACAGGCACAGCGTAAACACAATTTGTACGCCTGCTTTGGAACACAGTGAGTGTATTGCAGTATCTGCAGTTCAAAGCGAGGCAAAGTACTCTGTGTGTGCTTCAGTACTTTTTATAGTCACTAAATATTGCATTTCTCTATTTTGAACTCCTTTTTTGGCCTCAGTCTCGGTTTGCTATGTTCTGTCCTACCTCCCACTCTAGTGATACTCTCGTCATTTCTTGATGATGGAAAAAATGTCACCCCACAAGTTCCTTTAAAAAAGATTTTTGGATTCTCTGGTGGTGTCTTATATGGAAACTCTTTTTAAACAGATGTCATGGATGTAGCGTGGTCTCCGCATGATGCTTGGCTGGCATCCTGTAGTGTGGACAACACTGTTGTCATCTGGAATGCTGTCAAATTTCCAGGTGAGAAATCTTACATTTCAGATGTGCAAGTGTATAATTCTTTCCAGTAAACTTGTCTGTGGGTGTATTGCACTGGCAGTGCCCATGTGGCGATGGGCTGTGTGCCTTTCGCTTGCAATATGGTGAGCTCCCTCTTCTAAGTTTGGTTATTGATGATCACTGGATTCTGTGCTGCTGGAGATACGTTATGCTCAGATTATTCTCCTGATTCTACAGGAAAGTCATTTTTACGAGCATTTTCTTCACCTTCTCTGCAATTTCATAATAACATACAATTTCAACTTGATAAGAGAAGTATTTCTACTTAGGCTTATTTTTTTTCCTTCTTATGTTTGTACTTCCCATCCCTTCACCATTGGGGAGCCACTACCTGATTTATCCCACTTTACATGTTGCTGTTTAATAACCAGCATACCTTTACATAATGAAGGGGAAGAGAGAAGGACTAGGGGAGCATCTGCACCCTCTTCTGTCATGGCAGCAAAAGCTCTCGAGTCTTGCAATTGGTGGCCATGTTCCTTTTTTGCTGCAGTGCTGGCAGCACCTCCAGGCCCGCAGCTTCCAGCAGACCTGTGAGGGTCTGCAGCACTTAGGGAGCACCTGCCCGTATTTGGCTGCTTCTCATCACGTAACTTGGTGCAAGTCGAAACTCCCATTGTGTGCTGTCCGGGCACCACTATTTATTTTAGAGCTGCTGCCAATCCTGATGTTGGAGTTTTTACACATTCAAGCTATCTGTAGCCTGTGCAGTGCTCTCAGCCTCTAGCAGGATGATAAGCAGGAGATTGGCAGACCTTGTAGCCTATTTTCAGGCAGACTTTTGTGTTTTTTCATTCACAGGTAGTGAAAAGCCAAATTTGTTGTGATAATCTTTGGGTACTGAAGAAAGGATGAATGTTTAACTGAAGTTCTAGTTAAACTGCTGCTTTAAAGAGAATTTTTGTTGTTGTTGGAACAGAAATTCTTGCCACTTTGAAGGGGCATTCTGGCTTGGTGAAAGGGCTGACCTGGGATCCTGTTGGAAAATACATTGCCTCTCAGGCTGATGATCGGAGTCTGAAAGTGTGGCGGACGATGGACTGGCAGCTGGAAACAAGCATCACAAAACCCTTTGATGAGGTACTTGAGAATGTGTGACCATTTAACATGAATGCTGCAGAGCAAATGAACGTTGTTAGAATCATTCAGGTTCTGAGGAAGCATTAGGCAGCGTCATTTGAGCTGGCATTGTTAAAATATCTGGTGGTAGATTCTAAAGGGGATGTGGAGAAAAACTTTCTCATGCAACGTCATTAAATCGAGACTCTCATTGCCACTGGATGTTGTTAATGCCTAAGATGTATGTGGTTGTGGAAGCAACTAGATGCCTAGAAAGATGGGGGTTATTCCAGGGAAGAGTTGGCACAAACTGATTTCATTGCTTTTGCAGTCTTCCTTATGCATCTTCTATTGGCCATTATCAGAAATCTTAGGGGAAGGGATCTTTGGTCTGGCACCTGAAGGCTCTTATCTGATGACTTTGATCAGGAGGTCAAACTTCTGGGGAGAAACTGATGCTTAGTGAATGGAATGAGTTGCACAGTGACATGGCAGCATCACAGTGATAGACTGTAAATGGCTGAATACACATAACGTGTGGCAAGCTGCAGTCTCATTGTTAGCAGCTGACGTGCTGCAGCCCTGTGACTGACTAGAACTGTGACTGCTAATGAGTGTGCTGTGGGCAAGAAGACTTGTGTTTTGTTTCCTTTGAAACTAGTTCTCTGGATTCATTTTTCCTCCTTTTGTTAGAGCTTCGTAAACTGTGCTACATCACCTGCATAAACGTGGCTGAAGTGCTGAGGAGTGTTTGTGTTGCCTTTCTTTTATGGAGACGAAAGACTTTGTAACCATATTTCCTAAATCTAAAATGTAAATAGTTTGTGTTAAAAAAAAAAATATATATATATATATGTGTACATACACACACATGTGCATACGTAGATGTATATACGTAGTCAGACACACTTTAAGCTCTAGTATGTTTTTTTGGATTTATTTCCTTAGTGTGGAGGGACAACACACGTGCTGCGTCTTAGCTGGTCACCCGATGGGCACTACCTTGTTTCTGCTCACGCCATGAATAATTCTGGACCTACTGCTCAGATCATTGAGAGAGATGGTTGGAAAACCAACATGGATTTTGTGGGGCATCGGAAGGCAGTTACGGTAGTGGTGAGTGAATGATAATAATTTATTCCTGAAGTAAAACATATAAGCTGTGCTTTTTGGGAATTGTACACACCAGTGGAATGAGAGAGGGAGACGGGTGGCAAGGATAGTAAAGCATGTGAAGTAAAACATGGCGGTGTTTAATAAATTTCAACTTTAATACTGGAAACAGTCAGCCTGCTCTTGTGATACGAGAGCTGGATGCAGGTGAACATGCAAAGAAGGGGGAAATACAGGAGCAGGTTAGCAGTGTCAGAGGCCAGCTTTGTTCGCTGTTCAGTGACTGAGGTTTCTGTTGGGTTCGTGATCATTAGTAAAACTGATGTTCTTTGGCCAGGTGTTCAGACCATCCCTTAGGTAAGCACGTGGGTATCTCTCAGTGCTCTGACAGAGCCCGGCTAGGGACTTCATTTCCATGAAATGTTTTTCACTCTTAACTGGAAAGCTTGTTTTTAAAGCAGATGTACTAAAATACGATTACTGTAATAAAGTCTGTGGCCTCTCACTTGTGCAGAAATTCAATCCAAAAATTTTCAAGAAGAAGCAAAAGAACGGGAGCTCTACCAAATCAAATTGTCCCTACTGCTGCTGTGCTGTTGGCAGTAAGGATCGATCTCTTTCTGTCTGGGTAAGTGTGTTTGTCTTCTTTGATTAACGTGGTCATTTGAATAGCTTGTGGGCTTAGCGCAAAGGTCATGTGTACAGCATTAGGTCTTTTACTTAGATTCATATTCAGATTTTTTTATTCTTGGTTCTGAGAGGATTAAATGGGAGAAAATAAGTGGATTGGTAGTAGTTTATTTCAGGAATTCAGCATTCTGGAGCCAAGAACAACTAAAAACCAATGACAGAAAATGTTGTGGTGGTAAACGGGGGAACCGTTAAGGGGAATAATGTTTTACTTCAGCTAATAAACATAATTCATCCCTATTTCCTTCCAGTGTCTTTACTTGTTCTCCATGTGAACCTGAAAGAAAAAGACTGTACTATTACTCCATATTTAGCCCACCTGTTTTTGTTAATTGCTTATAGAGTCTAGTTTTGATAGTCTTGCTTTTTATAGGTACAAGGAGAGTTCAGCAGGCACAGCACAGCTGTTTCTGAGCATGTATGTCTCATCTTTGTGCTCTGTTCTGGCTTCAATCCCTGGCTTCTGCCTTTGCTGTGAAAATCAGTGTGAAAGTGAATGAGCTTTTTAAACATACTTTCAAGTTTTCAATTTCTAGTTTGAATTTTTGAAGTATATCCCAAACTCAAATTGTTATTCCAGGTGAAGGGAGTGAGTATTCTCACATCTGCCAATGCAAGCAGGTTATTTGGTAACTGCAGAGAGTAGAGAACAAGTTTAACTGATTGTAAGGCTTTATGATGAGAATGTGGGCCAGAACACCACCATTGCAAACTGCAGTCTACTGTTTATAGATTCCAGGGTGGTATCTATTCATCATTCCTTAAATGCATAACGCTAAATCTTTCTGACCTTGCTACCAGCTCATACCCATATCCAATATGGTGTATTGGTATATTTTATTCTATATTTATACTATGACTTCATGTAGGGAGTCTGTTGAAGTTTCACTAGGTATTGTATAGATGCAGTTATAGGCAGTCATTACCCCGAAGAGCTGGAGGAATGTATGCAACACAGACCTAGGAGGGAAGCGTAAAAGGACCTGCTGAAGGTGGCACACTACACCCGTGTACCAACAAGCAATAAACTTTCTAGATTAGTTTGTCTTCTCCTCCTTCATTTTGCTTGTGTTGTGTGCTGTAAACATCAAGTTCATTGGCTTAACATTAGGGAGATTAGGATCTCTGATTTAGTGCAGCATACTGGAGTTTTTATGTTCAGTTCTTTATTACTAAGCCGAACTGTAAGTGTAGAAAAATCCTCCTTATGGGTATTTGTGAGTGAATTTCCCTCTGCTATTGGCAGGCATCACTTACTTGGGCAGGTGGTCTGGGTGAAGACATGAAACCTAATCTGTCTTCATCTTGTGCTGGCAGTTTGTAACATCCTTATCTCAATAAAGCTTAGAATAGAAGCTGTCTTAGCATGTGTGGAATTACTTTTTGAGTGGTGGAAAGCTCTATGACTGCAGTAGAAGGACTAAGTTGGTGAAGACATTTTATGTTTCAGAAAGGAGGGGAAGATTGAATGTCAGATTTTCTCCTCCAGAGCTTTCTGCGCTAGTAAGGAGATAGCTAACCTGACCCTTCGTATATCACACTGTCAGGGATGCAGCTGTCTCTTGGCCTAGTCTTGTTTGGATAATACTGTTAAACTATGGGAAAGTATTAATTTGGTAATATTTGTGGTAGTATTGGACTTCTAAATTTTTAATTGTTTTTTTTTTCTATTTTCAGCTCACGTGTCTGAAAAGACCTTTAGTTGTCATACATGAGCTGTTTGACAAGTCTATCATGGATATCTCCTGGTAAGTTCATTTCTTACAGAAGCCAGAATGTTATTGTCAGCTTTAGGCAGGTGCATTAACTGGAAATTCATTGAAATAGTACATTTCTGCTGCAGTATCTTTGGTATCGTGACCTTAGCTGTTCTCATGGGATCACTTTAACGTGTGTGACATCAGAACTGAACAAAACCTCCTGTATTTAGGAAGTGATGGCTGTGGGTCTGCCTCACTGTCAGGACAAACCAGCATCAAAGACCTAGGTCTTAGGAAGGCGAAAGGTAATGGTTCTTCATTCACAACAAGACCTGATTTACAGCTGATATACATACATTTTTTCTCTCATTGTGTGCAGTGAGTGCTTCAGATGATATTCTTTTACCCCCACAGAAGGCTTTCCGTGGTGCTGATTGTGCCATGGGGTGCACTGTTCTAAAGTCACCTTCCCATCTTCAGTCTCTGATTTGCCTTCTTTCACGGATGTGCACACAGACCCTTGCTGTCCATCAACACTTTTTCTCCTTGCTGTCCCATTTCTCTGGTTTCATCAGTGTTTTCTGTGATAAAACACCTTAGACTAAATGTAGTTTTTATTCTAAAATTTACTGTATGGCCCCTTCATATCAGCAAAAAAGAAATAAAGATGAGTCTTTCTTTCCTTCAGGACCCTCAATGGGCTCGGTATCTTGGTGTGTTCCATGGATGGATCTGTGGCGTTTTTAGACTTTTCCCAGGATGAACTTGGAGATCCACTCAGCGAGGAGGAAAAGGTACAGGAAACACTCCCGAGAACCTGGGATCTTATATGAGGGGTGTATTGATTCAATTAAAGTACTGGGATGTTTATAGAAGTATGCAGTGAGTGATTTTCCTACTGCAGAAAAATGTGTCCTTGTTTACTTTAAAAACATTACAAGGAAATGAATTGATGGTGTTTGTTTCTACTCTGGAAAGAAAGTATAGCTGGAAAACATCCTCTTACTTACACATCATTATATGTTTCAAGTAATTATTTGACCAAGAAAACAAGGAGTGGGTGCTTCAGAACACTTTAAAATTACTCTTTGAGTTGCTTATATGCAAACCTTTTTAAACTGATTTGCTGTTGGCTGTTTTTAACTCTTATTGCTATTAGCAACTAAAGCTTTGAATTCTAATTAATGTACTGATTTATTATTAGCTCAAAATGTAAAGAAAGGAAAAACTGATTAATTTATAAATGATAGAGGACACGTATCGAGTCTTCTTTCCGTTAGATTTGTATGGTTCCTTTACATCACAGCTAGTGATGTCACTCTTTGTCTGGTACGCTTCTGACACTTGCAGAGCAACATTCATCAGTCTACGTATGGTAAAAGCCTAGCTATAATGACTGAAGCTCAATTGTCTACAACCATCATTGAGAATCCGGAGATGCTCAAGTATCAACAGAGGCAGCAGCAGCAGCAGGCAGAGCAGAAGAACACATCAATAAGGGAAGCATCTGGGGCTGCAGCCACGGCTCCCAAAGTGGCAAGCATGGTCAATGGAGAAAGCTTAGAGGACATTAGAAAGGTAGGTGCTCTTGGGTAGCTACTTTGTAGCATCAAATAGAAAGTCAGTAAATAGCAAATGTTTGTAATAAAAGAAGTTTCTGCAGTCTTGTTCATGTTGAATAGATCTGGAACTGGAAATGGCTGTGCCTGGATTAAAAATGAAAAGTAATTTATGCTATGTTACAGCCTGAAAGCAGTAATCAGAACTAGAATCCATTGTATTTTATAATGTACGAACTTAAATAGGATTTTGGTTTTTTTTTTAAAGGTTATGTTTCAAAATATACTGGTAGATTCGACCATCACATGTGCAGTAACAGCCTATTTATCAGAAATAACAGTTACATGTATTTCCCAACAGAATCTCTTAAAAAAGCAAGTTGAAACACGAACAGCAGACGGCCGGAGAAGGATCACACCTCTCTGCATAGCTCAGCTGGACACTGGGTACATCTGAAGTACTTTCTAAAACCTCTATAGCTATCATGTTTTCTTAATAGATGAGGCTAACTCTCATTATCTGCCCCTGTAGAAGATTGAACACTACTAAAGTATTGCAGGTTCATATCTGCGTTAATTCTAGCTTTATGGAATCATAGAATTGTAGAATTGCTCAGGTTGGAAGAGACCTTAAAGAGCATTGACTCCAACCACAACCTGTCTTCATTTGTATATGAAAAAGGGCTCTGGGAAGTTAGTTACCTGTGGTTTATTTAGGCTGTCTGTCTGTTTGTATGTGTGCTTTTGTGTATATACAAAATGTGTGATGAAAATCTCTGAATATGGCAGAGGGAGAAATGGGATGAGTTCTAGTTAAAATGTCTTTCTTTCCATTATTTTCAATGTGTTTTGAAGAAATCTATTTACTGTTTGTTTGTCTTTTACTTAGGGATTTTTCTACAGCATTTTTCAATAGCATCCCTATATCTGGCACACTGGCTGGCTCAATAATGTCCTCTCAAAACAACCAGCAGCTCATGTCATTAGATTCTAATGCAGCAAATTCCCTTAATACTTCAAAGCCTTCTGCAGAGCCAACAGCAGCCAGTATAAAACCAACAGATGATGCAGCCAATAAAGATGGGTCAGTATTTGCAGAAGTTTTGTTTTTCACTTGTATGGTTTTGTTTAATTCTTGTTTGTGATTCCGTCATCAATCAATCATTACAATAATTTCCTTACCCCAAAACTATAAGAATCTACCATTCCTGTGGGCGTTTTATTAGTATTTGGTTACTTACCTTGTGATGAATTGGCAATGAATATGCATAGTTCTGAAAGTGAACTCAGTGCAGTGCTATACCGTTGGCTGTGTGCTACTGCTCTAAAAGGCAGCTTGCTTATAGAATACTGAGTTGTTATTAGTAAATAAGTTTTCTTTTCAGCAGTGAAAGTAATGAAGTTTGATTTCCACTGAGTTCTGTCCTGTGTCCCTTAGATCTCCCCTTCTCAAGCGCAGTAATATTTCTTCACTGCATTAACACCTCCATTCAGATGAGAGAGAGCATAGTGACTGGCTTTGTCAGTGCACGAATACTAAGTCGACAGTGTGTCTGTCAAATTAATTATGGAACAGATAAACTTTACTTGCTTTTTCCTCAGTGGCAATGCTGATCCTCCCCTCCTATGTATGTATTTATAGCATTTGAAGGAACACGATGTCATCGAAATCTCTACAACTCCATTAAATTTGGTTGAAATTGGTCATAAATTAAAGAGTGGGGAGGCCATGAGGAATGATTGACAGACAGTTATTAAGTCTCCTTTTCTTTAGGAATTGGGCTTCTAACTGCTCTTTAGTGCAAACCTCAGTTATCTTAGAGCCCTCTGTTCCCCTGAATGGATTGAAAAATCTCTAAAGTAAACAGCTATTCAAATAACAGATCCCTGGAATGCTTTAGTGTGGGGAAAACACATTCCTCTGCCTTAGTCATGCTTGGAAAAGGCATAATAAATTGTTTGGATTCTTCAGCAACAAAATTAAAACTTGGCATGGAATGTTTCAGCACAAATTCCTTGACTGATATACAGTGGAATATAATCCTATAAAGGAAAGCGTTCAATAATCTGAAGCATGGATAAAACCAGAAATCCCAGTCATTATTTAAAATAGCAAACCTTTCCTTTTAGGAATATAAGAACCAGCTAAAAATTTAGCTCCTGAATTAAAAATACCTAAAGAATGAGCTAGTTATGTCTGTTAATCTAGATATATCTAGATTAAGCAGCAAGATCTTAGCTCAGAGATGCATTGTAAACAGTTCTTGAGAGTAGGCAAAGCTAAAGATATATTGAAATATGAAAGGTGGAAAAACATGTTATAATTCACATATATATATGAGTGAAAAGTTTTGAATGTTATTTCTAGCCAAGGCAACGAATTCTTGCTGGTTATTATGTGCAATGTAGGTTACAAGTACTAAATTTTTCAATCCTTGCTCTCACGTCCCTTTTATCGACAGTGTAAATGCTACCTCTGTTTCAACTGCTCCTCCTGCATCGTCTTCCTCTGTGTTGACAACTCCATCCAAGATTGAGCCTATGAAAGCATTTGATTCTAGATTTACAGAACGATCCAAAGCCACCTCAGGGACTGCTGTCGTAACAAATACAAATCAGGCTGTTGTGGACAGGTAAGAAATAGCCCGAAGCACAAAAAAGGACAGTAATGTAGAGTTTAAAAGCTGATTGTCTATGATGCTAATGCTGTGGAAATTCTTGGGTCTCTTCCAAAACTGGGGATGAAGGAGAGAGCTGGAAATGGGTAAATTCTTTGCTACAATTATTCTTTTGTACATTTGTGTCTCTGGCACATGACATGGAGCAGACTCTTCAAAATACTCAGTGTTAAAGCTCCCGTTACGAGAGGCTGTGTGCATGTTCGTGCCTTCACGTGTGGGTACGTGCATCTGTGCTCCCTAGAAGACAAAAATAGCCAGCCTGTGTCCATGTGCAAGAGTGAGATTTACTTTGAGATAAATGACTGACTGCCTCTGCAGAGGACGTGTCATGCCTGGAAGACACGCAGAGAAGACTCTGATTTTGAGGTTTTGTCTGACTCTGGATCCCCCTGATCTTTATTTAAAAAATAAAAGATAATGAAAGGGCTTGTGACATAATGTGTCCTGGTGCAAGTATTTCCACTTCACCAAAACGAATGAGGAAAAGAATTGCTGTCTTGAGAGAAAGTGTTTAGTTGTCCAATTTCTTACTGATAAAATGTGTTTTGATGAAATATCTCAACATTTTTAGTCAGCGTTTAGCCATGTGTTAACGAAGAAAAAGATTAGATTACTCTTGTACTTGTTTCCAGTTTGTTAGTAAAATTATGGATAAAAGGGAATTGTTCGGCAGAATTCACGCCAAAGAAGAAAGGTTTGGCTTATGCAAGGAATTCCTAAGAAGTGATTGTGGAATAAGTGATGGAGCGCTGTAAGTTAATAACTGGTCATTGGGAGGAATGGGAAGAGAATGGCTAAGGGTCTTTCCTAGGGAGTAATGTCTAATGAGTTCATAGGGATTTGTACACTCTCCTTTAGTTTTGTTGTATTCCTCAAATCCAGAATGGAGTGCTGCAGTCACTTACATGGTTTGTAGATATGCAGCTTACGTTAGTCAGAACTGAATGGTGCAATTTTGGGGACGGACAGCATAATGACAGATGAAGTCCTGCTTGAGTAAGCAGAAAGTGTAATGTCCATTGGAGGGGAAAAGATGGGAAACTCTCACACCTTAGAGTGCTGGATTATTTGTATCAACCCAAGGAAGAGAACTGATTGTAACTGGAATTTAATGCTGAAATAAAATACACCTTTTGGAACCGGCTTACTTGAAATGTGTTTACTTCCACAGACTGAAGGATCAGAATTTAATTAAAGACAACAAGCCCAAGGATATTCTGGAGAGTAGCAGTGACAGCGAAGAGAAGATTCCAGCTGCTAAACCACTCAGTGCACCCAAGCGAAAGCTGGAACTTGAGGGAGAAACAGTAGAAAAGAAGAAAAAGGGAAGACCTCGAAAAGACTCCAGACTTGTACCAGTAACTCTGACTGTTCAGGTGAAATAAGTGAGATTCATTATGACTTCCAGTGTTCATTTAGTAAATTAAGTCACTTGTTCCACAAGTTCTTTATCAAGTAAATACTAATATAGGATACCTCAGAATTTTTAGCTCTCCCTTGTCCTTGCTTTTGAACCTTGTTCTGAATTAAGATAATCAGCAGGTTCATATGATTCAGCAAACAAGTATCCTTTACAAGGATAAGCGGAGATAGTCATTATAAGGAACCAATTGCTAAGTACTGATAGTCTGCCAAATCACTGTATGGAATCAAAAGAAACTCCGTTAGTTCTTGGTATTCTTCCACAGAGAGAGGCCTGAGCATGAGAATTGGATGTGGATGTAACGTAAATGGTTATGGCTTCCCTAGGAACTGTGGAGCAGTCAGTTACATTGGAGTTTCCATCATTTGCTTGGCTTTTCTGTGAAATGTAGCAGAACTTCCATTAATTATTTCCAACTCAATTTTAAGTTTAGTTTTTGCTTAAGTCTCAGAAGCTATGTTGAAAATGCATTTATATCACTAATGTGACAAAGAACATTTTCAATGAATCTTATGTGGGATCTTTAAAAAGAGTTTTTCAAATCAATTTATGCTGTAGCTTATCTTTGTTTTTAAACCTTTTTAATGGAAAAATATAACCACTCTGCTTTCTTTTTCCAGTCCCCAGCTGCACTGGTTTCTGAAAAAGATGCTGCTTGCATCTCTGCACCAGCATTAGCACTTAAACTGCCAACCCCAATCCCACAGAAATCATTTACTTTGCAAGTAAGTTGTCTGTAAGGAAAAGAAGTTTACTATTAAAATATATGTATATATAATTATTATTATATGTGTATTTATTTATTTTTTTACAAAAGTATTCTTAAGATATTTAGGATCCTTTGAATGAGCATTTTCATGTGCATTCAAGAAGAATGTATGCTTTAGCCTTTAAGAATGTGACTATAGGAAAAGATAACATCAAATTGACTAAGAATAGTGAACTAGCTGAATTCTGAACTAGCTAAACAACAATGAGAAATGCCTCTGGTTCATCAGCCCCTCCTGGTTAATTGACATGTATCGTAATGAGGAGTCTCCACATGGAGTAACTGCTGCACTGTTGTTATGGCTGTGTTGGTGGTACGTGGCTGAAAAGAAAACCAAGTATTTTCTGAGACATCTCTGGATGTGCTCCACATTCAAAGAGAGTGACAAATAGTATTTATGGAACAGTTTTTCTGCATGTTTAGGTCGTGGCAGACTGGTGCTAATCCCAAGAACTGAGGGAGACCTGGCACATCTAGAGATGACCTTAATTAGGAAGCTCAGACTGATACGGCCTTTCTTCATTCATAGCACTCAGAATACGAAGAGGTTATTTGTGTCATAGCCAAGGCTGATTTTCAGAGGTCTGCTTCTTTTGAAGTACAGCAGTATTATTTGAAGTGATTTTAAGCAGAATACCACGCTTCAATACTTTCTTAACTTTGGTGTTTGAATCTAATGTAATTTGTTGCTCTCTTTGAGGAGTTGCTTTCCTCTTCCAAGAAGTATTTTATTTTTCCTTGTTCAGGTAAGTTCAGATCCATCGATGTACCTTGAAGTGGAGAATGAAATGACCATGGTGGGAGGTTCCAAGCTGAGCAGGTTGAAGTGTAATCGAGAAGGAAAGGAATGGGAGACAGTCCTCACCAGTCGAATTCTCACAGCAGCTGGAAGCTGGTAAGAGAGCCTGTTTTTGAGGATGTGAGAGCCTGAAGGCCAGAGAATGTTTTAGAGGTACCAAAGCACACCTTTGTTTATTTTGGACTTTCTTTTTCAGTGAGATTGTCTGCGTAGCCTGTGAGAAACGAACACTGTCGGTATTTTCGGCTTGTGGTCGTCGCCTTCTTCCCCCTATAATATTGAACACGCCCATTTCCACCCTACATTGCACAGGTTCTTACATCATGACTCTCACCACTGCTGCTACGCTCTCTGTTTGGTAAGTGCCATTTTTGCTTGCAGTGGCTGGCTGGACTGATTTGTATGGGTTACTTGGGATGGCTTGAAGCCAGATCTGAACATAAATCCCATTTTGAATACAAGATGAAGGCATAATTGGGCAGGACTTGAATCCTGAATCTCTGTTCTAAGAGGGAACATAATGTTCAGGTTGGTACTATGAGGGAGATAGTAAGAGAGAGTAACTTCATGCTGACCATGAATCTAAACAGCTTCCTTCGGGTATGTATGGAATGAATTGGGTGTGGGGTGGGAGAAATATGGCCTCTTCTGTCATACTTAGTCAATGAACCGTATGGGATTTGGAGTTAAAGTACTCAAGGCATCTTTTAAAATATGAAGGTAGAAACTGCAGTAGCTGTTAGATTAAATCTAGTATCTCATACAACTGTAAACAAGTCAGAGCTCCTACAGGCATTGTTTGGGCCCTCAGTTTGCTGTTATGAGGATTCCTGATAGAAGGGGACATAAATTTTGCTCTCTGCTACTGATTTCTGCCCTGATGTAAGGGCTTTGAGTTTGCCAAAACAATGGCAATGGGGAGAATCACAAACAACCCCCTCCCCACCCCCAAGTAACTAGTACTGAAATGTATGTTTGTTCAATGATTTTGGACACTTCTGTTTGTAAACTGCAGACTTTTTCTTTCATGCTTCTTTTTTAGGGATGTTCACAAGCAGGCAGTCATTGTTAGAGACGAGTCTTTGCAAACAATATTATCAGGTAATAAAGAGGGTCATTTGCCAACCTTTAAGCCCAGCCATGCTATTTAGTCACATTTATGACTATGCATACTCTGCAAGTGTATTATCTTAGTGATGAAGAATAAGGGTGGGTAGTTAAGGGTGGGGAAAAGGGTAGTTTCTCAGAGCACACTGTCTTCTATTCTAGCCTTAATCCCCTCAATACAGACCACAACTAACTTGACAGGTATTTGTTCCAGCAGTTTGCAAGTATCTTCACTAGAAATTACAGGTATAAATCCTGGGACTGAAATGTTCTGGGAAAGGCAAGACTCCAGCTATCTCACTTATACAATGTTGATGGAGTATGTATCTTTTTAAATAAGCTGGCTTTTAGAATTTTGACTTAATGGGGAAAAAGGAAGAAGCTTTGGGGATTACAAAAGACATGGCAGGTTTGCTGATGATTTCACTCAGATATGAAAAATGTTTCTAATTAAGCAAATGTTGAGGATAAATGGTAACATCAGGATTGAAAGTGGATTCTGTGGGAGAACAATCTGAATGCCTCTGCTCCCAGCCTGGTGCTGAGCATCATTTCTTAATGTTCCTGTTAGTCTTTGAGAACAACAATTCCTTCACCTTTTTCTGTTGGTTGCTAAGGCTAAGAGTTAACAGTGGGTAGCATATTTTTCTTAGCTTGATGAATGTATGCGGGACTCAAAGTAATACCTTGCTCTCATTTGATTTGTAGGAAGTGATACGACAGTGTCTCAGATCTTGCTGACTCAGCATGGTATACCTGTCATGAGCATGTCTGATGGGAAGGCGTACTGTTTTAATCCTTCTCTTTCTACATGGTATGTTTTACATGTGTGCCTTTTATAACCTAGCTGAGCACGTATTCTGGTTTCCTGTTTCACTCCTCATTTTGAAAGTTAGAGCAGTGCCCTGGGGCTTAAGTGTGCTTTATTTGTTTAGATAAGCTGACAAATTGCATAGAGAACTTCCCAGGCACCAAGGAGCAGGGGTGGACTTCCAGGCAAAATTCTGACCCTGCTGCCTCTTTGTTTGTTTGTGCTACAGCTTTGGAAACATACGAAAGAGCGATCCCTTTAGTCATCGTACGAATTTAAACATGATAAAGCAGCGAAGGTTATTTTAAATATTCATGCCATTTACCTCTGAGCTGTCTGGAGCTCTAAACTTAGCGCCGTTTTGAGCCGCTGATTCCCTCGGCATCTCAGACTTAGTGAAAACGATATCCTTGATTAGGTGTGGAAATGTCAGCTGTAGCTGTCAGCTCCCTGGGTAAGAAGGAATAGCTTAAAGTCTGAAGGGCGTCAAAATGTGCCATCTGTGATGACCTGTGCAGGGGCTGGGGGGACCCGGCCCTCCCTCAAATCAAGTTCAAAATGCAAAAGTCGTTACTTGGTGCGTTTGCCGCAGTCTTTGTTGCGGGTGTGCCATCTCATGTGGTATAAAATGCCAGACAGTGAATTTCCTTGTGCTTTTCAAAACAAATGCTGCATTGTACTGCATGGTCCATCCTGTCAGCTCCGGGGCTGGGAGGGATGTTTCCATGAGAGGACAAGAGGAATTTGCATGGACCACAACTGTTCCAACTCAGTGTCCAACTGCCGAGCACCTCCGTGATGCACTTGTGGTCATCTGTGAGCCCACGAGTCGGGCTTTGAGGCACAACTGAGCTGTGTCAGCTGATAGCACTGCCTGCTCTCTGCAAACTTGTCTTTGCTTTGTTTGCTCTTTTCCAGGAATCTTGTTTCTGACAAACAGGACTCCTTGGCGCAGTGCGCGGACTTCAGGAGCAGTTTACCATCCCAAGAAGCCATGCTGTGTTCTGGGCCCTTAGCTGTAATACAGGGACGAACATCGAAGTATGCCTTTCTTTGCTTCATTTCACCAGCACCTTTGTCCTTTTCTTCCTGCTACTTTCTCACATGCCTGAATCAGTGAGATGTTCCTGAGATGCTGATTGCACTGAAATGCATCAGCAGCTCATGAAGCATTTTTATTCTTTGCACATTTTTAGTCTGTATTGCAGTGCTGCTCTAAGGTTATTTGGGGGGTGGGAAAGCACCCAAAATTAATCGTTTTGTTTGAGTCTCCTCTTTATCGAGTGGGCGAAGTATTTGATGATTCTGCACATGTAATATCCTTATTAGCAATTAGTGGTGACACCTGTTATTATCCCAGTGGAGGGCAAGGCAGTTTGCAGGGAGCGCTGCCTTTGTCACTCCAGGCTGGAACCCTGGGAGCAGTAGGTGCCCCTGGACGTGAAATGCAGGACGGTGTGTTACAAGAATAATTTTGTCTTAAAATAGTGTGTGATATTGTGGTGCCATGTTAAATTTTCTTTGGTTTGTAGTTCAGGAAGGCAAGCTGCCAGATTGTTCTCCATGCCTCATTTAGTGCAACAAGAAACAACGCTTGCATACCTGGAGAATCAGATAGCAGCAGCGCTCATGTTACAATCCAGTCATGAATATCGCCACTGGCTCCTTATCTATGCACGGTACCTGGTTAATGAAGGTGAGGCCCGGCGTGCTACGCTGCCTTTGCAACTCGTTTTTAAGAGACTCTCTGTTCAGTCCGTGTGTATGTATGATTGCACTTAATCTTCACTTGTCTAGCACTTGGTGCCTGGAAACCAGCTGAAGCACGTTTGTTTCCCGTCGTGCTCCAGTGCTCCGGAATCCTATTCTTGCATGCTGTGAACAGGTTGTGGTCTGGGGAAACAGTGCCACCTATGGGGCCTTGAGCATAGGCAAGAAATGTGCAGGGAGTTGATTAGGCTACGTGGTATGCGTTATCTGGCTGCAGCTATAGGCACTTCAGAAGCAGCACCATGTACAATGTGAGATGTGTGTTGTGGAGCAGGAGAACTGCTCAGTCCTCAATACTTAGACCAGAGCACACGCAGCTGTGGAGAGTTTGACTCTGTTACTTGCACTTTATACTTCACTTTGCATTTGAAGGCTGGTGAGCCCCATGCACTAAATTCTGTGAGGAAAAAGATCCACACAGAGGATTGCTTGAATCCATTTGATATTTGAGTACATTCTTTATGCTGCTATACTGAGCAAGGCTGACCAACTGGTGATGGTTTGGGGGATTCTCCGTATCTCTGCCTGCTTGTGTTCCAAATTCAGTCGTTCCCATTGTACTTGTTCAACCACGTGCCATCACATTTTGCACAGTGGGGAATGAAGCGGAGTCAGGCCTCCCACTGCTGTGCTGGCAGAAATGAAAGTTAGCACACGGAGTCTCGGCCCCTGCTTCGTTTCATACAAGAGCCAGGTGAGTTGTGCTCTGTTTGTCTGGGGTCAGATCATGTGTTTCAAGCAGTTACACTTGGGAAAGCCTTCACTAATTGGGAAGAAACATCTGCCGTTTCAGAGCTGCTGCCTGCCGGCCTTACCTTATTGTAGATATTTGCAACTCTGTTTTTCTTGAAAATGTTGTCAGTTAAATTGTGGAGAAGTTTCATTTCGTGAAATTCTTCTGACCTTATTTCTGATAAATTTCAGGGTTTGAATATCGTTTGCGAGAATTATGCAAGGATTTACTGGGTCCAGTCCATTACTCAGCTGGAAGTCAATGGGAATCAACAGTAATGGTGAGTCTCGAGGGAGAGTTTCCCATGGAAATTGCAGGCTGTGGATAAACAGCATAACTTAAAAAATGGTTAAACGTAGTAGCCATAGATTAAAATGGCTTTTGCTAATCCTGGAACCCTTTGCACTCTCTAGTCCTGTCCCACAGAAAGGCTTCTTCCTACAGCACTTGTATTTGTTCTGTGTGAACCTGCCGATGAATGCTCAGCTCCACAGATGTGTAGCTCTTCCCAGACAGGAAAAGAAATGCATGAATGTTAATGGATCCTATGGATTACATTCCCAATGTGAAGCAGCACATTCTAAGGAAGCTTTTGTGTTGTGTGGCTTGTATTTGTTGGTTTGTTTTTTTTCCAGGGTTTACGAAAGAGAGAACTATTGAAAGAACTTCTTCCTGTTATTGGACAGAACCTCCGCTTCCAGAGGCTTTTCACAGAGTATCAGGAGCAGCTCGACATCTTGAGAGACAAGTAGCAGTTCCCCAGCTTTCCCTGAGAGGCCTGGTCCGAGAAACTGCTGAGCAGCGTAATGTGGGGACGGGAGAGGGAGCCCGCTTAGTGTGGGACTCTGCGGGCAGGCAGTGCTGTGAGGGTCCCAGACGCTGCGGGTGACCTGCGTTAGTTGTCAACGTCCACGAGTGGATCAGTGGAGATGAGCGGATGAGCGTAGAGAGCTTCCCAAGTGAAACGTGACCAGCAAAGCTGTGGCCTCTGGTTCTATGGAAAGGTGTGCGGATGGACTTTGGGGGGGAGGGGGGCCCTTTTGGATCTGATCTCACTTTAATATCAAAATCAGCTGAGAACTGTTTATGGGGTTTCTTGGATGTCCTGTGAAAAGCACAGTACTTCAGAGTACACTGAACAGCGTATTTAACCCTGTGTAGGGTTTTTTTTTGCCTAAGGATTTATTGAGGCTCAACACTATATTGAATTAGATGAATGAGCCGCATAAAAAAGAAATTTCCTAAATATTACGGTATTATGCAGCCAATAGACTCTTTCCTGTGAATATAGTAACGATAATAAGAGGCTGTTCTAACACATGGACTATTTTTGTACTAGAATTTGCTAACTTGTGATACGGGATTTTATTTGGCTGATACTCAGGCTGTCTCTACAAGGTCATCTCGTAGGAAATCTAAGGAAAAAGCCGCGTTTCAAGATAATCCAAATTAACACGTCCTCATCTGGTTTGTAATTTTTAACTGTTTGTAAAGGGGGGCGGGAGGGAGCGCCGGGCCGGCTCGTTTTGTAAGTGCGGGAATAAACGAAGACTGCATTGGTTTAAAAAACGCAACAAAGCGGGAACGTGGCCTCGGACTGTCCTTCCAAAGGGCACGGGCGGCTTCGGCAGCGAATGTGCGCCCAGCAAGGGGAATGTGCGCCCAGCAAGGCGAATGTGTGCCCAGCAGGGCGAATGTGCGCCCAGCAGGGCGAATGTGCGCCCAGCAAGGCGAATGTGTGCCCAGCAGGGCGAATGTGCGCCCAGCAAGGCGAATGTGTGCCCAGCAAGGCGAATGTGCGCCCAGCAAGGCGCCGTAACGCGGCCGGAGAGCAGCTGCGCTCCGCGGGCTCTTCCTTCCCCAGCGAGCGGTGCTGCTGCTGCCGCCCGGGGCTGCTGACCTGCGCACACCCCGCGCGGTGCCGGCCTGCTCTGCGGTAGCGCCGTTTAACCGGGATTCGGAGTTCCGCTCCGCAGGTGATCGGCCCGAAGATAAGCTCGGCGCCACGAGCGGGACCCGCCCGCACGGCAGACGCCCGCTGAGCTTTTCCGCCCGCTGAGCTTTTCCGCCCGCTTCGCTCCCCGCCGCTCGGTGCCGCCCCGGAACGCCGCGCGCCGCACGCGTTTCCTGCGGAGCCGTTCGCTGCTGCACCGCACCGGAAGGAGCGCGGCCGGCGGGGGGACATCGGCCGGTCCGGGACACGGAACGCAGCCATGGGGAAACGGCAGCACCAGAAGGACAAAATGTGAGCGGGGGGCGGCGGGGCGGGATGGGCGGCAGGGCGCTCCGAGTGCTGACAGCGCTGTGCCCGCAGGTACATCACGTGCGCCGAGTACACGCAGTTCTACGGCGGCAAGAAGGCAGGTGGGTGTCCCGAGCCGTACCGCAGTGCGTGCGTGTGTGTGTGTGTGTGTGTGTGTATGTGTGTGTTCCCGTGTGCTCACAGGCCGTTTCCGCACTGGCTGCACGTGGCACTTTGTGTGTGTTTGTGCCCCGACCGGCTGCCGTTAACCCGTGTTTTCTGCCCCACGAACAGACCATCCCCGGACCAACTTCAGGCGCATTTCGTTCGATCACTGCAGGTAAGGCGGCACGACGCGTTATCATCAGTGAGTGACACAGGTTTGAATCTGAACGTTGCCCAGAGGAACTCCATTGGTGTGAACTGCGGTGGGAAACGAGCGGGTAAGGGTGGGAATGACAGCAGAGCTGCCCACGCCTGCTGGGACTGCATCCCGTGGCTGAAGGATGCACAAGTGATGCAACAGGCGGTTATGGAGTGTGTGCCACTCGGACGCTGCCATAAAGCAGACTGAAGGTTCAGCTGTGTTCTTATTTCCTGCTGGCTTTGCTCCTTGAGGTGCTGATGGAACGTGCTGTGCTTAGGGAGCATCGCAGCATCCACCCCGCGGCTCTGGGTGCTCAGCTGCATCTGGAACCCCTTCAGAACTCTGTTTGTAGTGTAACTTGCACGAGGTTAGGTAGTGGGTGTTGGTAACTGCTCATTGTTTTCATTAGTGTAAGCCTTTCGTTTATACGTAGCTGCATCAGCAAAACATTGTTAGCTTCTGTTGTTATTGTCATGATTTCCAGCTGAATTTGCTGAAAAAAAGTGTCTTTTTTCCCCAGTCTGTCTCTGCAGCCATTTGAATACCCGGTTTGTACGCCGGATGGGACGGTCTTTGACATACTGTAAGTTCCTGTTCTCAGCTCTTCTTGTGTTGCTGAACTGCTTTGGTTACAGCTGCGTAACCATCTTAAATCCAAGCAAGATGGCGGGAATTGACTGTGCCTGTTTAAAACAACAGAGGTTTCTCATGGTGCTCATCCCACAGTTTGCTCCCTTTTGTTTTCAGAAGCATCGTTCCTTGGATAAAGAAGTACGGAACCAATCCAATCACGGGAGAAGTGAGTGATGGCTGCATGCACTGATATGTCGGCTCTCTTGATGTTCACTTTCCTGTTTAATGCATGGAAAAAAAATGCCTCAGTGAAAGTAAAAGAAGTGGAACGGTAGTGACAATGTGAACCTTTCGACATCAGGTTTGCTAAAATGAAAGAATGGGCCTATGAGAAGAGCTCTTGTGCTGCCTTGCTGTGAGCAAATTGTTGTCCGTAAGGTAAATGGTAATTGTGACGGGATTGCTTTCTGTGTGGAGCTCTGAAGGACCAGACAGCTATGAAATACCGGAGGTGTTTCCCTATTGAAATCATTCTGTCTTCTGATACGTTAAAGGAGCGTAAGTTCTTTTTGAAGGCAGGTTTTAAGCACAAACTTGCTCGTTTCCTGAGGCCTTTCCCTTAGTGAGTGCAGTTTTTCTCCTGACCACGAGGGGGCAGCCGTGGCACGGGATTTGGGGCTGGTCTGTGGCGTGGGCGGCGATTACCGTTGAGACGGATTGTGTTTGATTGAAGGTGCTCCCAGCAGGCGGATACAGGGAGATGATGACGGTTTTCAAGCACAGCATTTTAGCTTGGGCTCAGCATGTGCCCGTGGACGAGAAGTTGGAGATGGGCACATTTGGGTGGGTTTATGGTGATGTGAGGCAGCAGAGGGGGCTGGTCAGGTGCCTGCCTTGTGCACAGAGCCTGGCCGAGCAGCCCTGGCAGCACACAGTGAGCGTCCTCACCCAGCACCGCTCCCAGCTGGTTCCTTAAATCGCTTGTGTGAGCGAGGGCTGGCAATGTGATGTTTGCTTGAATATTTACAGCCGCTCCCAAAGCCAACACCTTTATACCTGAACATAAAATATTGCAACCAAGGCTCGTTTTATAGCCCTGGAAAAGTCCTCCAACACGTTTTTTAGACATTTGGCAGCTCCTTGTTCTCCTGGTGCTGGCGGCTGCTCTTACTGGGCTTTATTGTGAGGACACAAAGTATTTTCAATCTCAGTCAATCACATGAAGACGTGCTGCTGCTCTTGGGGTGGCAGAGACTTGTTGGGAGGTGAAGGAGGACTCTGCCGTTACTGCTGGTCATGTCGGTCCCAGTTTGAAAACAAACATACCCTTCTTACTGCATTCAAAAGCCCTTGGCTGTCTGACCACGGGAAATCCTGCCCAGAAGGATGCGGAAAGTGGAGCAAAGTTGAAACTTCCTTAATCTGGAAGTGTTTTTACCATGTACGTGTTTTGAAAGCACAGATACCGAGGTAGATAGCGCTGGTTATTGTTTCTTCACTTGAGAAATGAACACAGTGAGGAAGAGGGCTTGAGTATTTGTTCTTGTTTTGCAGCATTACGAGTGGAGAAACCTCACCGCTTTGGAGGTGTGAGAAATACGTCAGCCCGGATTGAAGGGTGCAGTGTTAAAGCACAGCTTGAATTCCCACTGCAGCTCCGCAGCTCAGCCGTGTGCCGTTATCACCTTACAGAGCCCGCTGTGTGCATGTGGGCAGTGTGCTGAGCACCACGACTTGTGGGCTGACGTTGGGCTGTGCTGGAGGGGGTGGGAAGCACTGCGGCCTGAGCTCAGCGTGTGTGACCTCAGGTTTCACGTGACCCCCATGGGGTGAATCAGTGTCACTGTGGCTTCAAACTCCATCTTGTGCGGTAGATGTGGTGATGTGCTGTAGGTTGCGGTTTTGGTCACGTTATTCCAGGTGTGCTTCTAGACAGGGAGCAGCAGAGTGTGGATTGCCATCAGCAATGCAGTCCTGGAGGGCTGTCTGAGGTCTCTGCTTCTCTGTGCTGTGCAGCTCTGTGCAGAGCTGTGCTGCCTGGGCCGCAGGGCTCCTCAGCTGTTAGTCAGCAGTCTGAGTGAGCTCACGGTGACTCGTGGCCGTGAATTTTTGATGCCCCAGGATAGAAGCACACCTTGGTGGGATTCCTGCCCAGAGGAGCAGTTGGGAATGTGTGTGTTGTATCTGGAAATGGTCATGTAAAGCAGAAGGGCCTGTGGTGATGCTGAGGCTGATAACCAGAAAAAGAACTGCTTTTTTTGCTGGGTTTTCCAGAACTTTCTCCTTCCTTATTAGTGACCGTAGGGATAGTAGATCATTCCTCTCCTGAAACCATAGCTGTGCTTTGCAGTAGTGCCTGCAGCATCACTAATGGCCAGCCTTTATCTGTCCTGAAAGGTGAGTTTATTTTTCAAGTCCTTACACCTGTGGATCTCTGGACAGACAGAGATCTGCTGAGTGCGTTAAGCCTGAGGGTTTGGACTTACACGTGGAACTGCATGTCTTTTTCTCATGGTCATTCATGCTCTTTGGTACAGCATTGTTATTGCTATGGTATTGCTATCTGAGAGCCGTGCGTGTTAGCAAGCACAGCTTCATGATTGTGTGGACAAGGCTTTGGTGACCATATGGTGTCGGTTTTAATTAAGATTTAAATGCAGAAATACAAAGGAGGGGGGTAATGAGGGACCTTTTGTGCCTTTTCTGTACCAGTTCAGTTGGGGGCTGAAAGCCACGCACTTGGTAGGTGTTGTTCTTATGACACATGTCTTACATTGATGCTGTTGAACTGAACATGGAAACCATAGTTTGACTCAGGAGGCTGTTCTGTCTTTCTGGCCACTCACCCCGATCTTCCCATGAAACACTGAACTGCATGAATGAAACGTATCTTATTAAACTGGCACTGCTCTTTCCATTGCATTCTTATGGTGTGTAGACTTGCTGAGGATTTCCAGTGCCTTTTGTTATCATTACATCTATTTACAACACCTAAAATAAACGACGGTATGCGTGGAGTTATTCAAGCAATATTCAAGCATTCAAATAACACTGTAATCCCTTCTTGAAGGTTTTATAGCATGAAAAATGATGTGAGGGCTTCTTGAAATTGGAAGTTGTGTGCAGTGAATAACAGGTGCAGTCTGAAGAATTTAGTGCAAAATTCATCTGGTAGCGTGCAGGTAGATTGGTGCTTGGTAGGCAATGCTGTGCTCAGTATTACAGTTTGGTTTGGCTCTCTCCTGTATTTGGGTATCTGCGTGTGGGATGGGAGCCCTCGGAGCAGCAGTGGCAGTGCGAGCGCTTTGGTGTGCGTCGACAGGAGGCAGCTCCAACTGCCCACGTGTGCTGGGAGAGTCAGATGTGCCCGCTGGGCTGGCGTTGTTTTGCAGCCTGTATCCAACGGGTCAGAGCCTCATTAACAGAACGAACGTGCTGCCTCGGGCTGGAGGGACTCGGGGAGCGTTGCTGACTGACGCACAAGGATTGTAGGTCGACTCTTCACGAGAGGCACAGTGATGACAAAGGATGATTTGGTCTGGAACAGCCGCCGTGCCCCATCCACAAGCTGCCGCTGTGCCTCGTTAGCCTGCGCTCCATAACGGCCTCTGCTTGGCTGTGCACAAAGGCAGCGCCCTTCGGTGTCAGCGACAGATGGGCCGGGGCTGCTGGTGGCTGGAAGTTGCCTGCGAGAGGAGGCAGCAGGGACAGAACTTGCCTGCTTTTCTTTGGGGCTGCTTTGAGCCCTTCCTTGCCACGGAGCATCTGGCCCCGCATGCCATTAAGCACGCCTGCTGTCCCGTGTTCTTGCTTCAGATGCTTTTAGCCGTGAATGTGCAGCTCTGATCCCTGCTTGTGGGCAGCGCTGTGTGCTTGTGGCCTTTCATCCTTGTTATGAATTCAGAATTTTAATTAGACCAAGTGTTTCTTGTAAACGTTGCTTTTTCCTTTCCTCGCTGAAACTGGGTGGTGATTGTGTGGGGGGAGCTCAGGTCAGAAACGGTTTTGAACCTGAGCTGTACATTCAATATTTGAGCTCCGTCGTGTCTTATTGCTAGTGAGAAATTCATGGGAAGAAGAGCTTTAGCTCATGTAAGGGCTCACTCACTGCTGCTCTCTTTGGGAAGGCTGGTGCCTGGTTGTGGCATACTGGACATTACCATGGCAACAAACTGATGATGCTTAGAAAGCTTTGCCTTTTTTTGATGGAGGATAAATAGCAGCAGATTCACCCACATGGGAGATAACTGTTTTCCAATGAAAAGAGGAACATGGGGTGGGGCGAAGGGGATTAAATAGGGTTTTATGTCACATTCTGTCTTAGTTTCCTGTGTAACATGTTTCTGTGAAAAGCAGCATGGCTTTTCCACGCCAGCCCTGCTGGAAGCACTGTGTGCAGGCTGTGCTATGCTCCAGACATGCTGCATGACGCTGCACTTGGGTCCCAGCACCAAGCAGCCTTTGTAGACCAGGGCCATCCTTTGTAGCGGATCAGAGCCTGGCTTTGCCATCCTGGTGCTCCATAGATTGCCTTTGACAAAAGCCTAAATCCCCCGTCCTGTCTTTCCATGCCTCACATGTGTTCACTGACTTCTCTCAGTACCTCTGGGCTGTGGCTCTGACTGCACTGTCCATGTTTTCTCGTGGGCAGCTCTCAGCCCGATTTGTGCAGCAGGTGGCCCAGCCTGGCCTGCTGTTGGCACCAGAAACCCCCTGTGATGTGGGGCTGCTGGGAGGGCAGGGCTGGCACACCGCCCCATCGCACTCATGTCTGTGCAGCACTTCTCATACAGGGCTCTCGTCCCGGGAAAGGCTCCAGGCAGGAGGTGTGCTTCTTGTCTGACATCGCTGTGTTGTTTTTTAACACTGCTGGCATGTAAGAGCTGGTCCTGGTGAGGAGCAGATGCCAGCACGAGCAGCTGATGCACCACGAGTAACTGCTGCTGAAAATGAACCTTTCTGTGTAGTATGGAAAGATGTGACCCAAAACACCACACGGTTCCCCTGGGTATCCAGTAAGAGCCCAAGGGCTTGGCTGCACTTCTGACAGTACTTGGTATTTTGGCAGGTGAAACAGTGCATTGCAGCTTTTGCTGCCTTTAAAGGCTCTGCAGGAGTTTGGTCTCTTCTCCACTGAGTTTCTGTCAGTATGTGAAGCCTGAATCTTCAACCACATTATGCTGTTTCTTAGGAAACTGTTTCCATTTCTGTTTAACAATGATCTGATCCAGTGAGCAGGGGACGTAATGCAAAGGCCTTTCTGTAACTGATGGGTGTTTCCAGAGGTATTTCTAAAGAATGCTTTTTGGTAATGTAATTCCTGAGCTGTCCTGCAACAGATGGGCGCTGCTTTGTGTTATTAAGTTGTTTTAAGTTGCAGGGATCTGTCCAGGCTCATACGTTTGTTTTGGCGGCTCTGCTGTTCCCCTACTGCTCCTGTGACAGTTTTGCTCTAGCAAAAAGGCCGATGAGCAAATGAATAAGGTTCTGCGCTCAGTCTGCCATTTCAGACTTGCTGTTGCCTTTGCCCTTTCTTTGTAACCCGGCAGCATGCAGACGGTGCTTTCATTTTGTTGGTGATGTGTTCTAAGAAAAACAGTATTGCCCAACCTGGCTTCTCTCTTCCTTTCTCCATCTGGTTCCTATTAGCTCTTTCTGCACTTCTGGCTAATACATTAGAGAGATGGTTGC
This sequence comes from Excalfactoria chinensis, assembly GCF_039878825.1. Taxonomy (NCBI): domain Eukaryota; kingdom Metazoa; phylum Chordata; class Aves; order Galliformes; family Phasianidae; genus Excalfactoria; species Excalfactoria chinensis. The sequence continues at coordinate 11,211,865 of NC_092840.1, forward strand.
CTTTCTGGCTAATACATTAGAGAGATGGTTGCCTTTCTGGCAGCCCATCAGCTTACCAGTGGACAAAAACTGCTTGGAGAAGCGCCTTCCTGCGAGCAGATGAGCCCAGCTGCCCTGGTGTGTGCGGCCTGGGCCACAAGTAGGAACTCCTGTGGGCAGAGAGCCCCGCTGCCAGGCTTTCATTGGTGCGGTTATCGCTATTTGCCATCACGACTGAACTGGCAGAGCCAGCCCCACGGCTGGCAGATCTCTGCTCAAATCTGTTTATAAATGCTGGCTGCATTATGAAAACCTCCCTGAGCTGTTCAGGTGCCTGCGCTGGGAGATCTGAAGGTATTTCTTTGCCCAGCCCCGTGCTGTGTCATACAGTGCCATAACTATGGCTGTATCCCCATTCCTGTGCACTGTGAACCTTATTCCTGTGGCTGTAGCCCCCAATCCCAGGGCTTTTTTTGATCCAGACAACTTGCAACATAGCATTAATACACGATGCACTATTAAAATACTGACATTGTCATTTCTGTTATTTCCATGTTTAGATTCTGTTGTCATTAATTTTCCTCATGCTTCATTTTCTTTAGAAACTAGATGCCAAGTCCCTTATAAAGCTGAATTTTGCTAAGAACAGTGAAGGTAAGTACATTAACTTTCTGTTCTTGTTGGCTTGTTTCTTTCTTAATGAACGCTGTAATAAATCCTGGTTTGCCTGACTCCCAGTGAAGTGCCATAGCTCATGCTCTGTCCTGCCGTTACTGTATTTTGAGTAGGATAACTGCTTGCTGTAAGCAGTGTGTTCACCTTTAAAGCCCCATTCCTGTTTTTCTCTGTTCTGGGGAGCTGTGAATTATCCAGCACTTTCTTTGTAATACAGCTACCCCTGGGCCAAGGGAGCATTTACTTGAAGGAAATTCTCAGAAATGGCTCTGTATTTTCTCTTTCTTTTCCTAACTTATGTATGGTATTATCTGCTGTTCCCTTGGTTTTGAGCAACTTTTTGTTCACAAAAGGAGTTGGTTTCAAATGAATGTGGGGGATTTTGTCACTAGGCACGCATGAGGAAGCAGCCTGCAGCTGTATTTCTGCAGGATCAGAGGTATAAAGTCTGCCATCAAAGTGAGGACTCTGGGATCAAGGCAGGAAACTGGAGATAAATCTCTCTTTTGCAAGGCAGATAATGACCCCTTCAAAATGAGACTGGCAAAAATTAAGTGGGAGTGAAGTTCAGGAGTGTCTGTTTCCTTCTCTTACAAGGGTCCATAGAATGCAAGGTCTGTTCCCTGGCTGATAGATTTCCTCTGTGTTTTGTGTTCCCTCTGTCCCAAGAGCAGGGGGTTAGAAATGATCAGTTTTAACTGTAGCCAGAGTTCTTGAAAGACGTTGTGAAAGTGCAGTTCACAATTCTGGGGTGGAATGACAGCAGCTGTGCACTCATAAAGTTCTTTTCCATAGCAAGGTGAGTGCTGTGTCATCAACAAATCGAGGGAAAGAGCAACGAAACAGGGAGACTAAAATGTTATGGTTTTGCCTATCAGCAGATCTTTAAATCTTAACATGTAGAAGCCTTGCTGCATCCATAGAACCCTCTCTGTTCATACTTGTCCAGCAGAATGTCTTCAGATACAGCAGTCCCTTCCACTTCATGGTCCCTCTTTGGTGGAGTTCAGCATCACCTCAGGCTCTGTGCGTTTGCTAGGACTGGCATCGTGGTGGTTTGTTCTTTTTGCATGCAGCTAGAGCAAGGCCTCGCATTCATTGGTGTCTTTGTGCACCCGTCAGCTGGGCCGTACCCCGCTGCCTCTACTAGATGGCCCTGTTTAAACTTTCTCCTTACTGTGTCATTCATGTTCAACTTAGTGACATCAACAGAAATAGTCCTCAGCTGCTGCTTGCTTCTCTGTGTTGGAGATCAGTGCCTCCTCTGGCCAATCCCTTAATCGGTGAATACTCTGCAGGTGCTTCCCTTCCTGTCCCTGCAGGTGCTGTGAGCAATATCTCTGTTCTGACCTCCCTGCTCGTTTTGATTTTCAGATGGTAATTAGGCCAAAAAGAACAAAACGGGCCCAGCCTATTTAGAATCTCACCCAAACACTCAGGTCTAGCAAAATGATCAAGTATTGACAACCTCCATTAATTGCTTCTGCGGAGCTCATCCCGTCCTTTTTCCTCATACACTGGCTCCCATCAGTGTGCTTGTTATTGACATGCTTAATATTTATGTTGACCCTCCTGGGGGAAATTCACAGCTTGGTGAGAGCAGAAGCTGTGTTCCTTATTGAATAACGTGCTCAGATTTAATGGCATTCTGCTTGCCACATTCGAATGCAAAACACTCCTCTCTGAAAGCACAGCAGTTGCTATGAGCTTTCACTGGGTGTGAGCTAAACGTTACTTCTGGGAACAACACCAAAAGTAGAGTTCTGGGCGTGTTAAGGTACAGGCCCATGCTCTCAGCAGAGCTTTAATTACAGCAGTAATGGTTCTAATGTGATACTTCATTGATGCCGTGTGTGTTGGACAAAGCTGTGCTGGGACACTAAGGGCAGCACATTTCAAAGCTGCTCTTTCATTGCTTGGTTTATAATTCTCTGAAGTGTCACTTTTCACTTTTGTTTCCTCTTTGGCTCTGAAGAATCAAAGCACAGTTGAAGCACAGTTACCTACACTCTGAATTTACAGTCAGTGTTAGAAAGAAATGTGAATGTCCTTCGCAGAAGTAGCAGAAATCAGCTATTTCGAATTAGCTGCGAGGGCACCATGCTAAATCCCCTCTTTTTTCCTGTCCCTCAGGTAAATACCACTGCCCGGTGCTGTTTACTGTATTCACCAATAACTCCCATATTGTGGCCATCAAGACAACAGGAAATGTGTTTGCCTATGAGGTATGTTGTCTGTCACGTTTTGATATGAGTAATTTACACTTGAGAATGGTAGGTAGGCTTTGTTGTGTTTTACAGCCAAGGAAAAGAAGAGCAGGGAGACGGGCTGGCCTCACAAACTGCTGGCTGACTTGTAGCAGCAGGGTAGATGTCAGCCCTGTGTTAAAGCCACCTGTCTCCTACTGTCTGTAAAATACTTCTCCTAGAAAATTGAAGGGTTTGGGGTTTCGTTTGGCAGAGCTTCTGTGGTGAATTTGGTTAAAATTGTTTTTAAAGACACGAGGAAAACCCGATGACTTATAGGGATTGAATGGCTTTTCATCTTCAGGTATGCAATGAAAACATTGCAGCTGCCAGTTAAGAAAGAAGTGTGCTATTATTTTATCATTGTGCTTTTTGAGTGGCATCGTGTATGTACTTGCAGTGCTTATGTGTTAGAATTCATTGGTTAATAGCTGTATCTTTCACTGGGCTGTTAGGCAGTTGAGCAGCTGAACATAAGGCCAAAGTGCTACAAGGATCTCTTGACAGATGAGCCTTTCACCCGGCAAGACATTGTGACACTGCAGGTAAGCTGCTCTGGCCATTACATGTCCTATAATGCAGGTGGTGTTGCTGTTCTTTTCTCAGAAGTGAAACGCTATGGATATTTGTGCTCTATCACTGAGTGAATAGAGAGGCATTGCTCTGGATTTGTTCCTGCAGAGGGGGGCAGAAGGGGAACTGCTCTGTTGTCTTTGTTATCCAGATGAGCCAGAAAGATACCATACAACATAAAGGCTGATGCACCTCTACACTGACTTGTGTGTGCCTTGCAGATCAGTAGAATGCTGAACTGTAGAAATTAAAAACAGGGGATGGTGCACAACAAATGTCAGGGATGCAATGTGAAAAGGTGACCTTGGGCGGATGCATCTGAAGTTGTTTGCTCGCTATTTCCCTGAATACAAGGTGTGTGTAATCAGAAGTTCTAATTCACGTGAGTGAATGAAAATTATTTCTTTGTGACAGGATGGAGCAAATGATGGGAATATTCACTCATCTAAAAATACTTTGATACGTTCGCGAGGTTCAGGATTGAATGTACACATAGTGTGTGTATATGAGAGTGTAGATACAAAGAGTCCTGGGATGTGCGTGGCTTTGATTTTTCATTCAAGCCACATGTCCTGTAGTCTCCTGAATCTCAAAATGCAGTAACTGGCAAAACATTCTCTGGGTGTATTTTTAATTGATATTTTCCATCTCCATTCTGTTCCTAACGTGTAGAATTTCTTGCTTGGCGTAACGTGTCCATGAGCAGCTTCCAGCTCCATGGAGGTCGCTGCCGTACGTTCCTGTATCTCCCATGTCTGGTTAGGACGATGTTCTTAGTGCATGAGGGGGTTGGTTCATCTTGAGTAAGCTGCTCATTGCAGGTTGCTGTTAGCTGTGCGTCTGTAGTGTACAATCTTGTGGCATGCTCTTCTCAAGTAAGATCAGAAAAAAGCAAATCTGTCCTTATTTTTGGGGTAGGACTGGAAGAGATTCTGACCATTTTCCATTGAACTGCATGACGCCTGCTGCCAACCTGCAGCCATACCGAGATTTTTCTTGTTCTACTCAAATGCCACCCAAAGCCAACTCGATTAGCTGGGGGCAGAACACGACCTGAAATGGTTTGGCTCGTGGGTGTTAAAGTATCGCTGTGTATTTGGCGTAAGAACCTGCTGTGATTTTCTTCATGTAAATTGTCAAGAGACAAACCAGCGTCTCCTTCCTAAATTCTCTCGCTGTCAGCACTGTGTGCAGTGTGTTGGCTTCGCCCTGCCAAGCTCTGCCACCTGTGGCTTTGGTTCTTGGCCAGAGTTCGTGACTGCAATCTGTTGTGTTTCAGTTTGTAGCTCCAGAGCTCTGTCCCAAATCCTGCTTCTCTTAAAAAAACCAACCTTTCGATTCTCTGACGTTTATTGTTTGCCTGTGTTCCCATTGCCTCCTGTTCGCTGAGTGCTGTGGTGTCTGAAGGCGCTGGGATTGGGAGTGAGTGGGAAACATTGACCCAGCTGTCTGTCCAAAGGATAAATATAAAGAAGGTTGCTATAAAAACATCCTTTGCTTTGCAAACAACAGCTGAATAGGACTGTCTGTAATAGCTCTGTTTATCAATAGAAAATGATGTTTCCAGAGTCTGACTCTGAATGTGCCAGGAAGCAGGTGAGGTACCTGTGCTGGGCACTGCAACAGGTGATGGATGGGAGGTTGGAGTAATGTACGGTCACAGGTTGTGCCATCGCATTTTTCCTTGTCGATGCAGAAAGGGCAAAGCTGCAGCTGCTGGGGATGTTCTGCCAGCAGAATAGCATGTGACCTCAGGGCTGACCTCTGTCTCCTAATGTATGTAATTAAAGCACAAAAAAATTGCTCTTTTCAGGACAGAGATAATTGCATAAAAATCTTTTTGTTCCATGCTCAGCGCTAACCGCTGTTCAAACAGCAATCACAGCCCTTTCCAGCTGCCTTGTTTGGTGAGCAGCACCTCAGCTGGACTCTCATCTTTAGTGACAGTTATTTGTGACCTTCTGCTTTTAGTTTAATTGTTTAAAATGACAAATTATTTTGGATCTGGGGCTAAAAAAGACCCAAAGTAACAGCATTTCAGTAACGGTTAATGACACCATGCTAGGTCTGTGTCACACTTCTCATTGTGAGCACATCCACAGTGCTTCCTGCACTGATGTGGACAGAACCGGCCTTCCTCCCTGCTAGCATGCAGAGGTCCTGGGGTGTTGCACAGCAGCTTTCCATCAGCTTGTGCAATGTTTTGCAGCCCCTCAGGGCAGGACATGAAGTGTAATAACCACGTCCTGGTGTGTGAGATTAATTACCAGACGTGGCATTGACAGAAACTTTGATGTAGTTATTCAGGAAAAAGATGGCACCTGTTGTGGTTTCATATCTTGCTGACAGTGTCAGGGGAACACGTGGTGCTCAGTCCCCTTCCTGTACTCTGTCATTGCTGCTTATTTTAGACTGCAGCTCTTTATCCCAGGCTTTATTTGCCTTTTCTTAGTGGTGTGATCTTGCCACAAACTGCGCTCAGACTCTCTGTTTTCCTACAGTGCAGGTGTTATTTTTTCCTCACGTTCTCTCTTTATTGTCAGCATTTCTGACATTTTTTCTCTCAACTGTACAGGTCCGTATCTCTTTCATGCGGGGTATTGCTATTCTTTGCATCAGCCTTACAGTTTCTGTACATCCAAGCAGCCGTGGTCAAGACGTAGTTCTTGACAAGCTGTGTATTTCTGAACACACTGAGATGTAAGTAGGCTGATCTCGTCTCGGTTCAGCTCAGCTCTGGTCTCTGTGCAGGCAGGCAGCGCTCAGTTCCTGGTCCTTTATTTGGGGCAGCCCAGCTGGCCGTGTTGCAGAACATGGGACGTGGTCCTTGTTCTGTCCTGGTGGTGTGGGGCTGTGCTGGCTGTGGGTGCACTCCAGCACCCCTCGTAGTGAGCTGCCTGTGGGTTAATGCCCCAACCAGTGCCGTGCAGGAAGGCAGAGTACAAACAGTTTGGTGGAGTTGCTCAATGCCAGCAATTAGGCCGGTTAAGCTGGTGAACATCGGAATGAATTGTGGCTGCAGAACAGTCAGGGCTAATCTGAGTCATGCCACCCTGAGCACAATGCGCCGGGTTTCTTAAGGCAGCCAGAATTACCATCTACTGCTGCTTGCTTTTGAACAATGTACAAAGCAGTAAATCTAGAAGCTTTATTTAGAAGAATGCAGTGAAGTTATCTGCTTCATCTTCCCTGCTGTCTCCTGACCTCCCCCCTTCCTGTCTGTACCTCAGGAGAGGTCAAATTCAGTCTCGCCCTTCAGCTTTGCCACCAATGGTGGTAATGTGGATTGCTATAAATCCATTTGTCTGCGTTAATATTAGTATGCAGATTATTTTCCTCCGTTCCTGGAAGGGGTAAGCTGTCTTCCTTACCTCATCCCTCGTGGTGGCACATTGATATGCAAGGCAGTGATTCCTGTCAGGAAAAGCTGCAGTTTGTGATAAGTGAAGAATGTCTGGGAGGGAGTAGGCAAGCTGTGTCTTCTGGAAGCATGCTGAGCCCTTTGTCTGGGTTTTCTCCACGTATCTCAGTGACTGTCAGAGCACAAGGCTGGAATTATCTCTGCGTGTGAGGATGGCCATATTCCTACTGACACAAAATAAAAACGATATGTGAGTGCGGGAGTCAGAGGTTACAGAAATGGGTAAAGAACCATGGAATCATGGAACCGTTTGAGCTGGAAAGGGAGCTGGAAAGGCTGCCTGGCTCAAATCCCCTGCAGCACACGGGGACATGTCCCTGAGCTCGGCTGTGTGCTGCCATGGGCACCCAAGTCAGTCCTAACATCCTGTTCCTCGCGAGGTTCATTTAAGGATGCTCAGCTTCTAATGCAGTATCTTAAAGATAAAATATGTATTTTTTTGGCTGTCCATTTCAGATGAAAATGTCAGAGTTGGTATCGCGGGGCGGGCAGCAACGGCAGAAAATGGTTTTGTGATTGCTAAAGGGAACAAAAGAAAGCCAGGAGGGCATCATTGGGGTGCAGGCTGACATAGCTTGGTTTTATAAATGAAAGGCATAATTGAATCATTTAGCAAGGGACAGAGCTACCAACTCTGTGTTAACCAGCACATTTAGCAGAAATAGAATTGTCAGGATTGAGAGGTTCTGTTAAACGTATTTGGGATAATGCTGTTGGTGTCAGCGCTGCAGTCCCGGGTGTAGCATGTTGCAGTACTTTCATTCCGAATGTCCAGCTGTGGTATATTGAGGTCATACAGATTTTAAATGATCTTCTGAAAGATGGGATTCCCAGAAATTCCCGGGCTGACACTTTGACCTTCCTTTGTTGTAGAGGAGCTTGAGGAGAAAACCCCAACATGGCGGTAAGAGGAAGGTTAAGGACTGTTTAGTAACAGTATGGGGCACCTCTGATCGCCGGTGGGCATTCCTTGTGCTTCTCTCTAAGAGAAGGTCAGAGTCATGCTGAAACTCGCCTGGGGATGGTATAAAGGCTCACAGTTATGATCTGCCTATTTCTGCTTTTTGCCTTGAATGGTCTTTGAACAGTTTCCATAAGGCCGCTTCACATTGCCCTTTTGAGTATTTCATCTATCTATTTGATGTCATTCTGTAAGCACAGATTTCACCAGCACAGTTCTGACTGCACAGACTTGCTCTGGAGTTTGTTTGTATTTCTGAAGCACTGGACAAAGGCTCACAGAACACTGTAAATCTCAGCGGGGGAGAGAGCTGATGTGATTTGCTTAGGTATGGTACCAAACCACGGGGTAAAGGAAGAGGATCGTGGTGCTGCAGCTGCACAACCTTTCTCCTATACATACTCTGCTTAGGTACGATAGCAACTTCTGTCAGCAAAATGTGTGTGCTACTACATTTGGGACTGAATTCCAGGCTCCTCGGGGAGCCTACTGAGCAGGCTGGCTGCTGCCTTTTGGGTTGGATTAATTTAAGAAATGGTGTCTTTTTTTTCAATCGATCTGATCTGGAGAGTGTGGTATTTAGCGTCTCTTCCTGCTAGTTTGTTGCAGGGGTGTCTGCCCTTCCAGCTGATCTGCTGCATGAAGTGGGTGCCCATGGAGCTCTCTGATCGTGTTTTTCTTAATCATTATTTGCAGGATCCAACAAACCTGGATAAATTCAACGTCTCCAACTTCTTTCATGTTAAGAACAACATAAAAGTGGTTGATCCAGGTAAGGCTGAGCTGAAGGTAGGCTGAGAAAACAGCAGCCTGAATTTGGAACTGGCCCTTTTGCATCAAAAGTGTCAATAAATTTTGTATCAAAGATGTGGTTCGTTTAGAAATCATGATCTGAGTGTCTGTGAGTGCCGTGCCGGCACAGAGCGTTGTCCTTTAAGAGTATGTGGGGAGGGAGAACTGAAAAGAGGAGGAAAAATGATTTGCCAGTATCCTCACAGCAGAGCCAAGAGCAGCAAATCTCCATCCTGTCTCAGGTCGCTCCCACCTGCTGTGTGCTGGGCACTCCGTGCATGTCAGAGCCGTGGCAGCGTGCTGTCCTTCCTTCTGGCTGGATGGCAGCGGGCGTCTTCCAAACTAAGATTGATACATTTTTCTAAAATACTCCTAAAATTATTTCAGTAAAAAATAAAGTACCTTTTTTTTTATTCCTTCTTTGGTTAGACTTGCATGAACTTGGATAATTCCGAGTGGTTCCCAGGAGATTTCTGCAATGATTGATGTTGATTTTCTGTTTTCACAATCATATCAGCGTTCATTGTGTCGTGTTTCAGGTTACCTTGTCTTTAGTGTTACTCATTGCTACTTGTTGTTGCTTCTGCAGGAGCAGATATAGTTACTGGACTTTTTATTTTAAAAATATAGAGAGATCTGGAAGACATATGTGTAACAAGGGGTGCAGTCAGCTGAACAACACTGAATTTTTCTTTTAATTTGGAATGATTTAACTTTGTCTTATCTAGATGAAGAAAAAGCAAAATTGGACCCATCTTATTACTTGAAAAACACAAATACAGAGACCCGAGAGACTTTACTGGAGCTGTATAAGGAATTCAAAGGTGACGAGATTCTAGCAGCCACTATGAAGGCTCCTGAGAAGAAGAAAGTGGATAAGCTGAATGCCGTAAGTTGATGCAATTTGTACTTTGGCACCAATATACTTCTTGAAGAGAAAATATTGCAGGATGAACAGACACCATCCCTGTGTTCTCAGTCACATGGAAGTTGATCATAGTTGTGAATATGAAATCATACTGGGATTCCATTGCAATGCGTCGTGTGTGTCAGTGAATGTCTTTGTTGAACCATTATGAATGAACCCAAACTCTTTAGAAATAGAGCAAGAAGGAGGAACCTGTCTTATATGGTCATTGTGTATGTGCTGGGAGAATCTTTTTCTCCCAGGGTGCAATCTCCTGCTTTGAATTTGTTTGTCATTGCTTTGTCATTCCTGGCAGAGGGAACACGCCTTAAGGGCAATACAGGTGAATCATTTCTGCTGTGGGCAAATACATAAATCAACTTCAGTTGCTTCCCCATTTTTTCCACTGTAATGCAGGATTTTCAGTGGGATATTTTAAAGGATGTTCTTCCAGGTGTGTGTTACTGTGTGTTTGTGGTTATCCAAAGGAACATTCGTCTGCATGTAGATCTCCTCCAGCCAGGCAGAGTATTTTCTTTCCTTCAGTCAGTCTGGGATGTCTGTGTTTTCATGCTTTGATTACATTTGCACAAGGAAGAGTAGTAATGCAGCATATGGCCTCTTATGAGGACTAAATTCTGATCATAAGATCTTTGTGTAATAATGTGTTAAATTGTTGTGGAAGGAGTAAGCCGCTTCAGCTCGGTGCCTGGGCAGCCTTCACTAGAGGCCAACTGTTATGGGGAACAGATGGAGAAATACCAGTGCATCACATATCTGTCCCTTCTATAGGAGCCAGAGCAGGAAGTCTGACTTCAGAAGGATGATGCAAATGCCACTTGTGTGTTTACACTGCTTGTGCAGTATCTAGTATGTATATGGTATTTTAAATAGATAAATTCTAAGATCTAATGTATTTTTCTCTTGCTTTTTCTTCTGCAAACAGGCCCATTATTCCACTGGAGCAGTAAGTGCTTCCTTCACCTCCACTGCAATGGTACCTGAAACTACCCATGAAGCAGGTACCAGAACTATGTACTTACAAGCTGTTTGCTTACCTTGCAGTTTTAAGGTGTGCTCCCTTGAACACACACTTTTGCAGGGATAAGGAATGCGTTGATAAGCAGTCAGTGACGATGCCTTGTAAATGCATCCCTCATGCAGAAATGTATGCACTTTCCAGTGATCTCGTTCTGGAAATAATGGAGCTGTTATGCATTAGCTTAACCTCTGAATGGCAGTTACCTACAACATTAATTTCAGTTCCATGTATTTTCTATGCCTGGGACCCACAAAATGGGGTATCTGCTTACGTAAGTTAGCTGTGAAGTGTAATCTCTCCTGGTATTGCATACAAAATCTTTACCACCCGTTTGGTCTAACCTAGTTTGGTTAGATTAAGAGCAGGTTTTTTTATGATAACTTTTGATTTACTACTTTTCAAAGTTGTAATCTATGCGAAAGTACATTTCAATAATGTAAAGATTTTCTTTCATTTTCTAGCCTCAGTATAAATCTGTAGGCCTTATTAAATAGTGAACTTATTAAATAGTGAACTTATTAAATAGTGAACTTATTAAATAGTGAACTTATTAAATAGTGAACTTATTAAATAGTGAACTTATTAAATAGTGAACTTATTAAATAGTGAACTTATTAAATAGTGAACTTATTAAATAGTGAACTTATTAAATAGTGAACTTATTAAATAGTGAACTTATTAAATAGTGAACTTATTAAATAGTGAACTTATTAAATAGTGAACTTATTAAATAGTGAACTTATTAAATAGTGAACTTATTAAATAGTGAACTTATTAAATAGTGAACTTATTAAATAGTGAACTTATTAAATAGTGGAGCAGTTAGCATGTCTGTGTGGAGAGATGTCTGGCTTTGGGCTCTTCAGTGTAGAAGTACTGAACAAAGATTGAATGCCACACTGAAATGACATGGTTACGAGGTCATGTTCCTGAATTACAGTGGTTTACACAAGAATCTTTGAGCACTGGAAGTGTTTTGGACATTTTGACACAACAGAAGTGGAAATATTCTAGATTGATCCCTTGGTTTGACTTTCCAGTAATGTTTCCAGTAATTTAGCTTCATTTGTTTCCAGAACTGGGTAGATCCTCATATGGCAGCAGTTTGTGGTTGGCTGATGACAACCTGTTTGACTTCCAAGTTTGACAAGAAATTATTTGGTTTCAAAGTAATGTTTGTGATTGGCAGACGTCACTTGAAAATTACAGTATATGATATCAAGTGTTTCTGTGACTTAAAAGCATATATATGTAATTTATATATTGTATTGTTGGCTATCAAGGAGTTGGTGGCTTTCTGTAATGGAAGGTGGTTTGCACAGAGAGATTAATGTGAGGCCGTTGGAGATAAATTGCAGAGTACCGCCCCTGAAGACCTGGTGTACTCCAGAGGAATAAGCCAGAAAGCAGAATCTGGATCAATGAATAAACTTCTAGAGATCTAATTACTGCTTTTTGTTTTGTTACAGCTGCTATTGAAGATGATGTTGTGAGATACCAGTATGTGAAGAAGAAGGGCTATGTACGACTTCACACTAACAAAGGAGACTTAAATTTGGAGCTGCACTGTGACATGGTACTGTATGCCCTGGAGGCTGCAACTTCTGATTTATCTCTAGGTAACAAATACAGTAGGAGGGAAATGTCCAGAGATGGGGAGTAGTGTGTAGTTGTAATAGGTGCAGGTGAGTAATGAGCTCTTGGTGATTTTGGTGTGCCTTCTGCATGGAGTTTCATCTTTCAAGCAAAATATTTTAGGAGACTCACAGAGGTTTGTTTTTTTTTCAATTAAAATTATTTGTATAATTTTATGTATTATACTGCTGTGTGTATCAATGTGCTGTTGAGCAGCGTGTCACGCATGTTAGTGGGGCAACTTCTAATTTGTCAAGCTGTGTGTTTAGAGCTTCAAAGGGTTGGGAGTACTGTGACCCAAACAGTGACTGGATGAGAAAGGCAGAGATAAATAAGAAGGAAGAGCACAGAGGAGGGAGACAGGATTGCTCAGCAGGTCCCTGGAAGAACCAGGGCAAAACCTCGATGAATCAGAGCAGTCTGAGTACACCTGGTTAAGTTCCCCAGGAACAATTAGAGTCATTTCTAAATCCTGGCCTTTCCAGAACAAACCTGAACAGGTGGACAGACATTCATTTACAGATCAGCAGACTGGAGTTTTTTTTATAGTCGGTGCCGCCTGGATCTGCAGGAAATCCATGGCTCTTAAAATAATAAACATGGTTAGATGCATCCTAGACAAATGAATGATGGTAACACTGACATCTCAGGTGATGCTGCTTTTTCGTGTGCTTGGTCTTTTATTTGCACAGGTATATCTGCACAAGGAACATATTTTTAGTATGAAAAGCCCAAACCTTCCATTGTGTACTGAGATTTTTAACTTGAGAAATTAGAGGTCAGAAAGTAGATGTTTTGGGGTTTAAATGGTGAAACAAGTATGTTCTTGTCAGGACCCTCAAAGAACTAAAGACCACAGACATGCTGGCTGTGATCTGGGGTGCCTGGTGTAGAACCCAGAGATGTACTTTGAGGATGCATGCTTCTTTGCCTAACCTTGTGAACAGCTGGAAAAAAGGAAAATGAATGAGGAAGGCAGTCCTGCCAGCTTTCCCTGCTCTTCCTTTCTTTCTCACAAGCAAGAAGCAAGTTATGTCCAAATTTCTCAAGCAGATCTATACAAAGAATATGAGAATCTCCTCAGCAGCTTATGGTGCTGGTAATTCTGTAGGTCTCTGTCATCCATGCAGGTGTTTCCCATGCTCTGAAATAGTAACATTATGTAGTAAGGCAAAAAGCAGAGGATGTTACTACAGCAATATTTGGGGGAAGCAGCAGAATGAGCAGATTGCATTGAATCATTTGTTTTGCCATATGTTCTCAAACTGGCTCCTGGCTAATGCAGACCAACTGCAGCTATTCTTGTCAGCATGGTTTCTTTGGCCACACGTGGGATCAATGTCACTCAGTCCTGAGGACTCAGGTTCAGTTGCCCATTATAAACTTCCTGTATAATATCCACTGCGTTTCCTTTAATTCTGGATGAATCCCTGTTCATCTCCATTTCACACTGCTTCATTATGTACACACTGTGTACCGTTTTGCACAACCAGACCTGCACGAGCACTGGCCATCTGTTTCTTTTGCTTCTCTCTGTCAAACATATCAGTATGAATTAAGCAGACCTTTGGCTTAATTGAGGAAGAAGATGCATATATTTAGAATAGGTGGAAGAACTGACTGTTTTGGGGAGGTTGTCACAATGTTCACTTTAGGTCGTTGTCTGAGGTCTGTCAGTTCTTTTTGAAGGTGCTTATTTGTATAGGGAGGTTTTGCCTTTAACTTCTGTTTTCCTGAAGCATGCTGAGCACATAAAGTAGCTCAGTGCTGGATAGAACAAACATCTTACAAACACATAATACGTAAATAGGTTGCACACACATATGTGGATCAGCTACAGTGGATCTATTGAGATTGCAAAGGCAGACACAAAACGGGGAAATGCCAAAATTAAGGCCTGCAAACGCTCTGTTCGCTGTGCTGGGGAATATGCACAGTAATGGTATTTCAGCGCAAGATGTGTGTGTTAATCCTTTCTCCTGGATCTTGCAGTACATGAGCTGAATCAGTTCTGGGATGTATTTAGAGCTGTATAACAAAACAGTTTGTATGCAGGATTTTGTTTTTCTGCAGACGTGTAGAATGTGGGCAAGGCACTCTGTGAGTCCTTGAATGCAGTCTGGGGGAGCTGGAGCCTATCGTAATGCCTGCCCAAATTAATGTTGCACGGGTTTTTTGGTGGTTGACTTCTCAGCCTTCATGATCTTTCATTGTAGCTGGAGTGGGTAGGAACAGCTTTTCAGAAAGAAATGGGGTGAGAAACAATTTTCAGCCCCAAGCAACTGTATTGATACCCACTGGTGACGGCAGCAGATTTGGGGGCCCTGGGTTCAACACACGGTTCTGTGCTGTCTGAGTGAATGGGGGAGCTGATAACAGCATTAGGCTGTCAGTGCTGTTTGAATTCAGCCAAAACGTATATAATTTGGGGGATTCGTTTGTCTGCTCCCTCTTTCAAGCAGCGCAACTGCAGGAGCAAACGTATGATTGATGAGCTGGATTACAGTGCTACTTAGCTTCTTCTTTAAAAAACTGGGCATTATCCGACTGGTTGCTCCCTTGACCTGACCACAGGATCCTGTTTGTAACTGCTGAGTGATACTCTGTGCTCGGATTATTACGGAAGGCACGCTAGCAGGGCTTGAAATTGCAGGGTACTGCAAGCATGTGATTGTGAAATGCTTTAGGAAGCTGGAGTCGTAAGTTGCTATATAAGTATGATAAATGAGTACCTGTGTCTAGAGGTAGAACTTAGAACATTCAGATGGCGTTTTGAAATAGTCTTATGGGCAAGACCTAAATATATATTTTGAGGTGAAGTCTTTTTGCCGAAATAGAGAACCACAAATGACAAACTTGCTGTCATAGACTGCTTGTCTGCTTCAGAGTCTTTGGTTGCATTTTCATGGCTGTGGGCTCTCTATTTTAGATATATATGTATAATCTTGTATCCCTGATGAGAGCAGTCTGCACTGCTGCTCAAGTCCTCTCAGTATCATCACACTCTCCCCCCAACCTTGGATTCTTTCTCTCTGCTCCCAGTTCTTGTGATTCCAGTTCCCTTTGGGTAAGACATAGTTTTCTCTGCTTTTGTGAGCGAACTGGCAGTGTGGATTGGTTGGAGTTCAGTTTATTTGTGTGTGGAAACTTTTGCTTAAAAATAAATGGAGGCATCTTCTTACAGTAGTACTTAAAGGTGCCAGTCAGTAAGGTGATTCCTTTGCTACCGATACACTGTGTGATGTGGCTGCATCATTTCAGTAGTTTGCCTATGGATTTTTTGTAAGCAGTGGAATCCCATTTGTCACTTTGCAATTCCTGGACATTGGCAGTCATGGACACCTGATTGCACTGTGCAGCAGCACGGACAGTCTGCCTGCTCAGACCAGCAGTCCTTCATGAGAGCAAACCATATTGGACTCCTGGTCTGTGCACCTGCAAAAGGGAATACAGATACCTGTCTTTGCCTGCAGGCTGCTTTGAGGCTTGTACTTCTTTATTTTCGTTGTTCCATGGAAATACATGTAGATTTTTTAGAAAGCACCCCAGAAGGTCCTGTCAGAATGATGAGCAGGTGGTTGGGTGTGAGCTGTGCCTGCCTTCTCTCTTTTGTGCAAGTTGTCACTAGAGAGCAGTGATCTTAAACACGTGCTCACTGTACTAATTGAATAGTAATTGAATAGTAATCCGTAACTGCCATGCCAGGTTTTGTTAATTCCTGTGTGTCTCTCTGATGTAATGCGTTAAGGTTTAAGGGCAGGTTGGTGTTACAAAGAAGAATGCAAGGTGGATGTCGAAGCTCCGTCCAGCACTCCACAAATGCTTTTTGAGTTTTTTAGGACCTGACAAACTCTACTTAATGATGATGCCTTGGCATAACTATCTGAAGAAGCCATTATTCTACAGTGTTTTAATCTTTCAAGGCCCTCTGACCTATTACATACGCCTGTGATCTATAAATGTGCAATCTAGCCCCCATTCTTTGAAATCATCTTTCCTGTTTTGTGAGGAACTGTTCCAAAGATCAGAAACTTATGAACTTCTTATCTGTTTCCAATGGGAAAGAAGCGAGTTGCTTAAAAAATCCTTCGACCTCCTTGCGTGACGAGGTCCTCCAGGCTTCCTGAATGTCTCATTTTCTTTCCAAATTAAACATCTGTTCTCCTCATTTTCTGCCAAGTGTACGGCAAATATATGGCTGATGTTTTACCAGTTTACTTGTTCTTTCAGTAACATCGTTATAGGGGTGAAGTGCAGTGGTTGTAAATAGCTTGGCATGTTTTCATCAAAATACGTAATTGTAGAAAGAGCTGCAGGTTTTAGCTTTGAAAGTTCTGATTAACAGCAGCTAAAAGCAAATCATTCAAACCATTCTCTTCAGTAGCAGATCTGGGAGCAAGGAGGTGCTCAGCCAGCTTCCCACATTCCTATCCCTGCACTGTGGACCTTGCTGCCCTTGGCTTTTTCTGCACAGTTCCCTGGTATCCCCTGGCCTTGGGAACAGGGAATACATTTTTCACATTTGGACCCTTGGCAAGTTGGATCTGGCAGAGGGAACTGATTGCTCTTGGATTCTCTTCTGCTTTTGGATATTTGACAGTACAGGAATCCCATACCAGCTGCGTCTGCTGCTTGGTGATCCCAAACCTGAGGATGAGGCAGTTTGCAGTTATGCAGCTGCTGCTCTTCATCTCTTTCTGACATGTTTCTTGTTTGTACCTTGGCTCTGATGGGAGCAGGGTGACCTTGAGAGGCTGACAGCTGCCAGAGCTTCGCTGTATAGTATGGAGGTGATTATAGGGTTCATTTTCTTAAAAGGTAGAATTTTTGTGCCATCTGCAGACTGAAGAAATGCCAGGGAGCTGCTCTGGACCTGCCATGCTCCAAACTTTACAGCTGCTGGAGGTTACCTGAGCAATTTAAATTGGGTCTGTATTGAAACCGTACCTAGTGATGCTGTGTCTTATTTGCTGGCACCCAGCCTGCTTCTGCTTTGTCTGGTAAGCTCCTCCACTCTTGTGGCTTATGGATTGGAAGCGGGAAGGGTTGTTTTCTTCTACAATAAGTTAGAGGAAAAGTAATAACTGCAGCTAGGAATGACGACTCTGCCTCTGGAGAGCTAGCAGCTAACACTGACAAATTAGATGAGTGAATTAGGTACCCTGTTTAGCTAAACTGATTGATTAATGTGAAAACTGGAGCTCAAACTTGTTTCTTACTGGCAACTTGTCTAAGCTGAGCACATCAGATTTTGAAAAAGTTTCAGTAACGTTGTTAGTGTCAGAACTGAAAAGTGAAATGTAGCCATCTGCTGTAACCTAAACAGCTTGTTACATTACAGTAGGTTTCAATGTAACAAGAATGCTATAGTTCTACTGCTTGTTCTAGGGAAACTTTGATGCTCTGAGGTAGCAAAATAGGTAAAACAGGCAAAATAGATTTTGCATTGAAGTGCACTAAGTGCATTTGTATGTCCATTTATTTCCCCATGACTTTAGTAGTGGAGGGAGCACTTGCACCTCGTAGATGGTGACTGCTGGAAGTTCTCTGCTGTTATGATTGTGACTCTGCTTTTGACTAAGTGCTGAACAAAGCCAAGCTTTTATTAGGGCAAGTTTGTTCCTCTGGGACAGGTGGGCTATGAGGATTGTGGATTGAAAGGGGTGAGCAAACCCAGTGTAAGCCTTACCAAATCAGCTCTGTATGGCTCATGCATTAAGGGTGCTTGCTCTAGGAGAGCTAGAATGAGCGATTAGGGGAGTCTGTGTGCTCTGGAGTTTTTGTTATTGTTTTTTTGTTTGTTTAAGTACGTAGATAGACTAAAGCAAAGCACAAATTGCCAAAGGAGACCTGTGTTAAAAAAAGACGTGGCACTTAGTTTGAAGCCTTCAGAATTTCTGTCGCTTGCTCGTGCCCCTTAATAGCAGGATTCTGGCTTTGGTGTGATAAGATTTTAATTCGTGAGGAATCGGCTTTTCATTATTTCAGATTATTTCTGCTTTGACACATTGGATTAATGGAAAAAGCTCTGTATTTCAGTGCAACTACAACAGCTCATCCAATTCAGCGAGACAAAAAGAAATAAAAGGGAAATGGCATTAATGCAGGGAGATTATGCAGATGTGCAAATGACAGCTTCGGAATGCTTAGTGTGAAATTTCTCCTCCAAGGTTCATGCAGATCCTCGAGGGATGGAGCGGTTTGAAATGATTAGCTCCTCACATAGTAAAGCCTTATTCCTCGCAGCCATAGCAACAGCTCAGTAGCTCCTCATTTCCCCATCTCGTGTACCTTGGCAACAGGGATGTAGCAGGTCTTCGGTCTTCTGGTTGGCTCTCAGCTGTCCAATACCAATAGTGAGTTAAGCTGACTTTTACAAATGGAGTGACCCATTTTAAGTGATGAGAGAGGAGAGCTGCAAAGTGGGAATCGTTTCAGTATAAATATTCTTTTCCTTAGTGTTTGTCACTTGGAGAGCGTAGAAGTGGCTCTAATTCGAAGGACGTGGTGCCTGTCAGGACGTTGTTCTCCTGTCAGGACAAGAGGAAAGCTGGGTTTCCCAGCTCTGTCCTACCTCACTCTTTGGAGAGGAAAGCTTTGCAGTTTTTCAGAAGCTCTGTGCATTTTCAGTGCCATCCTTCTGCCTTCAGCAACGGTGGGAGGAGTTTCTGAAAAGTGGGCACACTGCTGCCCCAAGAATGAGAGTCCCACGTTTTCCACCAGATCTCACACTCAGGTATCGAAGTTGGGTTTGTTTACACACATTTTGCATCAGTCTTTGTAGCTGAAATGAAGGCTTCAGAGTCCGGTTATGTTTGTGTGGTCAGTGCAGATTGCAGCTTTGTTCTGCCAAGTCCCACGAACCTCCAGCTCTTTTCTTCTCCTTTGGACAGGATGCAGCTTCCAAGAGCTACCGAGATGTGCTTGGCAGCGGGAGATTTGGCAAGAACATTGACTGCTTTGGATAAATTAGATAATCTGAGCCTGATATGTAGATAACTGCATGTCTGAAGCTGAGGTTTATTGCTAATTGAGTGCAAAACTTTCTGCTTGTGCCTCTACGAAAGAGCACCACAAAAGATAACGGTGATGTTGCTAAGGAACTGTTCACCTGCTAAGTGCATCTGTGTGATGCCTGTGGTGACCATGGGAACCAATTTGGGAATTATTTAAAGAAAAGCTTGCAGTGAAGTGATATTGCATTGCATGTACACTAAGGATTTCTGTCGTTGCATTTGAGAAGCCCATTTGTGGGAAAAAGATGTAACTGGAAAGCAATTTAAAGAGAAGGGTCAGCACAGGTACTGCCTGAAAAGCACATTACATGATCAGTGCTTTTTAATGTATGTTTTACAGATCATGTCTTGAAAATAAACTGCGGTTCTGTTTTGGGTTATCAGCTTTGTGCATGTTTGAAGCCATTTGATGCTGATCGGTACAGGACTTAGTCTGCCGATCTCATTTCTCTTAAAAAATTAATTACAAGTTGCTGTATTCCCCCCAGAGAACTTATTAACTGTGTCTTTCTCTCCGAGGAGCTCTCAGTTCTCATGAGGTAAAGTGCCCCGGGCTAAAAGCTGCTGATTCCCATTTCTAATTCAAAAAGAACAATTTTAGCCTTGTTTTTATCCTTTCTGACATTTTTCATGAGTGATAACTACTAGCACTGCTGTGGGATCGAGGTTGTTGCATTACTGTCTTGTAGGGGAAGCAAATGCAATCAAAATGATTCTTCAGGGGTTGAATGTGACTTGGAAGGTTATGTACAAAGAGGATTGTCCAGTGTGTGTGTCCAGCTCAAATAAAAGCTTTTAAATTCAAAGTCTTATGCTGCATAAGCCTTGCAACTCTGGGAAGACATCCTGTCACCTGAAAGAGCTTTAGTAGGACGTATTGACTTACGAGTTGCCCTCGGGATGCT
Organism: Excalfactoria chinensis; assembly: GCF_039878825.1. Lineage (NCBI taxonomy): Eukaryota > Metazoa > Chordata > Aves > Galliformes > Phasianidae > Excalfactoria > Excalfactoria chinensis. The sequence continues at coordinate 11,232,017 of NC_092840.1, forward strand.
ACCAAAATGCATGTCTTGGTGTCATGCTGCTGTAAAACATTGCCATTATTACCCAGTAATGAAGTCCATACGAAATCTGAGATTATAGTTGGTGTAAGATTAGAATTTGTTTGTTTTTCCAGTTATGTTACCTGAGAACTGCCAACCTACTTGCCGAATAATTAAGAAGAAATTGTTGAAGAATTCCTAATGCTGCGGGAGGCAGAGTTTGGATAATTAAGGGACGTTTCTGTGTATACAGGGGCAAGAATGACGGTGCCTAGATGAGAAAGTTATGGATGGTTCAGGATGAATAACCGTACGGATCTCCTTCTAAAGGATGGAGATTGTTTCTCTCTTAAAAGACAGTGGTTAGACCTGCCTTAATTTAAATGTGCATCTCTGGGCTTTCTTTTTTTGCTTTTAAGCCACTTCACATTGCACGTCTGAGTCTCTCTCTGTCTTTTTGCAGCTTTCAGAGCAAGAGTAGTCTCATATCAATGCAAAATGAATCAAGTGCATTTCAAAACAAGGCTTCGTTCCTGAATGTGTTTGCGGATGTCACGACTTGTGGGGGCTTTTATTGCAAGCACAGACAACAATAAGTGCATTTTCAAGGTCTAACAACTCAGATTAGTTAGATGTTTGGGCTTTATTAGGTAAAGCTGGAATGTGTTTATGCACATAATCCATTGTGGAGCTAAAAAAAAAAACATGTCCAAGTATAGGAAACAGGTTGTTTCTATATATGTAGTTTGCACTTATTTGTATGTGTGAGAGTATTTTAATACTGCAGAGTTAAGAGCATCTGGATGATTACAGAGGGAGGATAATTGGTATATGGCAGAGGTTTTCAGAAGGTGCTGTTTGGATGGTTTAATTTACACTGTAAAAGGAAATCAGAAGTGAGCGATGTAGTCAACAATCTTTTCCAGATTTTGGAAGATTTTTGTCCTTTTAATTATTTTTCCTGTGGATAGACCAGTGTTCAAAATGGCGTCTTCTGGGGTTAGTCCTGTTTTTTGTCCTAAGTCGTGAAGAGCACCAGATGCTTCTCTTCCAGTTAGCTTCAGTGCGCTCATTTGCAGTAGTGAAGCAGAGAAGTCAGGTACTTTCTTACAGTTCCCACAGGAACCAGGACTATCATAGAACTAAATTACTTGGAAGTCTGAGCATGCCTGCTTTCACAGTCATGATGTCTGCTGGGAGTGCATGTTATCTGAGTTAGCGTTCAACAAGTCTTTGCATTAGTTGGGAAGCCTGGGTTTAATTTATTCTGAGTACTGGGTGTCTCTGTTTTACTTAAAAAAAGAAAAAAGAAAGAATATATTGTAATTATTTTCTGTGCAAACAGGGACTCGTTCTTCAGGAGTCCTGCATGTTTCTTTGCAAGGCTCAGATGAAGGTGACTCACAGACTGTGATGATCAATTTGATGGTCTCAAAGTGTGGCTTAATTAAAACTTGTGTTTGTCTTTCAGACACCTCGAACCTGTGAAAATTTCATCAAGTTGTGCAAAAAGAACTATTATGATGGGACAATTTTTCACAGGTCAATTCGGAATTTTGTGGTGAGTATTGACCAAATCCTCCTTAACACGCAGCATACAGCGCTCTCAGAATACTCACTTAGCTTGAGTTTTAGTATCTTCTTTGCATTGGAAGTATATTAAAATATACCTCCAGAACTAGGATTGTCCCAGCTTACTAAATTTGTAGTTACAAGTTGTACTAACAACTGTTTGTGACCAGTACTATCAGAGAACATCACTGGCATCCAGACAAAGCCTTTCAGTGGCTTGCCTTGGCAAGGACAGTATAAAATATGGATTTAAATACGTTCCACACCTCCTCATTTATTTCCTTTGCATCATATGTTGAATCAGGAGCAATATATAAAGCCTTTTCTGTTCCAGAAGCAATATATCATCAGTTAAAAAGCAGGTAACACTAGTACATAGTGGAAAGGATGATCTGATTAAGCCATCTGAGACTGCTTATTTTCCTTATTTACCCAGGAGACCTATTATTTTATAAAATTATCATTTTGCTCTTGGGTAAGTTATGCAGGAGGTGACAGCCAGCTGGTAAAAGAAGCACCAAATAAGGAGTAATGGTTTCCTTGTTGCTAACTTGTCAACGTTACTTAGTGCAGGAGGAAGAGTGTGAAGCAGAACTGACTTTCATAGCTTGTATTTAATGTTTTTTGCACAGATATGTGTGTAACCTATTGGTTTTATTCTAATTCTGCAGATTCAGGGAGGTGATCCAACTGGAACAGGAACAGGTAAGGCTGTGTTTGAGTGAAGTAAACTGTTTTCACTTATTGCACTGTGCTGTTGAGTTGGTGTCATCCAGTAATTCTAGTTAGTGCTGCACATTTACTCGTTATCCACTTGTACATTTTACCTAATGGCTTGTAGATGTCACCAGCCTCCACAGCTCCTTGTCTGCCCTCGTGGAGCTCAGTGCATTTTTATTCTAGTCCATACATACGTCACTGGTGCACACAAGCACTGTATTCTTGTGTGTGTGCTCACAGACCATCCGAAAAAAGGATGTCTTTGTGATTGCTTAGCACTGCTTTCTTTGTAAATAACATTAGTGTGAGTTGCCCAACGTATAATCCTCAACAGTTGCATGCTGTAAGATGGGAATTAAATATTCTGAGTCTCGATGGCAAAAGCCTGTTAACAAACTCTGTTGCTGTATTTGTGTGGGCTGTCAAAAGAATTGTGAATTGATTTTGTTAGAGGGAAGGTTTCAGTTCAAATCCCAAAAGATGTAATTAGGAACATCTTCTAAAATGAGAAATTAAAGAGATGTCAGGAGACCAGAGAAATGTAATGGATTGACACAGGCAGCTTTTGCCCTTTTGTGGGGTGGAGTTCAGATCATGCTGTGAAGGGAAAGTGAACTTGCCGGTGTCATTCTTGTCACTGTATGTGCAAATGGCAGCAGTACTGCAAGGCAGCCCAAGTAACGGTTGGCAGGAGGCTGGCAGGGCCGCTGTTCTGAGGGTCAAGGCTCAGCTCTACCAGTAAGGGGAGCAGGAAGTGTAAGAACAAAGAGGAAAAAAAAACAGACAAGTAAGACCATAGGAGGAACAACTCCTCTGTGAGTTATTTTTAAAAAGGAGTGTAATGACCTCTAGGCTTTTCCATCTTGTTTTTGTCCTTGTCGTTCTTAATTAAATATGAGTATATTGTAGACAAGGTGTCTTGCAAACAACTGTCAAGACTATTAAAGTTCTAATAAAGACAACAGTTTACACTCAAATAAATATGACAGCGTTGCACATTTGTTGACACCATGGTCACTAAATGGTTTTGATGTTTTGAACCTAACTGCACTTTAAATAACCCTGTTAATCAATAGTAGTGGCAAGAAAATGTACTAAACAGGCAGTCTGGTGAGCTACCTGACTTCTCTTGAACTCCCGTGCCTGTGTGCTTAGTGCTTACATGAAGCAGCTTAGGCAGCTCGCAGTATAGGTGGTCAGTCAGGCTTTGCTCCCCATTACCTGGCATACGTTGCACACTGTGAGGTGTCTACAAGCCTGCATTAACTCCATGTAAAGATGTGTGTGCCTCATTTAGCCAGTACTCAGTGCTGGGATCTATTGTTACATCTCCTGTTATGTGCTGAAATTTTTCTGTTTAATTTGGTATCAATTCTTTAAACCCTGTAAATTAATTGAAGTACTTATTTTTAACTATAGAATGGAGAGAAGGAGAGAATGCATCTCCCTTACAATTCTCTGTGCCCCTCTATAAATTACTGCTTTACTTAGGATGGGTGACTTAAAACAGTGTGAACATTTAAGTAAATGAGAGTAAAGAGAGGAAATAATTTGACTTCTGTGGTACCAGGGAAGCATATTTGTCGAACAAGGCCTTCTTCTCAGGTAATTCAACTGGAAATAGTGAAGACTATTCAGAAGTTATCCTTGAAACTTTATTTTAAACTGCCGAGTTGTTTTGGTCAGAGCCTTTTATAGGAAGACTTCAGACGTGCACAAACTGCACTCGGCTCACCTGGGTAAGTGTGCTTTAGTTCAGGAAAATGCCCAGTGGAAGGGCTGTCGCTGCCTGTCCCATCCCTCAGCCTCCCAGGCTGGTGGCAGCACTGATCCTTACCTCTTTCTTATGGTGTTTTTTTTGTGCAGCACGTGGTGTGCCCTCCTTGAATCTCTTGTTAAACTGTCACAAAAGAATGGTCCCAACTTGGTTGGCATGTGAAGGACTGACCACTGGTGCTCAGTAGTTAACTTTGGGATGGAAGTAGGGTAGAAATGTAGATGATGGCATCTGGAAGTTGATACCATGCTAGAAAGAGTGAGGAATAGAATTGTAATTTAGCCTGTCCAGCAGACCTACATTGCCAAAGGAATTGGATACACTGTCCTGTAAGTTTGACGCTGATTTAGAGGAACAAACTAATTTTCTGCAGCCATCAACCTAAGTTTCATAAGACTACTGGGAGAAATTGTGTTGTGCTGCAGCGGTTTCTTTCTTCAATAGAAAAAAACCCACCCATGGAAGCAGTATTCAGAGCAATAAGCTGAGTCACGGCCGTTCTTTGTAATGATTAATTATTTGAAAATGAATTTTACATTTGTGATGTATCTTTTCCTGCTGTTCTTAACAACAGAGTGGTTGAACTCAGTGAGTAACTCAGTCTAGCTCACAGTAGTGCAAATGGAACAGCTGCTCCGTATTTTCAGTGTTCCAAATAATAGAAGAAAATTTGCATGTAGGAAAAACAGGTTTAATATCCCAAACTCTTTGCATGAAAAGGGGAGAACTGTGTCCAGGACGTTCTGTTTTTAAAGCAGCACAGGCATTTTTCAGCTACTCGCGTCCTGTTGGAAGACGTAATGAATTGGGTTGAGTTTGCCTCTGTTCATTGCTGAATCCAGGAAGGCACAAAGGAGGCTCGTAGTGCATTTTGGTTTGTGCGGAGCAAAGCACTTTTTTCCCCTCCTCTGAACTGTCAGTAGCAGAGAGACTGCGGTCAGCCTTGGTCAGTTCTGCAGTGTGATTTCCTGGCAGGGAAAGATGCTAAAATGTCTCCAGTTGTAGAACTCTGTTCTGGCATGCCTGAAGTTTAGCAAAAGGACAAGAGCGAGGCCTTCTGAACTGGAGCAGTACACTCCATTTAGATTGCAGCCCCTCAGATATGTGGGTTAAAAGTGCTGCGTCTCCTTGTCTGAAAGGAGAGAGGCAATTGCTGGATAAACTCAGGCTTTTGTATCTGCACAGTGATTCAAGAATCTCTCTTGGAAAGCTCTATGGAAGTGTCAGATGTTATTATGTACCTCGCTGTTCCAAATGACAAGAACATTACAGAAAGTAAGCCATCATCTTTGTGAATCAGAGCCCTCCCACTTCCTTACCACTGCTTAGCAATTTTTATGCCAGAAAAAGGAAGGATTTACTTAAAATCACAGCTGCTATGAATGATGATTCCCAGCCCACACCTGGCTTTTGGAATGTTATGTTTCTGAAGCCTTAGGTGCATCCCTCAGCTCTTTGCATAGAAGCTATGCAAGTTCTGTATGTTCATCAAAAATAATAATGAAATAGATGATTACTGAAAAAGTCGTTTGAAAGGAGAGACTACCAAAGCTATTTTTAGTTTGAAACGCAATCTGAAAATATGACTTTTGTACTTACTAATGTGTGATTGCTGCAGCTGGCAGATGATATCTATTCACCTTTCCTATTAGCACACGATGCGGAAATGAGGCTGGATAACTAACCTTGCTCCAGGGCACAGTCACAGCTCTGCTGTCACCTTCCCAGTCCTGGTCCAGAAAGTGCCGGGGTGAAGCCCTGTCTGCTCCCTTGTGAACCTCTTTGATTTTAGCACAGAAGTCCCCGAAGTATTTCACAGCACTTCCTGTAATGGCAGCTCTATAACATTTCAAGTGCAGTAGGTGCACGATTCCACTGTGACAGAAGATTATCTTATCTGGGGGCAAAGTGGGAGGCAGGTGAGTGCCAGGCAGCGCTGAATGGAACACCCAGACACGATTCTTGTTTTCCATGGGCTTTGCTTGTGGCCTGGGAAGTTGGCTTTGGGTTCAGATTTTGCATCATATGTTTCCATATGTAGTCATTGGTGATCTGTGCTCCCTCAGAGGAAAATCTGGGGGATGGAGGAGCCTGCTCTGCTCATGGCATGTGCAAGGAATGACCACACGGTTCCACCTCCTCCTGCTCTGTCTGCAGCCGCTCTGCTTTCGGTCTCAGTGGAGGTGGCACATCCACACCTCCCAGCCGCGCTGAGAATAAGCACAGTTAAATCTGGTTGGTACTTCAGAATGCCTCATCTTTATTAGTAGCCAGCTTGTGGCCTGTGAGCTGTTTTCTCAAGCTTACATTGAGCTCTTCTATATAATGGAAAATGCAGAGGTCTATAATTCCTGTCCCGGGCTGTGCTGGCTGAGCGTTAGGCACTGTGCTGCTGTGCCAGTAGGCTAATGAGGGATTTGTGCTTAATTTTCATGGAGAAAGTGATTCTGGGTTTCAGTAATTAAAAACATGGTCCTTTTAACTCGCTGTCTTCTGGCCTGCTGCTTCATGCAGATGCTTGAAGCTTGGAACAATTCCAGAGGTGAGGAACAGTTTGACAAACAGTGATTTTTAATTGGCTATTTTTAATTTAAAGGGAAAAAATTTGGTTCTTGTGTTTAAGAATAAATAAAATCATTCCAATGCCATCTATTCCATTGGGGTCTCAGCACCTTTGCTGCATCCCCACCTCACCGTGCCAGCCGTGCTGCCCGGCCTTGCACCCATCTCCATTCCACCCACCTCCAGCAGCCTGATGAGGCCATCATTCCAGTGTCTGCTGAAAGCCTGCGAAGGGTGCAGCAGGCTTGGGGCTTTGGCTGCTTGCTGCTACATGCCATCTCCATCGCATCTGCTTATGTTTGCATATCATCTGAGAATTTCTACTCCTCTGGGTTAGGACTGATAGTGCATCTGCTTTGCAAACGATGAGGAGTTCCTTCAGGACATCCTTTGAAGCAATGTTACCTATTTTTGGAAGGGAGTGTGGAATGTGAGTGTGTCCAGGGGCAGAGGAGTGTGAGGAGTGTGAGCTGCAGTGCTGGTGAGGAGTGGGGCCAAGGCTGCAGGGCTGCAGGCTGTGTCCAGATGGCTGCAGTGCGATGGGCAGAGCTGAGCAAAGCAAAGTGGGAGAGGAATGCAGTGCACAGAGCACAGTGCAGCCGGTGGAGCCTGCATGCTGTGCAGGTGTGCTGCTGGTTTTGGGCAGCACGTGCAGCCCTGCTGCATTCCGATCCCTGCTTGTTTGTTTGCAACTACAGAACGAGGCAGGTAACAGGCAGTACACGAGTGACCTCCCATAGAAGCACATAGGGATATTCATTATCAAAGCGAAATGTTGGCATTTTGTAGTAGGCTGAATGTGATTTGGCCAGAAGAGCTGGTGCTGGGATCCATCTTCGTGACGGCAGGGCATGCTGCAGCGTTACTGTGTGCCTTTCAGCCACTGTGGGAGGGAGTTGTACAGAATCAAGCTGATGTAATTGAGCTGAATTGAAGTAGTGGCTCCTTTTCTTCTCCTGATTATAGAAAGTCCTGCAGGGTTTGTACTCTTTTGCTTCCTCTTGTAAAACTGCAGAGCGGGCAGCGCTCAACTCTATTAATAGGTCTTTTGAACATGATTAATTGGGTTTTTAAGTGGGTCATTTTCCTCCAAAATTGCTGGGTTAGTTAATTCCACCTGCAGCTGCCCACCTGTGGTTCGTTGTTCTGGTTGTATCATCTGAACTCTGCTCTCATTTGATGCACACCTGTGATTTTCCACACGTGGTTTTCAGTAGGAATTTGTTTTACGCTCTCAATTTGCTGCTTGTCCGTGCAGCTGTGTCATCAAGTAGCCTGTGTGTGTTACGTGTGCAAATAGCCACTGCACGCTGCAGGTCTTTTACTGACCTCTGCTTTGTAAGTGATCCGGCGACTCAAGAGGACTCTCGAGTGGTTCTGACACGGACCAGTCTTTGCTGCCTGCCTGGGTACTTTTGTTTGTGTTATTTTTAATCCTGTCCTAAGGTGGTATATTCTTCATGGTTTGTCAAACAACATTATGGATTTGACCATAAAACTGTGACTCATCTCAGCCTTCGTTTTTCTTATTAAGAACAATCCTGGAGGAAAGTGCAAATGAAAATGGCAGGTCTGTCCTAATGTAAAAATGACAGCCAGGAGGAGAGGTCTCACAGACCCTCTTTTCTATCCACAGACACAGAAATCAGTCTTTGAGGGCTGGGTCTGAGGCTGGCACAAAGTTTTATCATCCATGGACTTAATTGTCTTTAAGGGTTTACATCATCCATGTATCTAGTCCGAGATATCTATTTATTTTGAAGGAACATAAATAATCTTTTTTTCATTGTTTATCCAGAAATTAAGCTTTTGAGCTTCTAGTCCCTATTCTTAGTTGATGCTGTAAACATATTCCATCTCCCTGGTGTTATATTTTTGGAAGCATTGCTGTATCCAAAGTGCAATTAAATTAGTAATTCTTTGCTCCCTGTCTTTATTCAGTCAGCCACACTTGAAGACTTAATGTCTCAAAAAAGAAACATTATGGTGGATGAGCAATACAAATAAATGGATCCTCAGCAGTTCTTTGCCACATGATACGTAATGCTGCTGATAAACAGTCTCATCTGTTGCAGATGATAGTGGTGCGGAGGCACAGAATTGTATTGCTGGTTACAGACATCTGATTTCAAGGGCGTGCTCAGATACTGGCCTAGTCATAGGGATGAGGTAGGAAAATATTGCAAATGCAGCAATCAGAAGCCCCAGGAACTTGGAATTGACTGCCGTTGTCTGATGTAAGATGTACTGGGAGGCTAATGAAAACAAACATGTCATCTATTGTCTTTTTTTTTCAGGAGGAGAATCTTATTGGGGAAAACCTTTTAAAGATGAATTCAAGCCCAACTTGTCCCACACAGGACGTGGTATTCTTAGTATGGCCAATTCGGGGCCTAACACCAACAAATCACAGTTGTAAGTTGTCACTTGCACTTTGTATTTTACATTTTCCCTCTGGATGTTGTGCCTTGTGCTGTGAAGAAAATAAATGACATCGTATGGGCTGCTCCTTAAAGTTCAGTCAGGTGAAATATTGTCAGGTGTTGCACGTTGCAGTCAGGTTGGCTGCAGCTGCTCTTACTCAGTCTAAGCAGTGTGAACCTGTAGGCTCATGCCGTCATCAATTTGCCTTCTCTGTTTTGTGGTTTGCAGTTTTCATTTTTCCTTTTGCAGCCCTTATTCCTGTACTGTACCTCTCTGTACCTCTCCACTCTATTGAAATTTAGTCCCATTTTTGGAAGGCTTTAATGAAATTAACCAAACACACCTTAGAAACATTGCTTCTTTTTTGACGGCCCATTTCTAAGTAAGAACAGTTCTGCACTGCTCTTGTGTGTAGAATACACACACGAATGGCAGAGCGCAGAGTCTGGGGTGGGAAAGGACTTGGTGTTCAGTGTACCAAACAGAGGGAGGGCTAAAATGAGAGACAACATGAATGAAGTGAAGGAGAAAGAACAACAAATGAGGTTTAAAAATATTGGAGGTTGTGATGATGTACTTTGAGTGTGACAGAAGCACAGAGGTTTGCCCGCAGTCTTTGGAAAACGTCCCGTGTCACTTTGAGCCAGCTGTGTCTCAGTTGCTCTCTAAGAAGAAAGTTGTACCTCTATTGGGAACCTCAGAGGAGAGCGTGTGTGCAGTTCTGTGTATTGGAGCTGGGAAGTGCTGGAGGGGAGCCTTGCTGTTGGTCTTCACAAGTATGGTTGGGTAGCTATGCAACAGTGTGGTTAAATTTAACTAAACACAGGTGCTTGTCTCCAGGCCCTTAATAGGCTTACTCACGTGCTTAAGCCTGAGCATGTGTGATGGGTCCAGTTGCTGTGAAGCTTGTTTTGGATTTGAATGTTACTGCCAGCACTCGGGTGCTAAATTAGGGAAGAGCAGAGGCTTTAAAAGAATATTGACAAGGAGAGGCGGGGGGTCAAGATGCAAGTGAGACAGTTGAGGAATGATGTGCTGCATTGAGTCTCATCTGCTGCTGTAGAGATGATTGTATGTTTCCATAAAATTTGCATAGGAGATATGAAGTTCCCATATATACAAAGTCCTTGCAAGTCCCAGCTGCCCATATTTTTACAGCTTCCTAAGCAGTGTTTAGAGACTTCTGGCACCCGGTGTTAATTCCATTGTCCTTACTTTTATTTTAACTGTAGTGACATTCACAAAGCTTTCTCTGCATATTTACTTCTGCTCAGATTATTTTAATAGCAGTTCCTATTACTGTATTGCACCTAGCATGGCTAGCTGATGGTCTCCATATTGGATATCTGCGAACCAAGTGAGACGAAGAACCTTTGCACAAAACTAAGTTGTAACAAACACCCTGTGTGGGAGTTTGCATTTGCACAGACAGCATCTCAAAGCTTTCCTTTGGGCAAGCTATGTTTTAATAGATTGTCTAGCAGATTACAGCCCCTCCTATATGCAATCATGTAACTTCCTGAGGCAGTGACTTATATGGGAAAGTACTTTTGGAATGTTTATGTATTTTTAGCTGTCTCTAATGTGGTGTAACAGATGGACACAGAGAGGAAAGCCAGCACTGCGTGTCCAGCCAGCATGGGCCATCCTGGTCTGCAGACCACGGAGTGGAAACCTCTGTCTCTCATGCTTGTAGACCAAGTCTTCTAAAGAAGCATCAAACTTTAGAGAAAGGTTTTAGTAGTAAGGATTGTTTTGGATTTGGCATTTCAGTTAGCTGAGTTTAAGTTTAAAAGCACCCTTCCCCCCACTTAAAAAATCCAATAAATTAAAAACCCAAGTTTCACAGATTTTCCTTACTTTTGACACTTCTAAGAGCCATGTTTGTACCCGAAGCATAAATGTGTTCCATCCAGAGGAGAAATGGATCACAGGGCAATGCAGTGGAAAAGAAATTGCAAATACTGGATGTTCGGAAAGGTGAAAGTTTACACTGGAAGGAGATTGTTGTGTTGTATGACTGAATTTGCTGGGTACAAACTCCCAGCCATGCACAAGAAATGTGTCACTGTCCTGCCACGGACTTTCCAAAGCCTGCCTGGCCAAGGAAGCAGATGCTCATATTGCTTTTGGACACTGTGCAAACCAGTGTGTTTGGGTTAGGGTTAGGGTTAGGGTTGGTACTGTTTGGGAATGTTGGTATGGTATAAGAGTGAGAAATCCTAATCCAGAAATCGAAGGCAAAACCCACAGAACAGAGGAATTAAGGGATGTTTAACCAGTGGGACTCGAAAAGTGAGATCCCTCTCTCTCTGCATACGGCTGTTCCACACACTTTCTGTTTCTAAGCATAACTGGTGATTGCTGAGTCTCAGTGAGCTATCATGCTAACCCCTGTGTTTTTATTCTTTCCAGCTTTATCACATTCCGCTCTTGCGCGTATTTGGACAAGAAGCACACGGTGTTTGGGAGGTAAGTGGAAGATGCCGTGAGAAGCAGCGTACCAGAATTATCTTCCAGTGTGTCCAGACCCTAGAGAGAAGAATCTTGAACTGTAGTGAAATCCTGGCTCACAATCTGGTTCTCTTGGTTGTGATTAAGTGGCCAGCATCAATTCAGTGCCAGTCATCAGACTCTGCTTTTTTTCCATCACTGCATAATGCCTTATTTCCTTTCTGTGGGTCGTTGTCTTGGGAGTCGGGAAAAAATCATCACCTTCATGTTACATTTTCGCTCTTATTGTTTTATTTCTGACGGGGGTCATTAGTATAACATCTGTGTGTGTATCTGTGTATGTAGACTAATAAGACATTAGTGATGTGAGTACAGCACAGGAACTTCATTCCTGAAGAAGACTTTTCCAAAAGTCTTTTCCATTCAAGCCATCATATGATAAAAGTGAAGGATTATGTGATAGGGTGTATTACGTTTTACAGAGAGATGAGTGTGTGTTTGTTCCTTGCTTTCTCTGCTGCAGGTACGTGCTATTTATGAAGTCACCACAGCTGTTCTAACGGATGCCCTGCTATGAAGGGCAGGAAGGGGAATTGGACTGTTTTCCTTGGTGGTAGATCCCAGGCATTTTACAGACTCTTTAAAATTAAGGATTGCTGTTTTCCTGGTTTTATCTTTGTGAAAGGCAGCAACTGAAAGTCAGAGCATGTGCTGTTTGCTTTGGTTGGATGTTGCACAGTGGTGCTGTATAGCAAAAGTTGGATCCATCTTCTCTGCCAGGAGTTCTTGAGGCAGAAGCTGGCTCCATTTTAAACAGTGACGTTAGTGCCGTTAGTTCTGGTACTGATTCTGCAGAAATTGCACCCTTTGGAATCGATTCTTTTTCCTTTCTTGCGTCTGTCCCAGACAAGGTTTTTTTTGTAAAAGCAGATAAGTAAAGCAAATCCTGATTCTGGAGGTGGGTATATTGGTAGAGTTGTGTCACCTGTATCTTAAAATTGTTAGGCTTAAGCTACTATATGGGCCCTCCTTGCAGAAAACGTCTCCAATCTGATACAGTAAGTGTTAACCTGAGCTTGCCACTTCACCGGGTCTGTGTGGGTTAGTAGAGCTCGGCATGGCTGTTGCTCAGTCTGGGATGCAGCCTGGCTTTAGTGAGCATCCCGTGTGCCCTCTGTGTCTCAGGCGGTGTCCTCTCAGCGTGCTCCAGTTTTACTGTAATTTACTCAGGGCTGTTTTCAGAGTGCTGCAGATATTCTCAGCTGAAATATGGATGAAACACCTTTGCAATGATGTTGATTTAGAATCATTTCTCTGCCCGCTTAAGAAAAGAGTGGCACTTTCATCTGAACACAGGGTGGGTGAGTTTTACTCTGGATTCTCTTCCATCTAAAAAATGATTAATTTGAAGAATGACAAAGGTAAAGGTGGCAGGTTAGATGCATTCCAGTCTCCCCTTATTTATCTACAGATTGAACACCTGAACAATCAGCATACAAATGTAATAAAAAAGCCTGATCTATGCAGCTCTTAAGGTCTGTATTCTGTCATCAAATTCCTTCAGCTGTTTTTACCTTTGTTTGTTGTTTTAAAAACCATCAAAGCCAAAAGACTGAAGAGATGGTATCTCTAGTGGAACTTGCTGTTTTAGATCCTGGGTGTTTCCAGGATTTGGTGACTGTATCTGATCTGAGACTGTAGAGTACAATAATATCTGGAAAGCATATCTAGGAATGATATGTAGGGTTAAGAATAGAGAGAACCCATGAAATCAGAAGCCTTTGTTTCCATGAATGCTACCTTGGACTGTCTCAACTGGCTGTTTACTGGCCTGTTGTGACTTTCACATAGACTTGAGGATTACTTGTTTCAGTTAATATAAATCCCAGATACCCAGAACTCAGCTGTGACCTCAACCATTTCTGTACATCTTTGAGCTGCAGTGTGAGGGAGTTCCCCAGCCCGTGCTGCAGTCAGGAGTTCAACCTGCATGAGCTGTGTGAGCTGCAGGGGCTCTACTGCTGGAACACCAGCGTAGACTTACATTCCTGTCTGACATGCCTTATAAAATCTAGATGTGAGCACATCCCATCTGTGTCATTTTTATTTTCTATTGCTCCAGTGGTTCATAATTCCTATGGATCAGACACCAAGTTCATCTGACCCTTGTAAGTAGAAATAGAAACATGATCTGTGCCAGACAGCTGGCCGCGTGAGTAGATAAAGGAGTGCGTGCAGGTGTGGGGATGTTACTGCACCGACCCCTTTCAGCTTGCCTTTCTCCAACAGTTTGCACTTTCTTCTGAGCCAATGCCCTGAAGAAAATGAAATGCTTCGTGATATCTTAGGGAGCCCAAAACCAAAGGGAAAGCCCGTGTTTGAAATGATAGTGAAAAGTGATCAAACTGTTGTGGCCAACAGGAGGGGAGAAATGTTTGCTGTCCAAATTGTGGGTGAAACGAAGGACAAGCGGGCAGTGAGTGCAGGTGGCGGGTATGCAGCAAGATTAAAGGGAGGGCAAAAGAGGGAGCAAAGGAGGAAGCGTCACCTGTCAGTAGCTGACACGCTCGGATCAGCCTTCTCTTCCTTTCCTCCCCTTGTCAGATGCTTTTGTGGCAGAAAGTTTACTCTCCTTAGATAAGCATCATTGCATTTAATATCCCCTAACCTGCTTAGTGCTCTTGTCCTCTAAAGTGATAGCCATGTAAAGCTGCTGCAGTGCACTGAGGCACCCAGGTATGATTCAGTGGTGCACTGTTTCTATGTGTAATGTTCCCTGTGTGCTGTGGTCAGTGTACCTGAGCTGCTCCTGAGCTGGGAGGCGCCAGGTTTGTCTTATGAGTCTGGTTTCCAAATGCTTTTCTCCAGGTTGCTTTACTGTTTCATTGCTTTCCATCACTGTGTCTCACTTCCCATCTTAAGCCCTTAGGAGAGACTGAGGTGTTTTGACTACATCCTTGTGGCAGGTTGGAATTGCTCAGTCCGTTTTGGGTTGGGTGTATACATGGAAAACATTTTGTCCTGAGAGTGTGTATGTTTGTGCCTGTATATATTGTTCTCTGTGTATATGAGTGCATGTACTCTTTTGTTTTAATATCAAAATCAGATTGAGTGCAGAATGTATTTACAAAACAGCGTTTCTTTCTGGTTTCTGTTCCTGTTTAAAGCGTTGGTGTTTGATTTTTTTGAGAAAGTCCAGACGTTGTTCTTGTTTCGTCCTCTGGTCAGGAAACCCCATCGTGCTGCAGCACTGCCACCCCAGCACCGCACAGGGCGCAGCTCCTGCAGCTTTTCTAAACAAGAGTTTGAGAACCTTAAGTCCGTGTGTGAATGGCTGGGAGGCTGCTCAGGAGCTGCAGTGCTCTGTAGGAACAGTGCTGGTGTAGCAGTGAGAGTTCCGTGGCATATGGCAAATGAACGGAGCTTTCTTCACATGTTCCTCATGCAGTTCGTGCAAGGGCTTTGGCAGTGACTGCCGGATGGTGACTGGTTTGCATAATAAAGGATCTGTAATGTGAAGTAGGATTTGAAATAACATCTCTAAATTTGGGATGCAAAGATTTCCAGTGCTGGCTTAGCTGGGTGTTCAGTAAAACTGCACTGCATTGGTCAGAGCATGTTTTTCATTACTTTTTTAACAGAAAAAAGAAGTCTGTCTGGAACCAGAGCTGACTTTTCTTTGCATCAGTTGGCACAAAATGGCCAGCTTGTCACTGGAGGCACCAAAGCACCAAATGCCAACGTGTTTAGCTGGCTGCTGGTGCTGCAGACAAAAGGAAGTGCCGGCAGCGGCCTCCCTCCTGCAGGGCACGTCCGCAGTTGTGAGCAGAGTTGATTTGGTGTCTGAACTTTGCAATGTCATACGGATTCTTTTATTTCAATGCAATCTTTACCGCTAACAGGAAAAGTAGTGGAAGGCAGTAAAACAACAAAGGCCCTGTAAGAAGTGCTGACTAGCAATTTCTGCTTGATTATTGTTGACATCTGAGCAGTGGATGTAGAAGCCAACAAACCATCATGAGGATAATATCTTTGTCTCCCTTCCTAACGCTTCCTAATCACGTCAGCCAGGTGGCATTTTGTTCCTTCACTGCTGCCCTGTGAATCGATCACTGATGGCAAATGTGTGTGACGAAGTATTCCCAGTAACGTTTAATTAGCGCGGCGAGTGGAGGTTCGTGAGCATTGCCAAAATGCATTAGGGGTAATATTGTGGGAAGTCTAGCTATGGGCTAAGGGACTACTCGATTGAATTGCCAGTCACAGCTGATCTGACTATTTTAAATTATCAGAACCTAATTAAATGGAAACACACAGGCAGATAATGAATGGAGCTGTCGGCTAGAAAATCCTCCAATATTAGATCAGAAGTTTCCTTCAGGGGTAATTAAAATACAGTGAATGTATCTTAGGCTGTGTGTTAATCACTGGTGTTATAAGTAGATCTGATACTGGCCCGAGGAGGGCTTTGAAATTGAGTTTTATTACGAAGCTGCTGAAGCCAGTGCAGGATTGTCAGACCCCCTCTGCTCTCAGGAGGTTCCCCCAGTGTGATATCTCCAGCTGCAGATGAATGCATCTGTTCCAGCCTGCATGCGTGTACTTTAATTGCTCTTAGAAGTCACGACCTGATTGCAGAATATTGACACACCTTGAGAGAAGTTTGGAAAGCTCAAACAGCAACAGAGTGTTTGCAGGGACCTGTTCAGGCAGGTGATTGGCAGCAGCCTCTGGAACCCAGCTGTGCTTTCTGCAGCCCGGTCTTTGTGTTGGTCATCTTAGTGCCCATGTTAGCCAGGTGGTGCAGTGAGGTGCAGCCCTCAGCTCCCTGGGCAGCAGGTCCTGCCCTCTCACTGCGCAGCTCCTGAGCTCTGCTGGCTCCATAAGCTCAGGCTGCTCCTCGTTGTCCCTCAGGTGTGGTTTTGGTTCCTGGCCATGTGGCCTGGCTGTGTTAACACGGATGTTGTCCAGCTACAGCCTGCATTTCTAAAGGCTCTGGATCCCCCCGGCATCAGTGGGCTTTATTTACTGCTGTTCTAAGTATAGCTGTTTTCACATTTAGTTGGGGACAATGCTGTGGATAAAACTGGTAAATATCTTGGGACCAAGATGTGATCCCAGCAGGACCCCTTGGAAACAAACTGACGCAGTGGTTCCTATTTGAAGGCAGATTTTCACACCTGTCAGCCGGACTTTTGATTTAAGGCGTGCTGTGTTTGCATCATTCTGGTTTCTTAATCAAAATATCAGCACCTTCCACAAGTCCGTCCCACTGACGCTGTTATCCCTATTAACCACATCTGGTGGCTCAGAGATAGAAGGCTGCTGGCAGACTGTTTTCCACAGAACCTTGTTGATTGCTGTTACTTATTTCCTTTCTTTCTTAATCATGTCCTGTCTCCACTATTACATTATTTTGCTGGGATAGGTGCCAGGAAGACGGGCTTGTAATTATCTGGATCACTCCATTTATCCTACCTAAAAATCCTTTTCTGGAATTTTTCCATTGTTCCATGCTTCTTTTTTGGATAAGGAGGGGACAGGAAAAAAGCACCAACAACAGACCGCAAGTCTTCAGGCTCCTTTTAATGTTTCGAAGCAAATATCTGGATACGTTGTCTTGAGAAATGAGCAGCTGGGGATGCTCTTCAATACAGCCTATGATGAGGGGTGCCCACGATGTGGTGCTCTGCTGCCTTCCCAAAGCTCTCTGCCCCCCAGGTTCATTGCTGCAAGAAAAAAATGGGAAATGAATGAAAACATTTCCTTTCTTGACCCAGTCTGGTTTAGTTTTCAAAGCTCATAGTAACAAAAGAGATACAAATGTATGGATGTAGCACTAGCAAATGAAGCCATTTTGCAATGGATTTGTTTTTTCTTGCACAGACAGCTGTCCACAGTTGCTCCTTCTCCATCTGGCTGCTTTCTTTGCACCAAAAGGCTGCCCTGTTTGGGAGGAGATGTCTTTGCATTCTCTCTGAATATTTGACTTTTCCTTACTGTGTTTAAACCTAAACTCAGATCCCAGATTTGAGAGAAAAAAATCTTACCTTCCACCTTGCATGACATTATCTTCAGTCTTCCAAGTGCAGTTGCTGATCGCCCTTCCCCTAAACACAGCGGTATAAAGGTCTGGGAGAGCGGGTGGGCAGAGACGGTGTTGGATGTGGGAGTGTGGGAATGTCTCGGTGATGTTGTGACAGCTGGAAGTTGTCTTTCTCTCTCAGAGTGGTCGGCGGCTTTGAGACTCTGACTGCTATGGAGAACGTGGAAAGTGACCCGAAAACGGACCGTCCCAAGGTAAGTGGGAAGTGACGGGAGCTGTGTGGGGATAGCGAGCTGCGTGGCGTGGTCACCCTGCTGCTGCTGCTTCCCTGAAGCAGAACCTGGGCCAGATGGTGCCATTTAACCAGAGTGTCAATGTTCTCCTCTTCTGCTCGCAGGAGGAAATACGAATCCAGGCAACAACTGTTTTTGTTGACCCATATGAGGAGGCAGATGCGCAGGTGAGGATGGCATTCCCTCGTCTGATAGGCCAAAGCTCTTCTGAGAACTCTGTAGCTCAGTGACTTCAGTTTTTGCCCTGGTTGATCCCTTGTGGAGACCGTATACTTTTCTGTGCCTCCTCTTTGCACCACCCCTGCATGCGGGAGGCCCTGGACCACATGGGCACGAGGTAAGTTGGAAGAGCTGCTCCTTACATTGCACTGTGCGCAGGGAGCACCGCTGCTGTTTCAGCTGAGAGGTCTTTGGAGCTCGGTCTGGCACAGTTCCCCTCCTCACCATTAACAGTAGCTTCCTTTCCAAATGCCCACTATGGGTGGAGGTGAGAAAGAAGTTTTGTTGTAATGGCTGCAGACAGCAGGTTTGTAGTGGCTCTTGAGGTCCATTTCCTAAAGTCAACCCTGTCATTGCAGCAGTGCTGATTGCTGTCTTAGAGTGCTGTAGAGCTTCAAAGAACTATAGTCATGGTCTCCTTACTCTGGACGAGCTGTTGTAACAGATTTCACTCTGCTTCCCCATAGGTTGCTGCAGAAAGAGAGAAGGTTCAGCTGGAAGAAGAAGCAGCCAAAACAAAAGCTGAGATGGTCCCACTAAAGAAGGAGGTCCAGACTCCTAAAACTTACCGGCAGGGAGTTGGAAAATACATTAACATGGCTGCAGCGTAAGTTCCCTGCCCATCTGGTCTTTGTTCAGTGTTAGTTGCCTTTCCTGCTGGTTGCTGACCTTGTCCGTTGCTGTTTCTTGGTTTCTCACTACCTGCTGGAGCTCTGGAACATGCCAGATGATTGCTTAGTGCCAACAAGCTTTGCACAGACGCTGTCCTGCAGGAGCTGGAGATCCCTCTAGTTCTGATAATTTTCAAAACTGAAAGTTCTGAGGTTTTTTTTTTCCCAGCATTTGAACGTGGCTGAGTTGGTCCTCAGCAGTGTGTGCAGACTCCACGACTGTACATATGTGTCCACAATGCAGAAGTCTTTAAGCAGGAGAACTGTAGTGTCGCTTCCTGCTCCATCTTTTATTCTGGTCTCTTCCCCTTCTCCAGCTGTTTCTTAAGGCCACTGTCCCATAGACATCTTTTCCTTTAGCAGCTTTTCCTGAGCACAAAGAAGCTGCCTTAAAACTGCATCAGTCTGCTGCTCCGATTCCCTGTGCAGCCAGTAGGTTCCCAGGCCTGCAGTGGGAGCTTCAGGGTACCTGGTAGGTTGTAGAGGCTTGTCCCAAAGCACCCTCTCCCAGATACCCTTTGTAGACCCACTGGGGTTGGCAGCAACTCTTGCTTTCCTAATGACAGCACAGAACGCTGCCTCAGCTGCAGCCAGCTTTGGATAAATTGCAGTGGATGCCTTCTGCTTGATTTTTATCAGATTTCTGTAACAGCATTTGCAAAAATACTATTGTCTGCCTTCTGCATAAAGGCGTGTATTTATGTGTACAGATTTGGACAGCAACTTAGTCAGCTTCTTTGTGCCTGTGTGACTTACAAGCACTTGCATAACCTAAGGGGTGTTTTCATTTTGGTTCCAGGAAGCGCAGCGTGGAAGATGATGGGCCCTCAACAAGCACAGCTGCAAAGAAAGAGAAAAAGAGCACAGGCTTTGGGGACTTCAGCTCCTGGTAGCAGCAGCACAGCAAAAAAGAAGAGGTGGCCTCCTACATGGCCCTGAAGAGCCCAAAAGACATTTGTCCTGGGGAGAGGGAAAGCACCCGCATTCACTGTGCAAGAAAACTGTTGCTTTGTTAAGGCTGGTTAATGTGGCTTTGTTTTCAGGAGATCTGCGTTCCCACAACTGCATCTTTCTGGAAAGGCCTTTTTGTTGTTGTTCAGCTGAGCAGGCAGCACAGCTCCGCTGGGGATTAGCTGGAGCCTTTCTGCACAGCCAGCAGCAGCCCAGGCAAAGCCCAGCTTTGCAGGACACTGCCTCAATAACAGCTGCATTGTGAAAGAGATTCATTTACAGGTAATCATTTCCAGGCAAGCCAGGTCTGCCGGACAAATCGGTGTGCTGGGGAAGCGCCTGAGCTGCTGGAAGGCTCTGTGGAGGAGAGCAGCTGTGGGCTGCAGCTTGTCCTGCTTCTCCTTTCCAGCTGACTTTTGCTTGTTCTCAGAAAGGACCGACTCCATCTTTTCCTTTTGCCTCCTGGCTGGACTGACTGCTGTCAGTCTCCACAGGGCCTCGCTCGCTCTGAACTGAGCTGTGTCTGCACCCACGTGATCTCTAGCAGCCTGGCAAGCAGTGAGGCTGTGCAGTGAGCAGTGTGCCCGCTGCTGCAGCACTGTGCGCTCCGCTGGCAGCTGGCCTCGCTGGAGCCCCTGGGCAGCTGGGGGCTGGGCTGCCCCACTTCAGAGCTGCCCTCTGGGTCCAGAACTGACAGCCTGGAACAGCAGTGGGAACAGAAACAGCATCACAGCATTTTTTTTCAGCCATCCCTGAGGGCTGCTGCTTGCATAGGTATCTCCAGTATTTCCTTCCATAGCCACACAGGATGCTTACAAAAGGCCTTACGGAGTGCAGAAATGCCAGCCTGGGAGATGTAACATGTGTTACCATCACTTGCAGGTGGTGCAGTAGATCCTGAACACGACTTCTCAGTTCACCTCGGGTGTTTTCAGAGCACAGCAGTACCCTCCCCTGTCTGGCTGAGGTGGTGGTTTTGTGGTCGCCTTTGTAACCAGCACATTGTATCAGTGGTTTAAGAGCTTGAGGTCTCCATTTATAGGAAATTGCTGTAAAAAATTTTTGGTAACAAGTTTTGCAATTAAATGCTTTTATTTTCCTTTGGATGCTCGTGTTTGACCCTCAGCTGTGATTTCCAGGATCACAGCATTACAGCATCGATTGTCGTGCAAGGAAATGATTCATTCCTATGTTTAAAGGTGCTTGTGAGGAACTCGGGGATCTTTGCGGATGTGATTCCATCCTTGTTCAACCATAGGAAGTTGAAATTCATTTAAAGAATAGCAGGGGGTTTCTGCAGTGTTTTGCAGGGTACGAAGCCAGACACGATTCCTGGAGCTGTGCAGAGCTTTCCTGCAGCTGAGCTGCTGGTGCAGTTTGCTGCTTCTGCTGGGCTGGCCTCTTCCTGATGCAGGGGTATCGATCTCTTGTGTTGCCACCTGCTTCGGTGCATTTTAAAGTTGCAGAATTCACAGTGTTGCTGGAGCTGTTGCAGTTTAATGAACTCTGTAAGCATAAAATGGTTTTCCGTAATAGATTAGAATGGAGATTATGGAGAGATTATGTTAATGGAGAGGCTGTGTTGCAGGTGCTACAAAGATGGGCAAGCAGATTTTTGCTGTCTTTGCTTGTGGTGCTCGTGTAGTCAGTGCGCTTAGGAGAAAGAAAAAAAGGTTTTAACATAGCTTTTGTCTGGAAATGAGTAACGTGTTCTGGTAGCTCCTTTTGCTCCACACTGAGCTGTTCTGCTGCAAAGCAGTGGCACGGGGTGGGCAGTGCATCCTCGCTCCCTGAGACCTGGCAGCGAACACCACTGGGGTGCTTGGGGGTGCAGCCCCACGCTGGGGGCAGCCGGGCAGAGGCACTGTGCCATGGCTGTGGGGTTACACCTGCCCATGTCAACCCCTGCCCATTCTGGGGCTTCTGAGCTGTGCCCAAGTGCAGCACCAGGGTTGCAGCACCCACAGCCATGCCAGTGGGGTTTGCTAGGAACGGATGTTGGAAGCCTTGTGTCAGGAAGCAAGGGAGGGCTGCCCAACACCCCCCACCTTCTTAGCACTGTTTGCTTTGCAGAAGGATAATGAGAGCCATGGGCCAAGCAGGAAGGAGACAGGCAGCTGCCGGCCCCTTTGTGGCATTGCTGGAATTTTTTGCTTCCACTTTCTTTGTAAATGGGATTTATTGCAGTGGGAGATTGATCAGGTTGTGGGGTGGGGACCAGAGCTGTTGCTGGGGTAGGCACTGCGCTCCATACGGTGCTGGGATGCCTGCAGCACCCACAGGGATACTGCTGCTGCAGGGCTCAGTGCTGCAAGACCAGAAGTGGGTACCCTGAGCTGGGGTACGTGCAGCCCACTGACCTCATCCTCTGGCAACAGCAGTTGGAATCATAGTGTTTCCCACTGTCGCTGTGCTCCTGCAGCCCCCAGCAATGGGAGCAGCAGTCCTGTGTGTGCTGCAACCCCTCTTCAAAGCAGCCGAGCAGGTAACAGCTGCAGGTCCTGTCTGGGGCTGAGGAGCCCAGGCTGGGCTGCAGGCTGAGGCCCTGGGTCAACGTTGACCCCGCAGGGCTGTGCTGAGGCAGCTTCCCAATCCCACGTGAGGTTTTAGTGCTCCTGACGTCATGGAGCGGCTGAATCTTCCCTTTCACACAGAAGGCTCATGTGCACTCACAGCAGCTGGAGCTGGCAGCTTGCAGCTTCATGGCTCCTGAAAAGCAGCTTGGAACACAGGGCCAGCTGTCCTCAGCCCTCCCCCCTGGAAAGCCTCCCAAGGTCTCACTTTTCTGATATTAGATATGCTCTCTAATCTTTGGCCTCTGTTTATTAATGGTTAATTATATCTATTTGCTTTTCTGCCAGCATTGTCCTTTAGCTCGCATGGCCGCGTTCCCTGCCCGATGCTTGCTTCCCTGCGCTATTTATAGGTGGGATTGGGTCCCCTCTCTGCTGCTGTGCTTGGCTGCCC
This sequence comes from Excalfactoria chinensis, assembly GCF_039878825.1. Taxonomy (NCBI): domain Eukaryota; kingdom Metazoa; phylum Chordata; class Aves; order Galliformes; family Phasianidae; genus Excalfactoria; species Excalfactoria chinensis. The sequence continues at coordinate 11,254,661 of NC_092840.1, forward strand.
GTGCTGCGTGCCTCCCACACTGCCGGCACTAGAGGAGCCTTGTGCTGGACTCAGCGAGCGGTGAGGTGGCTCCGTCCTGTGCTGTGGATCCTGTGGGATGAAGGTTTCTGTGTGCAGCATCCCCATGTGTGAGAGCCCCCATCCACACTGAGCAGGCAGGAAGCAAAGCCCACTCACTGCTCACGGTGCTGTTGCTTCACTTTGCCAATCCCCACATGCCCCAGTGGAAGCGCTCTGGGGCAGTGAGAGTGGCTTCCCAGCAGCCCACCAAGGGCGCAGCCGTGTGATTCCTGTCTGTCTGTGCTTTCATCCCGCGATGAAAGGGATAATGGAAAACATTTGATCTGACCACAAGAGCAACGGACCCCCCTAGGAGGCGCCTCCCCAGCACTGCTGGCAGCAAATCATCGAGATAGATAAGGAGCCAGCAGGCAGAAATGCCAAATGCTCCCAGGCCTCCCAGCAGCTGCAGAGCAAATCTTTCTCCCCAGACTCTGATATGTGCTGCGCCTTGGCCGGAGGCTCCAGCACCAAAGGCTGGTGCTGTGCAGGTGAGGTGCCAGCAGTGTGCGGCTCACAGCTGAGCTGCACGATGGCCCCATGTGTTGGGCTGCTGTATGGCTGCAGCTGGAGGATCTGCAGGAGGTGTTTGGGTTGTCTATGGACACGGCCAAATATTTTACTGCAAACATCTTCTCTGCTGATCCCAGCCAGGCTTTTAATGGATGGGTTCCTCGCCAGCGGCAACTGCAAATTGATTGCAGCAGAATGGCAAGTGAAGACAAATATAGAGCTGGCTGCCTACAGGGAGCGCACAGAGGGAACTTCGGCTGCTATTTTTGGTGTTCATCTCTTACAGTATTTCTGATCTTTGCTTCTCCTTAAGAACACATTTGGGTTGGGTTTTTGTGGGCAGCTTTTTCAGCGTTTCCGCACTTGTGGCCCTGACCTCAGGAGGAAAGTGACGGGTGAGCCCAGAAACCGGGTTGTTTGCTGCCCTGATCCTGTGCTGGGGAACCCCCACTGTTTGTGGGGCACCAGAGACCCTTTGGGCACGTGGCGCTGGGTCTGTGCCTGCTGCTCTGATCTGCACAGCCAGACGGGCACATCCTGGCCGTAGATGCTCTTCTGTCATCATTTTGCACCTCTGTGCTTCTGCAGACGCTGTTTGGCCTTCATTTCACTGAGCTGCAGCCTGGCATTGCAGTCTTTTTTTGCACGTTTGCCTCCAACTAACACGAAGGGCTCAGCTTTACCAGCACGCTGGTTGGTGCAGGCCTTAAAGATAAAGACAGCAAAGACAGAGGAAGCAAAGGGCTTAGTAGCAGACTGCCATGTCCTTGGCAGAGGGGTTCTGCACCCCATTTGATTAGAGCTTTCTTTTCTACAGCCCTGGCCGCAGGGTTCCCATGCAGAGGTGCAGTCCACATTCAGCACAGTGTGCCACCCTGCAGAGCCCCCTCCCCAGAGCCACACAGGTGTGGTCAGCCACCCCAGCACCGCTGTGCTGTGTGCGCAGCCGTCCTGTGCAGGAGGTTGTGGCTGCGACCAAAGTCCCAAAGTCTGGGCTCAGCACCGCTGGGTTTCTGGGCCAGGGAGGCAAAGGTGAGGGCTGTGCTGGGAGCTGCAGGCAGCCACGTTCCCTGTGAGGCAAACAGGGCTGCCTGGCACAGGGCCGGCTCTGCTCTCTCGTGCCAGAGGCTGGGACCCAGCACAGTGCCCAGGGTAAACAACAACTGCAAAGTTGCGCAGTGTGTGTGCCCCAGCCGAGCTGCTTTGCAGTTCTCTGTGGCATTGCCATGGATGGGACAGCTGTCTCCTGGCCCCGACTGCACAGGCAGAGGGGGCCAATGTCTGCCCTGGTCCCCATCGCTGCAGTTGGAAACTCACCCTCGCACTCCTGGAGCAGGCAGGCAGGGCTGTGGGGCGTGGAGCTGTGCTATTACTGGCAACTTCTCTCTCTTCTCTATGCTGAACACCACCAGCTCTCAGCCCGTTTCCATAGCAGAGGTGCTTCAACCTCTGAGCATCGCCGTGCCCTCCTCTGGTCTCCCACAGCTCCACAACCTGGCAGGCAGGGTGCAGCTCAGGCTGAGCGGGTCCTGGGCCCAGCATGGCTGTATCCATGAGCTCCCCGGCCCTGTGCCAGCTGCCCGTAGCCATTGCATGGCCATATATTACCTGTTAGAGCTGCGAAACACTGCGCACATGGAGATAATCATTAACTGGAGGAGCCGTTAACCTTCAGCAAGGGCTGGGCTGCCAGAGAGGGCTGCCAGAGCAAAGTCTGCTTTTTAGTAAACACTGAAAGAATGCTGCAAAACACATTTGTTTCTGTGTTACTGGTAGGCAATTACAGGGCATTAATTTGTGTCTGCAACCTCTGTGCTGCAAGAACCCAAAGACAGGCAGGGGAAGGTACAGTGACACAAACTGCAGCTGGTGTGTCAGCCTGGAGCACGGAGCACAGCCTCACCGCAGGGCTGCAGCTCACACACAAACCTGGCACAAAGCTCTGAATTTAGATGTGAATGGAGGCAGCAGTGCAGCAATAAGGGAGCAGCAAAAGCTGCCTGCCCTGCCATCAGCTCAGGGCCGGGCAACAACAGGCAAACACAGCAACCTTGGGCTGCTATGGAGCTCACAGCAAGTGGGGAATTGAGGAAGGTGGAGGATTTTTTTTAAAGAGGAAGAACGGGAAGGAAAACACGAGCAGCAGCAGATTTGTGGTTGTATCTGTTCTACCCAGTGAGGAAGAAGAGCGTGCCACTTACCCATCAAATCAGTGCTCACTCGACCATCAATGGGAAACAGCTAATTCAGGCCTGTAAGGATGTTAACAGTGGAAGCGGAGCAAGGGCAAGCTGGGCTGTGATTTTCTTGGGCAGCAGCTGGGGCCAGGGCAATGCAAGGCAGAGCACAGTGAGCTCAGGGAAAGCACTGCTCCTCCCAGCACAGCCCCTGGCTGGCAGCCCCGCACCAGGCACCACAAAGCACTGCACAGAGACGGGTGGCTTGTGGGGAGCTGGTCGTCATGAGGCTCTTTTCTGACTGATCTGTGCTTGCACACCGTCAGCAGGACAGACTGCAGGAGCAGCACGGAGCTCTGCACTCACCCCACTGCTGCACCCCCTGCACCCCGCAGCTCTCAGCAGCGCATGGTTTACATCTGCAGCCCATTTCCCAGATGTAGCAATCTGCCCCGGCCCTGTTGCAAAATCAGATCATCTCACCCTTGGCAGCGCCGCTGTGTCACAAGATCCCTGGCTTTACTGGGTTTTTAATTTTGAAAAGCAGTGTTTGCACAGCAGCCCTGCTCTTATTTTTCACTCTGTTGTTGTTGGAGAATACTACAGAATCAGGAAAAAAACAGTACATTTAAATCACCTTTGCTGCAGAATACAGCCTGGTTGACTTCTCTTTCAAGCAAACTCAACTGGAACCACATTTCCAGCAGAGCTGGCTATGAGTGCCATTCACTCCCCAGCACAAAGCACAAAATCAGAAGCATTCACCAGCCAGAAACACACCTCCATTGTTCTCCCACTGAAAGGATGTACTTTCATCCCAGCAGCACAGCAGCAGCACTGTGTGCAGTTGCACTCCTGCTCCTAGGGACAAAGAAGCAACAGGATGACTTAAAGCAAATGGGCACGGCCAAACTCAAAGATGCTCTTGTTGTTATCTTCTCCTATAACCATCACGGGCTGCGTTCTGCAGTGAGAGACAAGGCTACCAGCATCTTTGTGCACATTGCACCAAATGGAAGGGTTAGCAAAATAAATAGCCATCCAACCAGCAAAGCTTTGTGTCAGTGCCACAGGGAACATACAAATGAGGAAGGCATTTCCTTGCCAGAAGCTCATCCAGCAGCACTGGGCTGCCATCAGCTCCAGGGCCCAAACCAGGTTTTGCTCAGACGTTTCAGAAAACTAAGTTAACTTTCTTCATCTGTCCTTCAGCAGAAGGACCATTTCTAAGTGAGTCATAAAGGTGTCCTGAATGATACAACAAACCTGCACCCTTCCTTATGGTAAAAGGTGAGGAGTTGTGCTGTGATGGAATCTGCGTACATAAAACAGACAGCATGCAAGCACCGTTCTGAAAAACTGGCTGCTGTCAGTGCACAGAAACGAGTATCCTCAGAACAGCTCAGCCTTTACTAGTGAAGGTTCATTGGTCACACGGCTCAGCAGAGCTTCTTCACAGCCAGCAAACCGCTCGGTGCAGCACAGCTGGCTGCTCTCAGGTGCTCAGTGCTGCACCCGCTGGGACACAGAAGAGGACAAAAGAGAAGGAGCCTCATGTGGACAGAGCTGTCTCACCAGGGCCCTACTCAGAGGTTAAGCTGAGCTCCAGCTGTGACCTCCTTCCCGTGTCAGCTAACCATGATTGGCAGTGAGGCCCACACACATCACACTGCAGTGCTATGGTGCTTAAAACTACACTGCTAACACATGGGGAGCCCTCAACCACAACAGGTGCTCACTTACCTACAGTTAGCAGACAAAAAGATCTTCTAATGGAAGATTCCCAACTCTTACACAAGGCATCTGCCCACTGCTGTCCACCTCAGGGTACGTTCCAGCTGGCTAGAGACAAAACTGGAGTCCACAATTTCAGACTTCTTCCTGCAATCTAGTTGCTGTCAGGCAGCGTTTCCCCCACGATGGAAATAGCGTATTTGATCTCATATGTGGAGCATCCCCTTCCACTTGTGAGATGAAGCGATGCATTATTGAAGAGTCACTGAATAAACCCACACTGAATTACTTCATTCACCACCTCAGTCTACAGGGCTCATATTTATGTGCTCTCACCAGCGCTCAGCGATCGCTGCACGTTCAGCCAACCAAATGAAAACCCGACTCCCCCACATCCCACACACCTCCTGGCCAACAAGTTCTGACTTCACTCAAAGTCGAACCAGCAAATCAAATTCAAACCACCATTTTGTATTTACGTTCTACAGACTCAACTCTCCAGGTGACCAAAGGAACCAAACAGAAAGCACATCCACGCTTCCTCCAACCCCTGAGGGTTGCTGTGGGGAGCAGGCAGACCGATTCTCCCTTTAAAAGCACTTTGTTTTCATGAGGTTCGTGAATTAGCTTTAGCTGTGCTGGAACTCTCAAGCAGGAAAGCATCTTAACTCTATTTTGGAAAGGTTAGCAAAAGGAAAAAGAACAAACCACACATTTAGTGACAATCCAAACAGAACGTACTAAATCCAATCCAACCCACACCCACAAGTTCTCTGAGCAACTAAGAGCAATGGCTTTTCTCTCTGGCATTATCAGAGAGAAAAAAACAACATAAGAATCTAAACTGAAATAAGAGCACAAGAACAGCAAGCAACTCAACAAAACAACTGAAAGCTTTTATTGTGATACCTCAAGATACAATATAGTGAAACAACAAATGATGTACAGTATTGCTAGGACAAAACAGCAGCACAGCCATGTCACCTGTAAAAGAAAGCACTGTAAGGAGATTAAGGAACAATGAGGCACAACTTGACGCTGTCTGAGGAGTCGTGCTTTAGGGCTGAAACCATTCCTAACAGTCCTTTCAGAAGGAACCTCCGAAGCCTCCGTTCCTTTTACAGAAGTGTTCAGACCGCTCGTTGGCTTAACGTGAGCCTAAATGAAGAACAACACAATGTCCATAAAGTTTAACAACAATTTGTCAGCTTCTCCGGCTCGTCTCCATTGCAAAGAATGGAGATGTCAGAAGTTTGGGCTGTGGCTCTCCAGGGCGCTGCTGCTGCCGCCTGACTGCTGAGATGAGCGTGCAGAACCATCTCCGTGCAAGCACTGCTCGGAGGAAGCGTTACGTGCACCAGAGATGGGACCCAGCGCGAGGAACTCCTGCACTCCTGTAAGCCGGTGGGAGCTACGGGTGACCGCTTGGTTTACGGGCACAGCGATGACTTTGTCAGCACTTCTGAGATCAGATTTAAACTTAAAGACATCTCAACCTGTATTCCCTCCCTGCAACTCCTACCGACTGCGAGCATGCGGGGCACACCGCTCACACCAACAACCGCACTGGGCACTGCTAGTGTGAAGCTAAGGCTGAATTACAGCACAGTTAATGCAGTCTGTCATTGTACAGCTTGCAGTGACTGAGGGAGAAGAGCCATTTGAACCAGCAGATAAAAATTCAGATGAGCAGATTGCTGAGAGCACGCAGCAGTCAGTGGTTAGACCGACAGGTTGCCAGTCCCTCACTAAACTCTGCAGCTCAGGTCACAGCCAATCTGCAATTGAACAGAAGTTTTTGCCTTTCCTCAATCAAAAGTGCGGTTATAGTGACCAACCAGAGAGCAGTTCTGGTGTTCGGAGTCACTCCTGGAACACCTTTGTTCAGCCATTATTTTGGATCAAGACTGAAGGTGTGGTTATGTGAGATAACGATTAACTACTTTCAGACACAGCTCGAGCATTTCAGGAAGAAAGCTTTCAATACATGTACATTTCTGCTAGCAAATTCCTATGCATCCCAATGAACGTTTCTTCTAAGCCAGCTCATAGTCAGTTCATTTGGTCCAAGAAAGAGCCAGCAAGAATCAAAGGTTCACAAAAGCTTTTTGTTACAGTTTGTAAAAAACAAAATACAAAATAAATGTTAAGACCAACAATAAAAATAACCAGTACGAGTAACAAAAGTGCTCAAGTTGGAGGGGAAGTAAACTTGCCGAGAGCGAACACATACAAACATTAAATATAATCTTCAATATATTACAAAAATTGGTTAAAGGGAAAATGCTTTAGTAAAATGTTTTTTCAAGTAAGTTCATTTTTCTGACTGCTGGTGGGTTCAGTGACCAGACTGACCTCCTCACATCAGCCAGCAGCTGTTGCTATCTGGATTCTACTTTCACCAAAACCAATAACAAGAACACGCTACAGCTTTTACCAGGGGAGAAAGTAATTATTGACACTGCCCAAGCAACACAAGAAGAAAAACTCACATATTCCCTCAATAGAACGAACCTAACCAACCGTTACGTGGCAGCATGAAACAGCAATTCTGTTAGTTCTACTCCTTCTAAGCATCCACTCTTAAAAGACCAAAAAGAATATTGCTTTGTTTGGTTCTCTTAAAAGCCATGAAAGTCACATTTATATCATTAACTCTTTATGCCAGTAGTCTGAAGCTCTATGTGCTAAAAGCACTTGATGAAGTCTCAACCTTTGGCATCAAAGTTAATTAAGGTTTTGGTGAAAATGTCCAGTTTAAAATATAAATAATGCACTGAAGAAAGAGGCTGAATTCCTAAATAAGAACCGGACTGTATTACGGACGGGATTAACTAAGAGAGCCAACCCCCGACTTTATAGAGAAAAATCTTTAATACTTTACATACTTTCTCTAATTTCAACTCTCTACTGAAAAGCAGCCATTACTTTTGTCTTCAGTCCAGTGTACTTCAACAAGCCTGTAGCCAGGAAATACAAGAAGCTCAAAGATGCACAAACTTCACACGAGTATCTTCACAACTATTAACGTTACAACTGGACTTTGAAGCCAACACAGACATCTGCAGATAAAAGTTTTAGTGCTGCTTTTGTTGTTGTTGGCAACATAAATTTACAATGGAGGAAAAAAATCTCAAGAACTCAAAATCTCAAGTCAAAAACACCAAGAAACAGGCAATACCAAAGTCCATCTTGCATCAAAGACGCCGTTGAAATTAGACTTTGAAGCCTGACCTTATCTGTGACCATGAAGTAGCAAGAAATAAGCCACAAGATCCAGGCAGATCACATCACCTCGGGTCCCTGGACTACAACCCAACAGCTTTAACTACTTCCCTAATGTTTATGCTTTTAACTCACAATATCTTGAATGCAGTTTAGCCAGCCTGCAGAGAATGTTTACACATGGGAGAACTCTCTTCTCACCCTCTCCACGTGGGCTGGAAGGCTGCCATTGACGATCTGTATTGCCCCCACCCTTCGGCATATTTTTTTTTCATGCATGACAAAATTTCTAAAGTGCAGCAGAATTCAGAAAGCCCATCAGAGAATCCCAAAAACGTAACAGCAGCAACGGCACCGAGGACTAAACTGTGCAGGTGCCATATCAGAATTGTTTTTGAAAGACAATGATTCTGTATTGCAAGGCTTCTGTCTTGTTCAGGTCTACCCTTCACGTAGTGTTAAAAGATTTTTTTCCCCCAAACACGTTGTCCACAAGCATTAAGAGGATTAAAATACAAACGGTCTTCAGAGACTGCTCGGTTCGAAAACAAAGTCAGCAAATTTATGTAGAGCATTCCTTTAAAAGTTGAGAATGCGCATGCACAGACAGTGTCGTACTCACACCTCCTAGGAGATCCTCTCATTAACTCATTTCAGTTAAGAAACCGTGGGAGATCAAAAGAGGAGGTAAGTTTCATATAAATTTTTATTATAAAAACGTACTTGGGGATGATTCAGCCAGCAAACCAAGAAACCCCTTCCCTCCCGCCCTCGCATTTTAAAAACTACCTTGTTAATTTAGTTTATGAAGAAAAAGAGTCAAACTCCCCTTCCCTCTCCTTCCCATCTCTCCCTACACGCAGGATACTAATTTTCATCTCATAGGCTCTGACCATTCCTCATAAAAATAAATATTTTTGTTCAAACGTAGCAGAAGAATACTTCGAGTTTCCTTGATATCAACCTCTTTGTCCAGTGCATTAGGACTACACAGTTACATGGAACCAGCCATAGAACTCTACCAATGCACAAGTCCCTGTTACTGGCGAAGGTACAGTACCAATTCATTTCTAATACACCAACTAGTTTTTTCCCCAAAATAGAAGATGCATATAATTTTCTTTGTTTCTTTTTTCCATCTTGCAAGCTACAAGTTTATAAACTTCCTATCCCGGAAACTCCTCGGGGGACGTGTTGGTCTGAGCTGAACATGTTCTACAGCATTATTGATTTCAAATCCTTCTCAGGTATTTCATGGAGATACCAAGCCTCTGGCATTGCTCATTAACAACTTAAGATCCGCTCATTCCAGACAGCGCGATTGAAATGCTTTTAAACTGAGCACTGTACCTTTAACCAACTCACCCACAAGATGTACACAGGTTGTGGTAAAAAGAAATCAGTAACTACAATACTGCATCCCCTTCACTGCCAAATACATCAGAGATTGCTACATATAAGAAATCTGCACCCCATCCCATACATTCTTCCAGACATCTCAGTACAGAACTACGGGATCGGAGTGTAGGTGTTTAGGCAAGGAGCATGCACAGCAGAAGGTAGCATTAAAGGCATAGGTCAAAGACAGATGCTAACCAGTAAAATCCATTTTCAATTAGTGAAGTGTTTCTCTAGTTTGAGAGTTTAGAAAAAGGTCATCCAAAATGTTCCAAAACAACTGTTCACACAATAATACACGTACAAAAAGAGGGAACTTACACAAGGAGAAAAGGCAAACATGGCCTGAAATAGCCACTTACACTACACTACTCATCTGTGAGGTTTCAGAGTTCAGTGATATTCTCAGGGCCACTCTAGCCAAGCTCTTCCTTTACTTCGCATTAGTCTTTGTAAAGCACGTTCCACAGAGTATTGTCCAAACAGAAGGAAAAAGGTTATGATTCACTCCCAGCCATTGTCTTTTATCATGTGGGCAAGTTCAATGATGAATTTTCCTTCTTTGTATTTCTGACTACTCTCAAAAGCATGTTCCTAAACAGGAAGAAAAAAAATAAAATCAAGATACTAAAATAAGTTGGGGAAATACAGCAGTTAAACAGCAAATCTGCATCAAAAGCACAAGTCAGACAGCTTCAAAAACTGAAGATGTTAATGCAAGTTTTTTCTCTGTATTTATTCTCTCCTCCTGTATGAAGTTTTCCAAATGGTGACTTCTTGTTCTTGCTTTGCATTTATTCTTAGACATATCCCTACCTGTACATCTTAATTAACCTCATGTTGAAACTTTATTAGACACCAGAAAATGCATTTCATTAGAATCCTGTACAACATCCATAATCTAAGACTCTCAAAGTGTCTTTTGTGTTACAGATCACTGAAAATTCACACAACTTTTCCACCATCAGAATCAAGTTCACATCAGTTGTGAGCAACAAGCGTTTGCTGCCATTGTCACAACTATGTTTCTGCTCTATGAACCAACTTCTGAAATCAAGACAAAACCCGTTTTGTCAGTTTCTTCCATCTGTTTTAGTATATGCTGTCTGTAACGATGGAAAGAAGATATTACAGAAGTATTGCATAGCTGAAATAACACCAATAGCTCACGCTAGTTTTGCTGTCATCCACATAGCCATCTGTTACAACATTCCAGTAGATGTAAGGAAGCAAAAATACTGTCAGCTGAATGTGAAAAGCAACATCAAGTAAACCACCGCTACCATCTAAGCTGCTCCAATACTTGTGTTCGAACTGAACAAAACCAGAAATATATTGCTTACATATTTCCATCCAAGAGTGGTTTTACAGTTTTCACAATAGATATCTGCCACAGCGTGTAACCCTGTCAGAAGAACTCTCTCCTCTGCTGGACCACAGCCCACGTTCACCCTGGGGAGGAAAAAATAAGGACAGGTGACTCCACACGAACGACATGAGAGCACTTCTCATCTGCCATCCCCTTTTCTCCAGAGAACAAAAATAACGTTTGAGTTTTGATTTGTTTCTCAAGTCATTTGCCTGAACATCACATTGCTGGTTATGCCCACTTACTCCCATCAGCAACATGCTAAACAGCAAAACCTCCTAAGAACAGAGCAGTAACTGCAGACCCCTCTGGCTTTGTGCTTTCCTTCAGAAAAGAAAGCGTGATCTTTACAGCGACAGCCTGTATCAATACTTCAGCACCAACATCCCAGCTGAGAACAAACTCCAAAACAGCAGCAAGGAAAAGTCTCAGATATCTGCTTTGCCACAGACTAAGTCACGATTAATGGACAGAAATACAAACACAAATGATCCCCTGAAGGGCTGCATCAAACACGTTCTTCATGAATACAAGTGTATGCAGAAAAGATCTGGCAAGACTAAACCAAGTTTTTAGGTAGTCCTACAGAAGGAGAAAACATCCCCATGGCTGCTGGTCTATTGTCAGACTCACAGTCTGAAGTCTTCACTAAACAGCTACAAATAAAAAGGAGTTTGCAGTTACAGCTCCATTATCCCGATCTAAAATAGACCAAGACATAGATTTACATTTCTTTTTCCAAAAATGCTGCAACATAATCAGCTGCTATAAAAATAAAGACAAATTAAATCCGATGTCCTATAAACTTAAAGTACATCCATTAGCAAACACAAAAAAAAAATCAGCCATATCTTTTGATAAGGGCACGTCCTAAAACTGCCAAACTGCAGATACCTTTGGCCTCCTGCAGGTTTGCAATATTCAAGGTCACTTACAATGTACAAAGTCCACTGGAACATTAACCTGTAAACGCATCCATCACAGCAGACAGAAAATGTCAGACAGGTAAGCTGTCCCAAAGAATTCAGTCATGCAATCCTTTTTGACTTCTGGATTATCTCAGAATGGCAACTTTTGCTCAATACACCAGCCTTACACAAAAGGAATTTCTCATTAACTCCCAGCTATTGGCAGGACCACTTAAACTGTGAGAAATTAATGGCTGCATTGGAGAGCTGATCAGCTCAGTAGCTCTTTAAGGACCATTGCTGGTAAGTAAAATAAAAAAACCAGCATCTAAAAAGAACAGGACAACGTGAACTTGCGCAAATTGCTATTGTTTTCTGCTTATGAAGCATACAAGAAATAGCGTGTGTAGGTAGTGTGCATAACTGTAACAACATACTCACACTGAATTAAAGAGGTAGGCTCGTCCCTGGCTTCCCTGGAAGGACTGCATTTAAAAAAAGAAGAGATGGAATTTGTTAAGAGAGAACAGCAGTACTGAGCTGCATTAACAAACCTTCCCCCTCTTTTCTTTTTCCCGGTTTCCTTTACCCAACCTGCTATCGAAGGAAGTTAATCATTTTCTCCACATTTGTTCTGAAATGCACCAAAAATCCTGTAGTGCTGGTACTGAGGATCAAAGACCAACTCTCCTGAAAGCCACAGTACGGCAACATGGAAACCTTGTGGAGACAAAACCTACTTTGAGTATTTGGTTGTTGAACCAGAAGGCACAGAACCACAGGCAGGATGTCCATGCTGCAATGGCCGCCTCCTCTGACACGTATCTACAGTGACACGAGCAGAAGGCATTTGACATCAAACCAGGTACTGTGCTAATTTAATATTAGCAACACACCAGCAACTGCCACATCTTAACCACCCACCCAGAACGGCGCACAAAAAAGAGTAGGAAGGAAAACTGTACATAAATGAACCGGGCGTTCAGCTGAAGCCAAACTAGATACAGCACAAAGGAAACCACCACTGTGATCCCTGTATGCAGCACCAGCAGCAGAGTAGTTACACACAGGCTTCAGCTACCCATAAAGTCTCACTTTAAAATGAGAAATTCTACTGAGCAGCTCACAGTGCTAACATTAAACAACTAAAAAAAACCTCAATATTTGGAAAATTGATTTTAATTGAATCCATAGCAAAGATGGAAGAAAAGGTTCAGAGCCCAAAATCCAGAACTGCAAGAATTGCTTTTACACAACGTGAGGGGAAAAAAAGTCAGTGCCATGTGAAAGTGAAAGGTAAAACTGGAGGTACTGCTGACCCTGAAAGGAGAGACTGCTGAGTGCAGCCCGAGCAGCTCTGCCAGAACGTAATCCTTACAGCTCCGCTAAGGACAGAGCAAACACCGCTGGGACACTGCCCGGGATGCTTAAAAACATGAAACTGGCACAGCGGCACAGATCCCACAGTCTGGGGCTTCCACAGAATAAGCAGCACTAATTTAGGGCCATGTCTTGCAATCAATGAAGAAACAGAGTGAAGAAACAAAGCATGCTTACTGCAGATGAAAACAGAATCTACTGACATAGATGCTAGTAAAAAAGCTTTGCTAACAAAGGAGGAACCATCCTGAGTCGCTTCAAACCAAGGAAGAACAAACTGCAGTTGAGCAATCGCAATTTTTTTATGAAGTGAACAAAATACTTTGAAGGTCCCCAGCCATAAAGCATTAAACTTGCACCACAGCTTGGAATAGAGAACTTCCTTCTTCCACATGTCTGAAACTAAAGAAAAGCCTTCAGAACTTTTTGTAACAGCTTACAGCGTTTGTTTCCTAATTGCATTTCACTTGAAGCCTTCTCTTACACTGAAGGACAACGACACACTTAACGATGACCATTATTTTTCCCCATTAAGACACTGTACAACTCAGCTGTTGTGAAGCTGCAGCTCTTTCTCCTTCCTTTATATGCACTGTTGCTTTGGGTTTTTTAATTACAACTCAAAATGTTGTAATTTTGAGTTGTAATTCCACCACCAAATTCCACCAGGTTCACATACACTCCCCAGATAAATGAATCTTGTTCTTTGCCTCCTGCAGCACAGTAACTCACCTCAGTTTACACGCAATTACACACAAGTTGATCTTTTCTCTGCCCAGCCTACAGGATCTCCCCTTGGACTACACACACATATCTGAAGGTCCCCAGCTGGCTGCTACAGAGGAAAGGCGCCAGAACAAATCAGCAGCAAGGAGACCTTCCACGCTCTGTAATGCAATCACCTCTGCCAAGTTTGTGTTTAGTCTTGACTTCGTATGACCTCATAAACACTCTCTTGATCCGGCATGTCTCAAAATGAAGCGGAGGAGAGCAGTAAGGTGCCAGGAATAGCAGGAAAGCAGCCCTTCCTCCTTCTACCATATACCACAGAAAACTCTAATTAAAAGAAATGCAAACTGTGAGGTTAAAAAGTGCATTTTGTTCTTTTATTCCAATATTTTTCTTCTTCTTGCACTTTTACCATGAACACCTGCACTCTCCCAGGCTTTCTCCCCTTCCCTCTGAAGCAGCCATTTTCTTCGCTCTCTTTTTTGAACAATGCATTTTTCTGGAGATAAAACAGAACTTTTCCCCATGACGGCAGTTCTAGAAAAGAGAAGCCCATTGTGAGAAGCTCCTCCATTCCCACCCGCACTTAGTTTCCTGTTAGCAGAGTCTGGGTGATGGACTGATACCATCTTTCTCACCTGTATGCATGTTTAGAGTCTAAATTCAATTTTACATGCCATAGAACAACTGCTTTGCCGTCCAGCCAGAAGAGTGAGTTACTCCACCTTCACATCAGTAGATGCCTTGCTTTGCTGTGTTCTCAAACACAGAACTTGGGTCTGATCAACTCACAGCAGTCTTCCCTTAAAATCAGTGTTCTACCACAAGATCAACGCGCCCCTGAGCATTCAGTGTTCTGCAGTCCATCCGTGCAGGACTTTTACGTGCTGACTGAAGTAAGAGCACTGGGAAGATGCAAGTCCTGAAACTCCTGGGCCTCATCATTTTTCTAATCCATGTCTCCATCTGTCAGAGCTTGGCTATCACACCTTCCCACTCACACAGATAAGGAGTTTGTTTTTATCAAAAGCTGTATTCAAACAACACAAAAAGGCACACATTGTCACACGTCTGTCACCTGCACTTGACCAGACAGTTCTGATGAACAAACAGGGCTCTCATCCACTAATGGGTGTAAGAAAGGTTTATGGTCAGAATTCTGACTCATCCTGTTAGCAGAAATAAGAACAACTTGGTGGCCCCTGAACTGCTTGCTAAGCTCGTAACCTGGCTAAAAACAGAGTATTTCGTGTAGACAGAGATTTTACTCTGCACAAACATTTGTTTTTACCAGCATCAAGTTCCCCACATTCTGCACTGTACAACTTATACTGACACGAATGTTAAGACACTGCCAGGTCCAGCAGCTCATGTGTCAGCTCCTCCAAGCAAACAAAGAGAAGGGAGCACCTCAAAGGCAGCACAAGGACCAGCAGGCACAACTGTTCCAGCCGCTTTTCCACAGAGTAAACAGACTTCTTTGAAACATCTCCTCAGCCCTTTCCAGGCTGCTACACAGAGATCCTAACAAAACGGAGTGCTCTATTACAGCTGTCATTATCTTGAGTGAGCATCTCACCCCACAGAGATAAATTAGAAGACAGTAGCAGGTGTGATCAGCTGTCATCAGTAACAGCTCGGAGCAACCAGAATTGGTACTTTCACGCTAGGAAATTTACCAGTTTAACCAAAATTCTCACTCAAAACCACCCTGCTTCGCATCTGGCTTAATCATTCTTTGTAGGCAGGATTAGATTAGAGGCTCCACTGAAAATCTCTAAACTGCCACCTTAGCATGTATCAAAGGGTGCAGGTCGTACCGACTGACAGCAGATGGGGGCTGCAAATACAGGAATGTGTCACATCTGAGTTTCCAGAATGTACGTGCTCAGCACACAGCACCTACCACCCAGCAGCGAACCCAGGAAAGATGCTCTGAAGCGTGCGATGAGTTTGCATCCCTCATCTACTGGGAGCCTTGAGACGAGGGCAGCCAATTTGCTTCAGAACTTATTTGTGAGGTCTATAAGCAAACCACTTGCCTTGGAGATCAATTCGTCGTGGTTGGCTAGGTGGGCTCTGCAGTGGATACAGCTGTAGGTTCGATGACAGTTGGGCAGGTAAGCCTGGAACGTTTTGGACTTTGTCATTTTGACCATTTCTGCTGGCGGCTCCTCACTCAGCTCAGGGCTGGCACTGGAAGAATTGCAACTTTGCTGAACTCGCTGACAGAAGAAACACTGGAATATGCAAGCAAAAGCCGTTGTTGTTCTGGAGTGTGTGTGGCACTTTCCACACAAATGACAGAAGAGAAACAGTCACAACCTGTAGGTGAAAAGAGCAGAAAATGAGCAGCTTTGCAGAGGCACAGTGAGCTTGTTGCTCAACAAAACTGGACACTAAACTACGGATCATTTAAGAGCAAATGTCTGGCTGGTCTGCCATCCTCCTTCTGGGAAGCTGCTCCATTTAAGTTGAGTTTAACAGAGCAACAAGCAGTTTCTGTTCCACTACTGACTTCTACTCCAAAGAGACAGAGATGTAAAATACTTCCTACAACCCATCAGAAATGCATCCAGCTGTTACAACAAAAAGGCAGGGAACCAGAGAATCCTCTCTCTGAAGTCGGCAGTGGGCTCCAATAGAGCCAGGGGCAGGTCCTGGAAAACACTCGCTACGACCAGCAGTAAACAAACAAGAGATTCCTACGTCCCAGCGTTCAGCAGAAGCCTTGCTGCTACTCCTGCTCTGGCTGGGGGCTGTGCACCCTCTCCATCCCAGCTCTGCAGAACGGTGCCTTTAGACAAAGGCTTTTCTGACAGCTGCCCTGAGCTAATTAGATACTTCCCATGCTACAGAAATATTACTGATGGTTACTACTGAAACCATTCGAAGCGTAAAAGCTGAACTCTAAACAAAGAATACACAACTGCTTTCTCAATCCTCGGGTACCTTTAAGGAAGATTACATGCATAAACAGAAGGCCAGGCCTTCCTGCTGCGCTGGAAAGCAAAGCCTTTTTAGAGCTTGGAAATCACAGATTCTAAATATTCATAACATGCACTGATCTGTCAGAGGGCATCAGGCAGCACCGATGTGTGCCAGGCTAATGAGTAACCCAAACACAGCACGGCACTGCTGCCACAGCTATCAGGTGATCAGCAGAGTAGGTCAATGGCACAGCAGCGAAAGTGGCACGGAGAATTCACAGCTGTTAAATGGGCACACAGAGCACGGATCAGCTGTGAGCCGCGTGCAGCAGAGCTCAGCACTGAGCCAGCGGGATGCTGCTCACACAGAGAAACGAGGCGCAGATTAAGAACTGCCGAGAGTTGGTTGTGTCTGAACAGGTCCTGAGACAGACCACGGAGCGGGCTCAGGCGTGGAGGAGAACAAACACAAAGCAGGGGAACAAACCGCCATCCAAAGGGATTCGGTAACGGGTCTGAAACATTAACCCAGATACAGCAAGAGCAGACCTGAATTATTGATAACGAAAGGAAACGCGGCGGTATCTGGGGAGCAGCAGCCGGAACGGCAGCGGCTGGAGATGGCTCAGCACGTGCAGACAACGGCCGGGCTCCGCAGGTACCGAGATGGGACGGGAGCCCACAGGAGGCGCCGTTCGATTCCTGCCCGAGCTCCGCCCGATGCCGTCCTGCTGCACAGCGCGTGCGGGAGCGCAATGCAGCCCGCGGGAACCAGCCGGGTTTCGGGCGGGTTTCGGGCCGGCAGCACGCGGCGCTGTTCGGACTTGATACGGCTCAGATCAGCGCACGGCAACCGACAGCTCAGCGCCTGCACGAGCCCAGCCGGCAGGACGGGCGTTCCGACAGCGCCTCCAGCCCGCGCTGCCAAGGAGAACCGGGACGGAACCGGGACGGAACCGGGACGGAACCGGGACGGAACCGCCTCGCCCCGCCGCGCTCCCAACCGGCACGGGACGCCCCGCCGCCCCGGCCCCGCCCCGTGACGTCACTCCGGGCGTGGCCTCCGAGCAGGGGGCGTGTCCTGCCCGCGCGGCTCCCGGATGTGTAAACAAACAGCCGCGAGCGTGGCGGGGGGGCAAAACCCGCCGAGCTGCCGCGTCCGGCGGGAACGGCCGGGAGGGACCGAGCGCCGCTAAACCGCCGCCGTGCGGAAACCGCGGGCGGGGAACGAGAGTCCGCGGGCGGACACACGGCGGGCGGACACTCGGCTCTGAGCGCGGCGGAGCAGCTCCGTCCGCCGTAATAACCCCCCGCCGCGAGGACAACGGCCCCCGCTGGCTCCATCCCGGCCACGGGCCGCCCCGCGCCGGCGCCGCTTCGCCCCCCGTTACGTAAAGGGCCGCCCCGCAGCGGGAGCCGCGGGCGAGCGGCGCTGCCGTCACTTCCAGGCGCTATAAATAGCGCCGCGCCGCCTCCTCCCGTCCGAGCGGCCCCGGCGGCCCCCGCCCCGCGCACCGACCGCTGCCCCCCCATCCCCCAGCCCGCAGCCCCCAGCTCCCCCCCCTCCCCCCCCGCACTCGTCCCTCCCGGCCGTTCCCCCCCGCCCCGCAGCACACGGTTCCGCTCCGGACACTCACCGGCTCCGCTCCCGGTGCGGTACCGCCGCGGGCCGCCCCGTTCACCTCCGGCAGCGGCAGCGGGACGCGGACGCCGCGCGACGGCCGAGAGCCCCGCACAGACCCGGCCCGCAGCGACGGGCAACGAAAACAAAGGGCGGCGTGCGCGTGGCGGCGGCCGGGGGGGGGAAAATCACGGTCCGTGCCGGGATCACAGCCCGCACCCGGAGCTCGGCGCGCCGCTCCCCGCCCGAGGGCCGCGGTCCGGCCGGGGCATCCTGAGCGCCAACGCCTTTGTTTTGTTTCCCCCCGGCCCGGGGCGCCGCGGCCGTTAAACGCGCTCCCACCGCCGCCGGCAGCCAATCAGCGTGCGCGCGCGCGCGCCCTCGCTCTCGGTCCCGCCCCCCCCGGCGCTTCGAGGGGCGGGTCCGGCGGGGCGGGATCCTTCGTGGCTCCGCCCCCTCCGCTCCTCATGGTGCCGCCCTGAGTCCCGCACCGCCCGGCTGGGGTGAGATGAGGAGATAGATCAGATCAGATAGATGAGATAGATCAGATCAGACCGGAGCGGCGATTTGAGACGGCGGGCGGCAGCTGGGAGAGCGGACAGCCGGGGGGCGGAACGGGCTGACGGCGCTGCGCGGTTCCGGGGCTGCGGCGCGAGCTTTCACTGCTCAGCTGGGGCCGCCCGTCCGGACCGGGCGACGTTAAGCGATACAAACGGCGCTGGTTCCCACAGCCGCCCCGCCCGCCCCGCTCACACACGCAGCCGTCGGGCCCCGCGGTCGGGACGCGGCGGACGCCGGAGCTCCTTCCCCAGCTGCTGCCTCGCTGGTCACTGGCCGAAGGAAGGACCGTACACGTGGGATCGCCGCGCGGCTCCGCGTGCTTTTCTACAGATGTGAACGGCGAGTGCCGTCGCTTACCTCCAGAGACCTGCCGAGATCCGGGTCAGGCGTCGGGAGCCAAACGCAGACGGGATCCGGACTGTGCACGGTGAATCAACGTGAAACAAAAGTCCAGTCCTGACCAGAGAAGCGGCTCTTTGTGAACAGAGGGAAGAAAGGAGCGTCTGTCGTTCAGAGAGGACAGCAAAGGATCCTGAGGGTGGAACAACGTTTCCATTGTTTTAACACAAGCTCTGCTTCTCCACTGAAAGATCTAAAGGACAGGGACTCCAAGGCTTTCTTTCTCTTTGCTATTTGTTTCCTTAGTAACAAATACACCAGTTGCACTGTTAGAATACCATCGTTGTCTCCCCCCCCTTCTTGTTTTTTAAAGATAAAGGCATGTCGAGGATGTCGTTCATGCCTTCAGTAGCAGGATGAGGTGCTCACATAACAACCTCTGATAACAACTTCACAGTACCGTGTTAGTCCACAACGGCAGGGAAACAAACAGCACGGATCGAATGAAATCCTTGAATCTCAGTCTCAATATACTGTTTGGATTATAAGCTCTTAGGGTGAATGTGGGGCTCATCTGCATTAGCAAAGCAGCTGTCATACTACAACGACTGAAGCCTGCTCTGTCCTAATCATATCATAAACATATTATCATTGGTAAATTAATGGCACTAATTCCAACAGTCCGGCAGCTCTTGCCCGTGTTCCTGCTGTGTGCCCTGCATCGCTGTGTAATGTGAGCAGGAAGGTGTTATTTTTCCTCATTAGGATTCTAATCAAGGTTATGGTCAGCAGTTCTGGAGTCCATCAGGCCACAGGAACTGTAAGGGATGTGCGGTCACTGCGTCTGGGGCTGAGCGTGTTGAGATAGAGCAGGTAGGTGAGCTGTACCCCGACCCACAAGCCGTGCTGAAAACTAGACAATTAAAGGCATCTCAACAGGGAAATAACGGCAGGACTGGCACTTGTCTCAGCGTATTTCTAGTTACTGGTGTAACTGTGCAGAGAGGTACTTAACAGCAAACCTACATTTTCGTTCGGGATGAGCTCTGAAAGCAGGAGGAGAAAGTATTCGGTTGCAGTGCAAACAGCAGTGCAAACTGTGCAGACTCTACTAGTGGCTGCACCGACAGCAGATCGCGCTGCT
This sequence comes from Excalfactoria chinensis, assembly GCF_039878825.1. Lineage (NCBI taxonomy): Eukaryota > Metazoa > Chordata > Aves > Galliformes > Phasianidae > Excalfactoria > Excalfactoria chinensis. Next base: position 11,274,749 of record NC_092840.1, read on the forward strand.
AGTGGAGCTGCTGCAGCAGAGAACAGGAAGCGACAAGCTCAGCTGCCTTGAAGCACCATTTCTGGGATGGCGGCGTTTCACGCGGTTCTGCGCTGTAACCGCCCGCTCTCGGAGTTCCCCAATGCTCGCAGAAACGCCGCGAGGGGCGGCTGGTGGTCCCGGCGATGCGGGCAGCCCTCAGGGACCCGAGGAGACCGAGCAGCGCGTCACCTCCTCAGCCGGGAGGGTCTGCCCGCTGCTGCGCCGGCTCCACCTTGTGGCCAAACACACAGACACGGACCGACATTGGAATGAGACGCCCGAACCTTCGTACTGTAACTCTCTCATAAACGTTGATAAGCAAACGTGTGAATTCATTTCCTCCACGCGTTTTAAAACAAATGGCTTGAACGTTTCTGGTAACAGAGAAATAGGGAGAGATCAGTGCAAGCAGCATTGCCTGTTTTCTTGTGTAATGCCACATTTATTCTGGCTGATTGATCCATCGATCCATTTGCTTCTCCAAATAAAATAAAAACAAAGGCAATGCTGCTGCTTCCCTTTCTGCAGCGCAGTGGGACAGGAGGTCGACTGGTAAAACAGAGATTAAATTCAAATACTGCAATGCCATCTAAACTGATATGTAAGTTTCAGAGAGGTTTGTACTCAGTTCCTTTGTATAAATATTGCCTATGATGTTTTCAACATCTTCTTCTGCACCAGTATACTGAAAAAAAACCAGTTGTATCACACACCTAACTGCCAAAGGTGTGCCTGCTCCTTGCTTGCTCCTGTGCCACCAGATACCCTCATCAAACCACCATTCTGGCGTCCTTTTTGGCAAGAGCTTCAAAAACACCCACATCCCAGTGCCTCATCTCTGTACTGCATCTAATCTAGGATCTCTAAGAAGAAAGTCACTCAAGTCTTCTGCGTGTTCAGTGAGGCACGGCACGAGACAAGACCAAACCAGCTGCTCTGGCAGGAGCACACAAACACAAATCAACGTGACCCACATTCTATCAGAAAAGTGACATCTGCTTTTTTCCCTCAGCTCAGAGAATTAAGCAGCAGGTGGAGCACCCTGCCGAGCAGACTGAGAAGCAGTGAATAAAAGCCACTGCAAAGCCTTGAGAATCACTGCCGGAACCAACAAGGTTCTCTGAACATTATTACCCAGAAACCTCCTGCAAGACATTTCTCTGCAGCTACAAATAAGGTTTTGCAGCTCCTCGAACGTTACTACAAGAGAGGAGCTGACTTTCACATAAAACACGGCACAGTTTAGTAAAGTTATTTTTTTCATATATTCAAGCTATATCCCCATTTTCTCTCAGCCTGAAGAACATTGCTGTCCTTTGTCCTGACTTTTCTGATATTTATGTCAGTAAATGCGAAGAAGAGTGGAAAGGAATGGAGACACAGAGATTGAATGAAGTTTGACAGTCGTAACTAGCATAACGTTATTCCTTAGTATGTATGTTAAGAAAGTACCTCAGTTTGCTTCTGTCCCATTCCTTAACGAGGTGTTGTGCTTCATTTATGGGTGGCTGGAATTCCTCTCACCTATTCCAGAAACTAGAAAAAATCCATCACCATTTTCTCCCAGTGCTCACATTCAGCGCCCTGACCATCACACTGCACACACTGAGACCCAGATGGCTGCAAAGGAGTGCAGCTTTGGAAAGAAAAAATAGAAAAAGCCAACAATGAAAGAAACAAAAAACGCAAACCCCGCCACTCCAGAACACGAACAGTTCACTCCCAGTTTCAGGGCAAGTTCTTGCCCTAAAACACTGCTAGCTTAGCTTTGGTAGCCAATGCAACTACAGTTCCAGAGAATGCTTTTCAGAATGCTCAGCATTATCATTTGTGCTATTTAATCATCGTTTAATTGTCGTTTTTCATTGACATGAATTACACTCACGGTTACTTTTCACCAGCAGATGGCACAACGACAGGTTTAACAGCTCTGCAGTTACTAGAATCTCCCGGAGAGACGTGGCGTACATAGCTTCAAACTCTAGTTTTGCTTCTCCTTTAACAGCTTTTTGGATTTGCATGGAGGAAGCTGAAAAAGAAGTATTACTGTGTCTTTTCCGGGGACAATTTTATCTCTCTTCTCTTTGCTCTCTGGATACTGTCACAGGTCTAGACACTGAAGTCTGGACACTGAGCACAAGTCTTAGGAGGAACAGCTGAGGGAAATGGGGCATCGTTTACTGTGCAGGAGGCTCAAGGGGGACCGTATCACTCTCTACAGCTACCTGAAAGGAAACGGTGCTGAGGTGGGGGCCATCCTCTTCTCCCACATAACTAGCAGTAGGTCTAGAGGGAATGGCCTCAGGTTGTGCAGGGGGAGATTCGGGTTGGTCATTAGGAAAAAAACCACGATCTGAAAGAGGTCAGGTGCTGGAATGGGCTGCTCGGGAGGTGGTTGAGTCACCGACCCCGGAGGTAAGAGCAGAAGCAGAACAAACTATGCCAGTGCACCCTTCTCCCATTGCTGTGGCCAGGAACAGCCGTGATGGTGCCAGGAAGGGCACTCTGTACAGCACAGTGGGGTTTATTGTTTGCATCCCTGCAGCAGCTAAAGGCTCTGAGCAGATGTAAATTATATTACTTGCAAACAGTTTCTTCTGGTCCAAACAGAACAAGAAATCCTCTGCAGTTTACGGGCTATGTGACTGAAGCGCAGGTGAAAGCAAAAGTGAAAGGGTAAATTCCATGCCTCGGCCTCTGTTACCATCAGTGACTGTATTTAAGATCTGCAAAAAACAGCAGTGGAATGCATGAGCAAGTATGAGCAGATGATTCTACAGAGAATCCAGGCACAGAAGGGTGCACTTCTAGAGAAAAGCAAATAATGTTTCCCCACCTCCACATTCAAGTACAGTTAAGAGGCAACAGCAATGTAGGATCACTGAAAAGCTGTCACATTTCTTTTTACAGTGAACGTTACTGGTGTTCAAATGATTCATACATTTAAGTAAAACCAAAATACACTCGTGAAGTTTCAATGCTTTAACAGAAGCATCACTGTGAACCCATTCTCAGTGCAAGTGAAGAGCATGACAATACTTGAAGATCCTGAGTAAGGAACTGAGTTGAAATCGACTCTCCTGGTTAATGGATTGCTATTGTTGTTCGAGGAGGTGTGTGGCAGTTTGCAGATTGCATTTGTTTTGAGAACGTTCACTCCCGAACTGGACGTCCAGTTTAATACACTTACTGTAAACACTCTCGATTACCCCTTGAGGTAAAAGACCACAAGCTTCCTGCTTTGAGAACGTTTGGTCGACCTTAAGCAAAACAGTCTCCAGAGGTAAGTAATTTACCTCTTAATTTATTTAAATCCCCTAAAAAGAATCAGGCTTCCAACGACTGTATTTAACAGCCACAGGGAAGCACATTTAGAGGAAAGAATGAGGTGGAGAAGTACAGGAACAACTGAAAGCTCAAGAGCAGGGACACAGCCACATCCAGCCACTGAAAGTCACGAGCAGCACAGAAAGGTCATTTCTCTCCAGACACTGAAGGACTGACGTGAATAGAAAGCAATTTTCTTGACTACTTTACAAGGTTTGAGGGGCAGTGTAGTAGTCAAAAATAAATGCATTCATATGTATTAGTAGTATGCATTAATATATATTAATCTCAGCACACCGTAGTGATGGAGGAGTCTGGCCCAACCGCTGGTTGTCCACACCTTGAAAGCTGCGGACAAACGATGCTTTTTGCTCAGGCATTTGGTGCTGTTTAAATTCTGATTGTAGCTGATATTATGACACAGCATCACAGCATTCCGGGGCTACTACAACTTTTCTCTGCTTTTTTCCTCCTGGGCAGTTTCAAAACGACTCCAGACTGAATGCTGTTCAAGCACTGCATGATTGCCACTGGCCCCGCTGCACATCATTAGGACAACAGCTCATCAAAATGAACATGCAAAACATTTGGCAAAGCTGAAGTTTTCTAAAGAGCTTCTTCCAAATTAATCCACTCAATGCCCATCATCACAATACAGGATAGAAGCAAAAACTCTTACCTCTGTCACCTCCATCATACAAAACAAAGCAAGCACAGCCAAAGATGCCAGCCAAGATTTTTGTACCCTCTCACCATGAAATACATCACTTACTTTGAAAACAATCCACTATTGGCAGTTCTCACAACAGCAACAGAATCAAGAAGCAACGCTCAGCACCACCAGGCATGGGATGAAGCCAGAAACCTGCAGAGGAGGATGATTCCAAGAGATGCTGCGAGGAAAGGAGCAGCTTTAAGGACAGCATATTTAAAACACCCCTGGTAAGGATGGATTAGAAAGGTGCTTTTTACACGTGTGTGTAAAAGACACGACTGCAGCCTCAGGTATTTGGGAATGACAAGCTGCTTTGCTCTGCAACACCACAGAAAATTCAGCCGTTTGATTACTTTCTTATTCTATAGCATTGAGTACAGATTCAACCCCCAGGAAATGGCACAAAAATCCTTGCATTACCAACTCCTACATACACGAAGGCAAATGGCTCTGAAGAGCTTACTGCATGCCAACCATAAGGAAAATGCAGCAGAGCAGAGCAGTGTGTGTGTGTGTGTGTGTGTGTGTGTGCGCACACGTGTGTTTTCCCCACTAAAATGCAGCACTCTGTTCTTTCCCCAGGTCAGACCTCCTCCACTTTTTTCTGCCACCCTCTCAATTGGACAGGAAACAGGCAGCCTTCTGCTGGAGCTGATGGGCTCCAAGGACAAAACGCAACAGTTTCCTACTCATCTTCCAACCATAAATAACTTTGTTCTCTCCTTTCTAGTGAATTGATATTCACATGAAAATGTATTATCAATCAGCACGATGTAGGTGTTGATTTGCTGTCATCTAACACATCATGTAGCAAAGTGACAGTGCAGAAGTAATTGTTGTCAATGCTGCATCTTCCTGGAACTCGTGACAAGGAGCAGACTGCTGTGTGGAGTGGTCACAGAACGGGCTCCTGCAAAGGCACAGACACCGGCTTTGTAATCATCAAGTGCTATGGGCAGGTCCCTCAGGAAAGCACAGTTAAGATTCACAGCTAAGGAAACGTCACACATTTACAGAGCAGCACCACAAATAACTTGACCATGTGTTTATAGTAATTTTATTTACAAGTTACCATATGACACCTGTAGTACTACAGCTCTTATAACACCATTAGCAGTAAAATAAGTCACATCTAGAATAGGAGGCAGCAGAGAAAAATGTGCACAGAGAATGCAGAAAAGCTATTCAGTTATAATTAAAAGTAGGTATCGTTCTACACACTTTGAAAGCAAGGAGAAATATACAAGCTGAGAAGAGCAAGTTCTTCACCCCTGTTAGTTCTACAGCATTAGAAGTTTTCTAACAGCGACATCTTGGTATGATGAACACTACACACTAGCAGTCAAATGCAAGTGGTGGGAAGATAACTGTATCAATACCTCATCCTTCCAAGGAAAAACAAAGCTTCCCTCTTTTAAGGGAAAGTTATCCAGGGCAGGTTTAATCGCAGAAACGCTATCAGGGGGTCAGGAAGGACAGAACTTAAGACTAGAGAGTTCCCATGCATTGCATATCGCCTGTGCGTTATCTGGTCTTGAGTTAAGTAGTTGGTGATCAAAACCAGCTGCAGCATTCCCCAAGTCTTTTACAGCGCCATGATCTAATAAGGCTGTGTGTTGCCTAGAGGAATCCCAAAATTGAGCAGAGAAAAAAGCCCTTCTGCTCTCTTATAATCCTTGGCTCTAACGATGCTGGTGTTGAGCCTGGGCCTTTCTCAAGAGGAAAAATGTGGAGGAGCAATTCCGGAGAAACTCTCTATGTCTAGATGTGTTCTGGTGATACGACTCAGAAGAAAACAAACTTATTGCAGCACCAGATGCAACGCTTTTCTGCTTCAAAGTACTGCAGCAGCTCCCAGAAAGCAAACGAGTACTGCACAGGACTTTCACCCCCCCCCAGAAAACATCTTTGATAGCCTGAAACAACTGTCAATGCACAAAATCCATGCTAGCAGCAACCACTGGAAAGGCAATGAAAATAAAAGCTGCACAGTAATAATTACTTGCACTACTAACTACACACAGGATATATTGCTTTTGGTACAATGCCATTTATTGTTACAAGAAGAAAACCAGTGATTAAGTTGAGCATACATGAATTATGTAGACCTTTGCCATGCTGGAATAACAGCATATTCTACTTAGAGAAATGTCATCAAGTCAGCTGCAAAAACGGCTTAATGCAGTTCTCTCCAGATACCAAACTACCCTCAGAAACAAGCCTACGAATTAAGTTCAGCTATGAAAGAATGTTTTAAGAAATGACCAGTTTTATTTTTCCTTAATCCCCACCTTCCTCTGGAGCGCTGCTGTCTGCATGCTGCACATGAGAGCAAACACAACACACAGCTACAGTGACAGCAACAACGTTCATTTGAGCACTTGTGGATGTGCTCCCTCCATGTGTGTGCCAGGCCTGTTCAAAGAGCCTGCAAAAGCAAACACACGTACCAACACTAACAAAACTTTTTAAAAGCACAAACTCATTAAAACCTCTTTAGCCTATAAACTTGAATCTACGATGTCTCAACTACAAGATAGGATATGTGAGCCTGAAACGCTTCCAGGAATACAGGAAGGTTTGACAGTCAAAGTGTTCTCACGTGCTACTGAGATTAAAGCCGAGCTCACAGAAGGCCCGACTTCAAACCCTTCCCGAGTTTTCAGCTCATTGCTGATATCGTCGGCTCAGTTTCAAGCCAAAATCCTGAATATTCAGCATTTTGCAGATTTAAGGCAGAAAAGCACCTTCAGAACAAGCTATGTGCCTCAGATGGTAAGACCAAAGCAGAAGGTGCATCACGAGTCTCTTGACAATAGCAGATTTTTACTGTGTTGTTTTTTAAACTCGTGGCATTCTCTTACAGCTTTGGGTTTCACTTTTGTTGGTTTTTTTTTTGCTTGAAAAGCCTGAATTTTGGAACAGTTTTTGGTAGTGCAGAAGAATGCATCGCAGCCAGGGAGAAAGCAGCTTTCCAGAGTTATTTCTGGCTTTTGTATTTGAGGCATTAAACAGTGAGGTGGAATGAACAGATCGCTGCACTGTGCAAAACCTCACCTGGTGCAATCCCAGGCGCTGAATGACCGCCTGCATGGAGGGAACTGCTCTGCCTATGCAAGTTTTCTTCCCAAAGCCAGTGGCTGGAGTGTAACCAGCAGCCCTTAGTCAACTGCCTGTAAGCAGGGCCCAGCTCTGTGAAGAACAGCCATGTCCGCGGCCTTACAGAATAGTTAAAAAATATAGAGATCTCTAAAAAGCAAACAAACGGAGAGTCGTGAGACCAGGGGGAAGCTACAGCCATGCAAAATAAGGAGAACAAAAAAGTGACATCAAGTTGGTCACAGCAGTCAAAGAATGGGGAGAAAAATACCAACATGGAATGTATAAACCCTGAGGAAGAAACACATCAATGGAAGACAGTAACTTCAGCAGGACCAAAGGTCAGTTCAGTCCAAGAAGCAAGGGAAGGAGACAGAGAAGCATTTCAATCAACCAGTTGACACAACTGGGAGTGCCACACGGACCCACAGAACGCCTCACAAGACACACAGAAGTATTCAACCGGGTATTTTTAGGTGAGAAGGCATGCTGGGTTTCCAGCATTTTTGAGACATTTCTTCCTCTTTTCTGGGGAATCAGGATTTCTTTTATCACCCCTCATGTGCTAAAAGCCGCTCCCACACCAAGTGAAACAAACACCTGCAGGGTCACGCACCGCTCTGCCAGAACCATCAATAGCGTGGAAAAGGGGAAGAGCTGAAGGACGGGTGCACACTGTGAGGGAGATGTGAGCACACCGCAGAGAAATGGCACGGGGCCTCCAGTTCTCACAAGGTATTCAAGGACAAACAGCCAGAAAAGTTCAAACCAGGCTCTGCTGAATAATCTCAGGCTCAAGATCCCAACAGCAACAAAGGACTGCTTTTGGCACCACACCTTACCCAACCGCACTGCTCCTTTCTGATCACTTCAGGTCTGCCTCTCAGGAATGCACATCCCATCACCAGATCGCGCTGCGCTTTCAGCAGGAAGAGTGGCAGGAGACGTGCCAGGACTTTTTGCTTACCTGTTTGGAGGATTTGCATCAGTTTACGTAGCAGGAGCAGTAATCTGTTGTGTACCGCCAGAACTGCACGAAGCTCAAAGAATGGTTTGTGAAACAACCAAGACTTGAGCTTCACTTTGAATGAGAAGATGAGGAAAAACATTGTCACGGTAGTGAGATGTACTGAGAAGGCAAGCAGAGTTCTGGGAAATACCTGAAGGAAAGTGCGGGGTGTGAGTACCTTACAAAGTGGAACCACAAAGGTTTCACAGAACAATTTCCATACCTTAATTCCAAGAGCAGCCCTCGCACGGACACAACATGATGGAACCTCAGCCCTGACAGGGCACTACCAGCACCGCTCACCTCCTGCATCTGGCAGTGCCTGAAAGCCATTCTGCAGAGAAACCAAGGAGCTCTTCCAAAGCACTGACATGGCGCGTACTGATGCGATGAAGTTTTTAAGTCTTCTACAATTATCAAATTAATTTTTGCTAAGCTTGTCAAGCATTACACAAACGTCACTCAGTAGAAAGTATAATGAAAAGCACAGAACACAGAAGTGAGAACTTTTGTCTGCAGAGAAAAATACTGGAGTTGTAGCTTTACGAAGCCCAGCAGCATCAAATCTACACTGTTCAAATCTACATGGCTTATATTCTGAAGTAGTTCCTCAAAAGACTTTGTGAGAGCATGAGCTCCTCCATGGCACTCTACCCATGAGAGCTCATCCCACCCCAGCACTACGCCTGCACACAGACCCCAGAACCCATTTCTGCAGTCTCCAGCTCCAAGGTCTCACTACCCACTGCCCTTCAAAGCTCACAGACAGGAAGGATCAGCGTCCTGTTCTGGTGGAACAAAGCAAATAAAAGCAAAGCGTTTTCCAACTAATCCTACTTAAACGAATGTGACAAAAGCACTGAGTCAAGCAGCAGCTAATCAAAACCTCTGCTGGGACAAGATGCAGGTCAGTCATGCTTTGAACTCACTGGAACACACACTGCAATACAGCACGCTGTGCTGCTCGAAGGAACAGGCAAAGGCAGCCATAGTCAATGAGAAAGTAACATGCATAACTGTATATATGGCAAAATTAAACTCCTAACATTCTGCAACAAAACACGCACTGCTGTGACGACCAGGCAGGGGATGGAGAGATGAACTTTAAGGAGCCAGTCGTTAGAGATGTTACTGACCTGTTACTGATGAGCACCTGTTAGTTCCAGGTCACGTTTTCTATGCTGTCACACTAATTACAGAAGTTTCAAGCTGCCGTGATCCAATTACACCTTTTCTCAGTTCTTTGGCACAGCTGGATTTCAGACTAAAAAAATATTCATTCACAAATGCCATTACAACGATGTTCGCGTGCACCACTCCCAGAAAACACAGAATGTCTCAAACCTCGGCCTGAGAAGAACCCATTTCGTATCAGAATGAAAACATTTGGTCTCTAAGGACTGCTCAAGTAATCCTTTGCAAAGCTTCCTGGGAAGTGGGCTACAGCTACATTAACACGGAGTGAGAACAACAGTCCACAGCGCCGATTTCATAACTTTCTTGCCACAAAGATACAGCACGTCTGCCTGTCCATAAACTTTGCCTGCAATGCTTTGGATGGCTCTAACTTCACGCTGGTAATTACTCACACACTGAAACAGACACACCTGTGTATTCAAAAACATGAATGTAGGCTACCTGCTCCTACTCCGTTCCAGCGGTTCATTTTAGCTGTGCTGATGTGATACGCATCAGTGCACTCGGACTACAAACAGCAGGCCACCTTACAGTAAAATCTCAGTCGTTCTACACATGCACAGTACTATGCTGGTTTGGTAATACAGGGACACGATTTAATGATTTTCTTTGCAGTTGTTTTTACAAGACTCAGATGCCAAAAACAAAACAGAACATTAAGTTACCTGATTTAAAGAAGGAAATCACATACGTTTACAACATTAAAAGAAGAAGACGAAATATAAACCTTTGCTACTTACAACTGATCTATACAGATTAACCAAATCACAAATCTGTCACAATATAAATGTTTAATTGTTACAATGAATAAGAACATACAGAAAATGAAGCTTTAAAGGTTTTTTCTTTCTTTTTTTTTTTAATATAAAATCTTCCTTTATTTTATTTTAAACTTACCATTAACTAAATGAGCTATGCAGGACCTGTGGGGTACGTGACTAAGAAGGCACCAACAGTACAAAGCAAAGACAAAGCAGTTTGAGTATTTAAGAGTGCTCTACACTGATACAACACAAGAAAAGGCAACAATAGTAAGTAACCCAGCTGCAACCTTTAGACATTTGTTCTAGATTTACAAAGGTAGCCCAACTTTCCCATTTTGTCCAATGTTTCACCTAGCTTGACCACAGCACATGCTACAGAAAACCATGGCTTCACTTTACTAATGTGCACTTTTCACTAATTTAGTGTCTTGTTTTCAGTCATTAACTAAACCATTTTGAACCACAAACGCATTTAAAACTTAATAAAAGGACCGTTTAGATTTTTGTTTAAACCACTGCATTTACAAAAATACTTCCCCTAAAATCTGGGATTACTTGAAGACATCACTGTACAAATATAAAAGTACTATGCAAGGGACCAAATTCATGAGCATGTTGTGTGTACAGGCCTATATTTATACCATATCACTGTGCTGTAACAACACAAATTCATCAATAACCAAGGACTATATAAACTACACTAACATAAGCAAATATATATTAATAAAGTTTAAACCTATAGTACAGTTGCTCAGCAAACAACTTGGACATGGTATAAATATATCGCAGCGTATTACAGTGGGCAGCAACAAGTCTCTCTTTTTCCCCATTCTGTAAGGAAAACCATGCTAAGCTCCTCGGGTTCCATTTGGCCACTGCTGAGTCACGTCACCATCTGCTACTCCCGAGATCTCACTGAGCAGCAGCTGCTCGGCCCATGCAGAGCGTTGTACACCTCGGACCTGGCACGCGTGTGACAGTGATGAAGAAGATTCTGGGGACAGTCAGGATAGCCATAGCAGAATAAGATGCTTCCTTTGCCAAAGCATCCAAGAGAAGTTTAAGTTCACCTATTTTTCTTCCGTAATACAGTTGGAATGTTTAGACAGTCAACTGTTTACATGCCTAATTCCCAAAACATCTTTACCATGACATATATATTACTTCAATTACAAGTTCCAGGTCTCTGCTCTACACATACAAAAACTAGATAAAAGGTGTGTGTGTGTATGGGGGGGGGAGGGGGGGAGGGTTTGGGGGAAAAAGTAAAATGGAGCAATAACTGACCTGACAGTGTTATAGGCACCTTCTTTTAAATGTTTTCAGTATCTGACAAAAGAAAAAGTCGTGCTTCTGCACTTGACAATGTAACAAATTCAGCCTAACAACGTTTACTGCGTTCAGCAGAAGATGACGGATGCCAGTGGGTATATGCAGGAACCAATGGGCACCAGTTTGGTTCAGTAAGGACTGCTAAGGAAGAAAGCCTGAGAGCACCACACGTTAGCTAACACAAACCCTTGGCTTGTCATTCTGAGACAGATCACAAGGGTAAGTTTACACCGCTCCAGAAACCCAAAATTAAAGTATTGAAAAAAGAATTGGGAAAAGGATGAAACAAGCTGCCAAAATTCTTCCTTAATAAACTCGGATTGAGGTGTTACAAACTAATCTCAGTAACAGTCATCTTCCCAACCACGATTCCTGTAACGATGACGATGGTACAAGTAGCAGAGATCCTATAAATACTTCAGCTTCTCAAAACTGCATGAAGAAAGCATTTTGGTAAAGGTGTGTAGATTCCTACACAGGTATCAACAGTCAAGTGCATAATTTCCATAGAAATGTTTTTTTTTAGCATAGGTTCCAAGCCACGATTCCCAGATCACTTGTGCAGTGTCCTGACTACGCTCATTATGTTCCGCACAATAGAGATGTATGTACCACAGGACCTTCCTAGCTGAAAATGCCCCTTAAAATGAACCCTTGCTTATAAAAAATTAGTTTTGGTAGACTAAGACTCAAACTCGAAGAAAAGATCTGAAATGGAACCTCATAAGCACCCTTGCCTTTTGAAATCTAAGCGAATGGCTTTCTATTTTTGAAAAGCAGACTAAGTGGAATGAGGAAGCCTGGATTCATTAACAGCAAGCATCCTTGTAATACTGCAGTAGCAACTGAATCTGATTTCCATTCAAACACATTACCCAAGAGGAAACCAAAAAACTAATTCTTTATGTTAATGTGAAGATATAAGATTTAAATTTATTTCCAGGAATTACAAGTGCATTTTGTTCATATTAGCAAGCAGTCTATACAATCCATTCTTCACTGCTGCCAAAATAAATTGAGAAGACAGCAGAGATATGAAAAGCTAAAAATAGAGCTATTTTTTCCTAAGTTATTTGTTGAATAGCATTTCAGTTGAACACAACTCAGAGGTAACAATAGATTTTTTTTCTCTCAATCATAGGCATGTGGCACTTAAACAATCATCTTTGCACAGAAAGCTTTAACAGTCATGCGAGGGCACAGTAATCATTTTAAACAAGGCAAATTTCTCACCACAGAGAGCAGTGGGGAAAGAAAAGGAGGCACTGCACTGGAACATAACACCTAGTAAACTCCACATCATACAATTTCAGTAACAAATACTTGAAAAGATCATTAAAAGGTATACAATTTTAAACGTTATTTAGTGCTAGCTTTGTTTGGTTGTCCTAACTCAGCATTATCAGAAAAGTTTGATAGTACTTGACAACAGAACAGTACTTTATGTCACGAGCTCATGGAGGCTTGATTACAAATCACCATAGTGTAGGTTGCAAGAAATGAACTTGAGATGCTGACATGCTGTAGGAGCAAAAGGAAATTCAAACTTTCTCATTTAAAGATGCAGTGTTCCTCTCTGCGAGAATTCTGAACGTCAGTGATCAGATTCAAATGTAAAACTCCCAATCCTCATTTGAAGCATTTCATTGGTATGAAGTATGCAGTCTGAGTTTATCAACTCCATATTTTGGTTTCTCGCTTACCACACTCGGATGCCTTCCCCAAAGAAAAGCATTCACCACCAGGTCATCGTGCCATTATGTTCTTTGTTAATCTCCCATCACACAGGGAATAAATAAGATGGCAAGCTGCCACACTTTCTCCTTGCACAAGCCTTATAAACATGATCACAAGGTATGAGCTTTGGAAGTACTACCCCCCTCCCAGCATGGTCAAACTTAAAACAATCTCTTTTGAAAAAGGCGGGGAAAAAAAGGTACAAATTTTGTCAATGCATGGTAAAATGTTTCTTAGATGGGTTCAATTCAGATGGGTATCACACTGTATAGAATACCTGTATGTACAGCACAGGACACCCAAACAAGTGCATAAGCAAGATTAACACGAACACGACTTATGCTGTAATCCAGAGCATAATGGTAAAACCCCACTCACTGGATGCTAACCGTTTCTATTTAAAAAGGAAGTGCAAAAAAAATCTGGGATGTCACTGACTTAAAGTGCCCTGAATAGTAGCTTTTCTAAAAAAAAAAATGCCAGCGACTTCATTAAAGTCAGAAAAACATAGTTCATGGTGTAAACTTCGCATCAGTTAATGAATTATCTTCTTGGATGTTAATCCAGGAGTGAAAGGAACCACTGCATCTCTCAAACCAGAAAGCAAGCAGTTAAAACATGGCCAGCAGTAGGTGCACTTACAGTACAGTACTGCGACAGGTCAACAATGGGCATTACGCATAGGAGTGTCAATTACAATTCTTCAGGCTTAAAAGATTCATTGAAAGCATGAAAAGCCAAAACTACCAGGAACTGCCCTCCTGAATGGCTCAAAGGAGTTAGTGGATAAGCTGAGAGAGGCCACAAGACATGACCAACAATAAAGAACTGGGAAGAAGAACAGCAACGTTTGAGCACGCCCAGTCCTTTAAGTCCTTGTCCTACAAAAAAGAGAAAAAAGAAAATAAAAAAGAAAAAAAAAAAAAGCAGAGACATTTCAGTGAAGGAAATTTTAACATTGTCTTAAAATATTCTCCTATTTCTACCTTTCTCCAAATGAGTGGCCTACATTACTTGGTTACTGAAGAACTGTATAAAGATAACACAGTGAGAGCCAGGTGATAGCAAAGGGCTGCGGAGGAGAGCAGAAATACACAGGAAGAGGCTTACAGTGCAGTTTGAGCCAACTGCTGAGGACTGGCCTTCATTAGGATGTCAGCTACTTACATTTAAATGCGGTGTAGTGGAATACCTAACAATTCTGACCGCAAATTACTCGTACAATACCTAGTGAATCATTATCTACTTAAGTAAAATACTTAAATTTCAGTACATTATTGGCCAAATCAACTCTTCAAGCAGCAGTACTGAAAGGAAACATTTCTAGCAGATCAGAGATTTCCCACAGCACTGGGTCACTGACATCTGCCCTCCTAATCCCTTTATCCTTAATGCAACCCAGGAATGGACGGTCTGGGCAAAGGAGGCAGTATGATTTACCACAGTGTCAGCTATTTGCTCTCCCCCCTTGATTCCATGGCCTACACAGGCTTCATTTTACTCCATTTAGACAATTTTCTTCCAGAATGTGCACGCAGTCCTAGTGCTTCTCGTACACAATTAGTTTTATACAACACAGGAGGGAAGCAGGCACCACCTGCCTTACTGAGTGCCAGGTCTAATTCCACCAGGAATGCCCAACAGCATAAACCTGATTTACCTAAATTCTAATCATTAAAAGAGTTTCAAATGTTTGCTGGTTAGTTTAATAAGCAAGATTCGCTGTTTCCAAAAATGACTTCAATGGTGAACTTTTATGTTCAATACAATTATATTCAATATCCCAGCTAGAGACAAAAGAAGTAAAAACTATTTTCAACAGTTTAGTCAACATTTCTTTTTCTTCCTCCTTTCCTACCAAGCAATCATTAAGAGAAACTAGAGGCAAAAGCACCACAGGAACAGAAATCCCATTTACAGTCCAGAAGAATTCTTGGTTATATAGCAAAGCAATAACGTCCCTACGCGCTGCTGCTGAAGGCACAGATTGCTCACAGCGAAGTGTGCGGGCTCAGACTCAGAACTTTCTGCTGGAACCGTTAACCAGAGATTCTATTTGTGAACTGCTGATGGAGAACACCACAGAAATCATCTTTAAGACCACAAGACAGGGCAACCCGCACCAGGCAGTTGTCTTTGTATTTTCAGCTTCTCGTCCAGTTACAAAGATGGGACACTTAAAAACATTCATTCCACAAGTATTAGAGAAAATATACTGGTAATTATTTGACCAGTTTTGTATGAACTACAAGAGTTGCAAGCCTCACGGTACGTGAAGACATGTTTATCCATTTGAAACAAAACAGAGGCAGCGAATATCAGCAAATTCAAATTAAGAATGTTCAGATCTTCAGAGGACCAGCAAATGTAATAGTAACCGATTCATAAATAGCTACACGGTTAATTACTCAAACCATTATCTCAGAGGTTCTTAAAACTGAAGTCCCGATGAAGATTTAGTTTTGAGATTTGTGGATTTTCTACAGTAGTTTAAGAGATTTCTCCTCTGCACATTAAATTTAAGGAAGAGGTTTTAAAAGAGCATTTGAAGCCACATGATCAAATACTCTGATATCTCCTATGAAGATTGCTGAAAAGTTGTGGTTTCTGTTTTTAAGATTTGCATTTCAGAAGTGTTCTCCTCGCTTTTACTCTGAGAATAAAATCAAATGCAACCCTTATTCTTTAAATGCAACCTGAGAACCGGGTAAACATCTCCAGACAACCACCCGGACTCCTTGCAGACACATCAGCACTGCAATCTGCACTCATTTCTTCAGTAAGAGAACAGGACTGAGGTCAACTGAACAAGCAGAAAGTTGCACTTCAGCAGCCAGTCAGCAAGTCGGTGGAAATTGTCAGCTAAGCATCTCACTAGCAGTAACCACTGAGTTCCAAGATTCTTCAGGCCAAATGGTTTCTTACCGCTTTAACTTTACCTATGCACAATTTAAGATCGATATCCTGGCTGGAATCTAGCAGTTTCCTCAAAAATCAGTTCTTTCAGCTTTTCCTTCGGCAAGTCATCCAATTCCATATCAAACTTGAAGGGTGCTTCAGCTACAGGCTTGATAAAATTAAAGAAAAAAGGTAAGAATTTGTCTTGTTTAAACTATTATTGTCTGTGATATAAAGTGTAATGCACTACTTAAAAGAGTTGCAAAGTTTAAACTTTACAGCAAAAGACTGCTTGAAAGATGTCTAAAATTTCTTGAAAGATGCCTAAAAAGAAGCAGCGTTATTTTCAGATGTAAGGAACACATACAGGTCTTCAACTGCTTACTATTTGTCTCAGTGTGGAACAATTCGGGTGCTGTGAAAGTTCAAAATACTACTCTAAATTTCCACGGGGAAGCAGAACGCACATCCTGTCTTCTGTAGGTACAGCAATTACAAACACATGCCATGTGAATGCATTTCGAACCACCTTGGTAAAATGATACCACCCACTCTTCAACTCCATGCCACAAGAAGAAACACTGTCTATAAACTAATGAAGAAAACAACACATTGTATCACGTAATCAACATTTACATTTTAACAGTGTTCTTACCTCATCACTTGGATCATAATACTGCTCCAGATATGGATGGGCTAAAGCTTGTTCCACTTCAATTCGCTTATGAGGATTAAAGGTCAACATTTTATCCAACAAATCAAGTGCTAAGATGAAAAAACAAGCAGACAAGAGCTTAATGCACACTCCAAACAGCAAGGAACAATAAATGCTACTGATGTTACATACAGAAGAGAAGCTTCCCTCAGTTTTGTGCTAATTTTCATTTACAGCAGTAGCAGCAACAGAAACAGCAAAATGCTTCCCATGAGTTGGGCAGTGCGTCTTGGCAGCACTCCTAAGTGTTACAGAATCCTCTGGCCTGTTCTGGTACATTTTAAGAACAAGCGTAGAAAAACGTGCACCCTCTAGAAGGCCCTACAGCATCAGAATGCATGTCAAGGGAAGAAATGCACAGAAGCCTATGGAACAATCTACATTCAACACCAGCAGAAGTTAAATAAGATTTTCTTCCTTGTTCAAATATGGCATAAAGATCCAAAACAAGATAAACTTTGTCTGAAGCAAAGTAATCAAGATTACTTTCTTACTCTAAAAAGAATGCTAAGCTACTACAATCCCAGTACACAACTACAAGCACAACCAGCAGCTCAGGAGACACTCCCCAGAGAAAAATGTCAGTGTGTTCATGTCTATGAAATTTACACAAAATTGTAAAAACATAAAGGTTCTGTCAGGCTGAGTGTGAGGTCTGATCAAACTCTGGACAAGCATTACAGGTCGGAGTTACTGCAATTGTTCAGTTACTTTGACCATTAACACATTGTCCTTTTCTTGGAAATGGTGAATAATGATGATAGAAGCAAGAAACTGACAGGTATTTGTGAAAGCATGAGCTTCCACTTCATGTTTTCTTATTATCACATTATTAAACTTAAACGCGGGCTTATTACTGCACTGTGGTGGTTCAGGCTTTGTATCAGAGTAAGATGCTTTAAATATTTTCATTAAAGTTTGACAGACCAAGAAAACGTCCTGCTTACTCCACACCAAAGCATGCTGTGCACACTGCTTCTCACTGAAACAACAGCAAAGAGCTTTCTGAAAACCTGCACTGTTAAAGCTGCTCCGAAGATTTAGATGGAAAGGTGTCACGAAGTCACACTGACTGCATGTTCCCCAGCAGCTAAGCACATCAGCATCACTGCCATTTAAGCTGTCAAAAGCCCCAGTAAAAATTTCTCATGCTGACGAGCACAGTTACAAAAACAGTACAAATCACCACTGTTTCCCTCAATAAGGATCATCAGCTCTACTGTTTCAGCTGCAGAAATCAGCTTTTTCTTGGCACTTCAGTACCTGATCATACTCACTGAAAGCACATTATTCTATCAGTTCAATAAACTCAGGTGACATGAACTGTGTCAAAGCAAGTATGAGAGCGGTGCTGCACACACAGCAATCCTTGAACTACACAAAATAGAAGCTAGAAGGAAATATCAGTTACATAACAAAACCCGTAAACATCCAATGCCAGTGCTGAGTATCTGAACGAACTACACTTTCTAAAACAACAGGTGGGATCCCCATTTTTACAAAGAAGTTAAAGACCATAATGCAATTTTCAACTTGTTTAAGAATGAGAGAGGAATTTCATGCTGGTTTATGATCTCACATCTGACTGAGATAGGAGTTCTGAGGGACCCCCCAGCGTTTCAACTCTAACTCAAACAAATTCTTGAGGTGGTTCTAAAAACAATCCCATCCTGCCACTGATTTTGGCGCTCATTTCCACTTCTGAAAATCTGATATAATGTAATAAGAGCATAAAATACCTTTGGGGTCAGCATTGGGAAACAGCCTGTTCCATGGTACCTTATTTTTGTGTGGTAGGGAAAGCAAATAGTTTCTGGCTTTCAAATTTATTATACAATTCAAATCTTCTTGGGAGGGGGATCCGAGTATACCTATAAAAATAAAACACAAACAGAACTGCACTCCTATGAAAGTCACCTTAGAGCAATCACATCACGCTTCTCAAAAGCCAACATTAAAACTGCTGCAGAGAAGAATTGACACCACGTGTTCTAAGAGCACAGAGTACCACACAATGTTCACAAACCCTTACTAACAAGGTGCTGTGGGACTTTTTTCTCATAAATAAACAAATGCATTTGAGTTTCCCAATTAGCAGCAGTTTGTTTGTAAGATCCAATTGATATAAGTTTACCTACAGAAACTTTTAAAAATGGATTTAGACATCTTGGTATGTGAGCTGCTTTGTTCGTTGATTTTTTTAAAGCATCTCTGCTGATATACTAACTAAGCATCCACCAGCCACCCCTCAATCAATGATTTATTACATGAATCACTACAGAAATAACTGCAGGGAACACAAAATGCACCTACAGATCCATAAATTATACGTCCGTGAAGACAGTCTATACACACATTACCCTGGGTTAGACTAAAGGACTATATATAGACTAAAGGGACTACAGGATTAGAAGAAAAAAAATGAATGACTCAGACTGGTCCATCTGGTAGTAACAATGAAGAGAAGTGGATGGATGAGGAAATGTCACTTCATCACGCAGAACTTACCAAGGATATGGTTAAGTTGGTCAAGGTAGTGTTTTCCTGGAAAGATGGGTCTGTTGGAGAGCATCTCAGCCAAAATGCAGCCTACTGACCAGATGTCAATAGACTTGGTGTAACCCTGCAAGTAAAGCAAAAAAAGTCTCGTGAATGGCAAGAGATGAAGCACATGGGGACTCAAGCACGTCTTCACTCAGCGGTGGTATCCAATAGTTGTATTTGGAATCCCAGATTTCCAAACTAGTAGCTATGTTGTAAATCCATTTCTCTGTCCCTCAAGATTATGCACATGCTCCAATTGTAAAGAAAACAATCAATCCAGAGAGGGCAGGAGTAGGGAGAAGAATTTGGTGCTTACAATCAGCAATAGAAGCACCACAGCAGCACACTGCAGCTCTCACCTTTGAATTCAGCATGATTTCAGGAGCCCTGTACCAGCGTGTGGCCACATACTCTGTCAGGAATCCTGTGTGATCATGGTCTGGATCTGCAACACGAGCCAGTCCGAAGTCACAAATCTGGATTTAAATTAAAAAGAAGAAAAAAAGAGCAAGTATATTAGACATACAACATACAGCTCCCCATCCTGCAATATTACTAAGTCACCCCACCTACCGTGTAACACAGTGATGCTAGCACGTTCCTAGAAATAAATTATTTCACAGAGGCTGGAAAAAAAATAATTGGAACTCAAATACAAAAAGGCTTTTTGGATAGGGCCCCAAAGAGGGGTCAAGGAGAATAAGTAGTCTGAATAGCTTGAGGGAAAATATTTCTGACATACAGCTTATACTCTGCTGTGGACTCGTTTAACACTATATCTGCCAGGAAGGTGGTAAAGCATCCTGCTCCAACTTATTGGAATTTTACCAAAAAATGAAGAGATCAGGCTTTCCAGCAACAAGAACAATTAATGACCAACACATCTGAAGCACAGCTTACACCACTTCAGAGGAAGTACCATTCCAACAGCATATCTCTGCAAAACAAAACATCATGAGATAACAGTGTATTGGAGAGATCACAGGTTGCTGAAGGAAGCATGAGCACAGAAACCCACAAGAGAACATTTTTCAATCCTATGCCAGGAAAATAATTTTATCTAACCATGAAAAACATCTCCAATGCACACCAGTGAGATGGGCAAAAAGGAGAAAGTGTTCTTAACTACGCTCTGATAAGGAGGCTCCATGGCCTTCAGAGCCATTTACTGTCCTTCCTCCGAAGAGAAAGAAAACTGGAAACGTGAAGGAAGACAGCAGAGCAGCTCTGTCACAATGCCATTAAAGAAAAATTAACTGTGTTAAACTGAAGAGGAACAAAATTTCTAATCTCATTCCCCTGAAAGCATGACTTAAAGCTGTTCATTTTCATGGGATTCTGTTTTGAATTGAAGTGCAATGATCACTTTGTAAGCACGCACATGTGCATAACACAGACTGGCAGAACAGCCCTAGAAGAAACAAGTCAGCACAAATCAGCACTCACCAGACAAGGCCCAACATGCACTGACTCTCTTTTCAATTCTGTTTACACTTCAGATGTGGTAATAACACGACAGTTCCCTTTAGGTTAAGAAAAAGCACTTGCTCTGTCGTATAGACTACCATACTCTGCACTAGGAAAGCACACGATGCAGAGGCCTGCTCTTTTTAATACCCAAGAAAGAAATCAGAGCAGTATTTACTGAGCTCATACCCTGCCACCCAGCAACTTTAATTTACTTCTTAGGAGCATCTTGTCTTGAAACACCTTTTTCTTTAACCACACACACACAGTTACGCTCAAACTGTTCTTTTCCTGCTTCTACTGCAGATTTTACAGCATTTCTTTCATGAAGGGGCTAATGCCTTGAGGGACTCTGATGCGACAACAGCTACTGAAAGTCCCAAGGTGAGAGGCAGAGCGGCTTGTCCAGCAGGATGTGTTGGGAAAGGCAGACAAAGAGCAGTGGGAATACAGTGCAGACTAATGGAGCAGCCAGTATTTAGAATGGACCAGCGTACAAAGCATTTAAACAGCAAAGGTTTTTCTTGGAGTTCTGACAAACTTGTATGGCCAGCAGCCGGTTCACATTCTGCAGAGGGTCAGTTATTGCTACTGTGTTTTTCAATTAGTGTGCTAGAGCCACCATAAAAAAAATCAGTGTAACGAGGGGGAAGACAGCACGTAACAGAACAGTTGTACCGCATCAGATCAAAGCCATGCAAACTCCTATCTCATTCCATCAGCAGCCAACAAATCTGCATCTATCTATCTGCAGTATTCATTCGTACAGAGCCCACGACTGAAAACATAATCTAGCAATGCTCTCTTCCCAGCTGATTGCTCTGCTTCCAATCAGCACTGACTTTCATGTATCATTTTGGTTGTCTGCACCATGTGATGGTGCCCTTGTCTTTTCCAACTCAGAATGGTGAACAGTTTCAGTGCAGGCATTCAAGACTTGAAATACACACAACTGTCAGTTTTCCTTCCAAGTAACCACAACTGTGTTTCAGATTGGTATTTTCACCAGCTTTTAAAGAGGCTGTTTCAAAGTCAGCCTCCAGATGGAAACAGCGATGCATTCATTAGAACGGTATAACAGAGCACAGAGTTCTCAAACATTAATCATTATTTTATGACAATTGGCAATCTTTCCACAATAAAAATCACATTAATCCCCAATAGCTCTACCACACTCATAGTTGTTCAGTTATAGCAATTATGCAGCTGATGAAGACCATAGGAACATTTTTAAGAAACTTCCACTAACCTTGAGATCACAAGTGGTGTTAAGCAGCAAATTCGAAGGTTTGAGGTCACGATGAAGCACATTGGCTGAATGGATATATTTTAACCCTCTCAGAATCTGGTAAAGGAAATAACAAATGTGGTCGTTGCTGAGGTGTTGAGTCTTTAAGAGCTTGTAAAGATCTGTTTCCATAAGGTCTTGCACAATGTATCTGTAAGGCATCAGATGTAAGGCAGCAAAACAAAGGTGGTGGCATGTTACATATTAACCTCCAGTACCAAATGAAACTTCTAGCACCCTTTTTTTTTTTTTTTCTTGTTTTTTGTTTTTTTTTCTTTTATTTGCTTCACAACAATTGGAACTACTTGCTTTACAGACTTCTAATCAAATCAATCCTGATACATGACAGAGACCCTTAGAGAATTAAGAGGCACCAGCATGTGGTCCCCCCAAGATAATCAAACTATTTCCTTATATTAGAGACTAATCTATATTGGAATGTTACAGTGACCAGCTTTCTATCCTGCTTGCCAAGAAATAGAAGTTGTTTTCATTTCATGAGTAACAAGCCAAGATATCAGCTTCCTGCTGCACAAAAGCTTCAAGGTGGAAAATCCGATCACTTCTGATCTGTCTCAGGCACTTTCAAAATGTTCTCCTTTACTACATGTTTATCATGCTGTACTGGTAAGCAAATGACTATTTGTGCTCAAATTAAATCATAGTACCTTCCATCATATTATTCTTTCCCAAGACTGAAATTAACATAAAAGGTTTTATTCTGCTTTGACAAAAATGAATTGAGCCAAAAATTTCCTTTCCTTTAATCCAACTCAGCTCCAGAACTCCTGGGGTGTAGTTCCATGACCGTTTTCCACCAAACAGGATTAAAAAAAACTAACAAACCCACAGCCCCAAACACCAACCACTTCTACTGCCGCCTCAGCTGGGCATTTCCATCCCATCCTCTGCATGCTCAGATCACACCACACAACCAGGACATCTTCTCAGAGCACACACCTACAGCAGCCAGTGGCCACAGAAACGCAACCTCAGAATCTCATGGAAGACTGAACTGAAAAAGCACACTGCTAATTAATGAAGTGAGAACATTTGACCCAGATTCAGTTCAGTGCCCCATGCTTTTAAACAGGCAGATGTGTGAAAATCTGGGAAGCCAACAGGAAACTGTATATACAGACTTAGTGAAATGATGCGAGTTGACTCCAAACTAAGGTTGGTGTCACAGGCAGAGCCTCTCAGCTGTGACAGCCACAATGTTAGATAGATACATGAAGCCAACAATGAGCACACGTTTACCAGCTCGTGTGCCGTTTCAGACTTCATACATGCAAGAAGCATTGTACGGCTAGAGTGAGGGTGGAGGGATGTTTGGCCTCATTTATCCCCTCCCCCAAAATGGATCCTTTCCATTCGTTAGGAAAATCTTAGACAGTTACAGCAGAGCTTTACCATTCCATTTTCTCCTTGAAGCAACCTGACAGTTGTAACAAAGGTTCTACATAAAGTGACTGACTGGTCCAAACGTACACTGAGCTCTTTGCCTTGGAATATTTTTTTTTTAAATATGGAAAAAAAAACAAACAAAACTGACACTCATCCAGGCACCAAACCTACCTACCAACACACCGGCAAGTCCATCAGACACTACAAACTTCCATTCCTGTTTAAAATAATAAAAGCCAGCTTTTATTAACATTTAGTAAGGATAAGGACGAAAAGGGGAAAACAGAGAAGGAGGTATCACTAAGCATAACAGATGTTGAAAGGATACACGTCTTTCATTTGTTCAATAGTTGGAGCTCTGATAATATCATTTATTCCGATAATATTCTCATGCCTGAAGCGCAGTAAGATCTTTATCTCTCTCAGAGTTCTCTGGCAGTACGTCTGATGCTCAAAAGGACTGATTTTCTTTATAGCAACTCGAACCTTGTTGACGTTATCATAGGCAGAACTAGAACAGAATAAATAATACATGTTAAAAGTTAAAATTTATCCACTCGATTCAGAAAGCAAGAATGCTAATTCTACCGAACGCAGAGACTGCCCACTTGTTTTTACATTTACTTTTATCAAATGAAGGAGACAGTAAAAGTATCTTTTAATTTGATGACACTGCAACAATATTTGTCTTCAACTTATTTGGGTACCTACAAGTCATGATCCTTGGCAGCCAACTTTTAGTCTGCCGAGTCCCAAGGACCTGAACAAAGACAGACACATTCACCCCCATCATCACCCTGCGGAAAAAGTAAGTTTGACTCTTTTCCTGTACACTGTGATCAAGAAGCAATTTTAGACAAGAAGTGAATCCTCGGCTAACCCATTCACTTTGGAAAAGCTCTCAGAAGCCATCTTTCAAGCAGCAGAATCCTACATACACCACGTCTCACTCCTCCACTGAACTGCATTTTCTGCACCTCCATGAACAAGGGAATGGGGAACTTGTGAAGACTCCTCCCATTTCAATTCCAAAGACAACAGAGTTCCAGAAAATAAACACTCTCATGAAGCGGAAGCAAGGAGCAGTGCTGTGTCGCAGCATGTGATGGTGCCCAGCATCAGCAAACACACCAAGGCCACACTTAGAGCACGCTGAGGTAAGAAGCACAGGGCAGCACTCAGAGCTACAGCAACACAGGAGCTGCGGCCTCCTGCTCAGAATTCCCACCCACTCACAGGGAAGTCACCACCCCAGCTCAGCCATGAGGTTCTGCAGAAGGCACAGCTCTCCAAACCACAGCCTCATGTTATTACTGAGTGAAAAGGCTACGAATGGTTACAAGGCTGTCCTAGGATGTTCTTTAAGGTCTTGTTTATATGAATGGCAATTATTATAATAATTTCTCTTTAATTACATTACCATATGCTTTTAATATAATTAGAATTTAAATGTGTTCATGATTTCTTACTCCTTTCAAATTTCTTCTTATTCACTACTGCAATCTCTTAAAAAATGCTTATCAAGCTTATACTTCATGTTTGTTGGCCTCAGCCATTACACAAGAAAATACACCCCTTTTACTTCTCCCCCCTCCCACAATCACTTTGACCTGCTTAGACCTGTAACTCATCTATAAGCACAGACCACATGCAAATGTTACATGCCTCTGGCAACACTGAACTCCAGTGCTCCACACGTGCTCCAAAATGCCCTGCACTAAGCATTCATTACACCTGCTGTTAGTACATATGTGTACCCAACACATCAGCAGCCCACAAGTCCCAGACCAAACAACAAAATGCCACCTCCCCAGTGGCTGCCCTCTGAGCTGATCGGGGTGTCCCCCCGGTGCTTCCAGCAAGCCAGAATGGGAAGTCACCAGCAGAAAACAAAGCTAGAAACTCTTAAGCACCAACAGCCTGTACTTGGGAATAAAACAAAGGAGACTTATAGATTATTTTATTGTTTTAAACAAGCTCACTCTCTTCTTTCTATTGACTGGAGCCTATTTTGCTCCCACAGTGAAGAACCACTGGAAGAACCACACGTATCAGCCAGGAGCAGCTATGAGGAGCAGATGACTGCAAAATGCCTGACAAGTACAACTTGGTGCTGCTTAAATACAGCCTTAATCCCTTGCAGTGCTGGATAAATGCCTGTCTACGTTGTTGATTCTCACATAAAGGTGGGACACTGATGAAAAATAACCATCTTTCCTTGTATAATGAACCCAAACCTACCAATCAAGTGTGCCTAGATAAATATGCCTTCATTTGATCTCCTGTAGCTTAGTTTCACGCATAGCTCTTGAAACATTTCCTTAACAAAACACTTAGATTATGTTTTAAAAAAAATAAAAATTAAAAAAAAAAAAAAGGTGATTTTGCTTGTGATTTGTGTGGGAAAAAAGCAACATATTTACAGTAAAGACACAACCAATTTCCTCCCCAGTGCACACTGTGCACACGGCCATTCTTCTGTTCGAACCAGACCTCACCACACCACTGTAACTAAGCAGGCACTGCTGTTCCACTGCTACCATCACACCCATATTCAGCCTATGAAATTACGTATTGCTACATAATGTCATGACATAGGAATCACTGCACACTAACATAACGGAGCCCTTTGCAAGCCAGACCCAACTGCCCCTCCTACTCCTCACAATCCACCGTCAGTGTTGCTCCCCAGAGCAGCTGAAGGAACACAGAACACACTGCTGTGAGTCCATCGGCAGCCAGAGGAAATGAAACAACGCCTCTGAAAAATGCAAATCCAAAACCCCAATGCAAAAACTCAGTGCAGCTAACGAACAGCTTACCACCTAACACAGGATTCATCTTGATCAGCCTTAGCCAGAATTAGAGATCTAATTTTATGACAAACAACCACCTGGGCTCCCCCTACAGTTCAAGAAGAAACAGCTTCACACATACATCCCAAAGCACATCCTAAATTTAGACCATCTGTATCCTGGAAGCGCGGTCCCACTGCACACAGCCTACCCAGGCTCTGATGGATCTTCTATGTGTTGGTATTTTCACTGAAGCGGCCAACCAGCACAGCCTCCCAGAGCCAAGAACCTGCTGTATGTCAGAGATTCATGAACTGGGAATACCAGTTCCCGTACCAGTAACTTTCTAAGTGCCAGTCCAATTGCTTCTAGCTTAAAACCCTTAACATACACCCACCGCTGCACATCAGGCCCTACCAGGCTCTGGGTTACTGCCATGATGGTGCATCTCGTTACCAGAGCTAAGAATTCAAAAGGAAGGATTTATACCCATCACGATGTGCAGCTTCACCAGCTGATGCAACCACAGCCGTGAATGCTATTTATCTGTAACGTGATGAAATAAACATATATTTTGCAACCGCCCAACTCCAGCACACACATTACTACTATTTCAAGCTGCAGCTACCATCCTGTGACAACCTACAGCAGCAGCATTAGCCAGATCCTTTCCAGACACCATGAACAAATCAATACAAGCCCTACTGCTACCGTTTATCATTCCCAGTATTAAGGTAATATATTTAAGGTAAATACATGACAAAGTTTTGACTAAACAGAACATCCTGCAGAGCAGCATAAAACAAACAGATGAGCACGTATGGCCTGGGCAGCTGTGCCATGCTGCTCTGAGTGGCCTTTATGGCTGCACAGCTCCAGCACTGCAGTCTAACCCCAGGGCAGGGCTGCCTCTGGCCACAGGAGCCGTGCAAACCAACTGCAATGAGCAGTGGGTGTGCAGCCCCTCTGCCATTAATCCCTTCCTAGGGCAGGATAGCTTTGCACCACACGGAACGGGATGGGCACCAAAGCTCCACTCCTACTGCAAGCTCTCCCACCCATTTCTTTTCTTCACACATTTTGGAGCTGGAACAAGTGAGAGCACGCCACAGCTGCCGGGAGAAAGGAGCCAGCTCCTGGCCGCAGCCACATCCCACAGAGGACTGTTTCTTCACAGATGCTGACAAACAATGGCCTCCTCGGGCAGCTCCCTCTGCTCGCCGTGCTGCCCAAAGCTGCATGGTGGCACTGCGGGGTCCCGATGCTGTCCTGCAGCTGCTCGCAGCACACAGAGGTACAGACACCACGATTACAACTCAGAACTGACCCATTTGAAGTTTAAAAGGGATGTTTTGTCAGCAGCCTCGCGTTGCTGTGGAAACAAGATTCCAAGGGCACAGTCAGAGATAATAGCCCCGAAATACTGAATAATGCAGCCTGCAGTCTGGAGAGGAAAGCACAGCTCCCAAAGCAGCTGATCTGGGAAGACCTTCAGCCTCTTCGCTCAGCCTGCATTTAACTCAATTGCAGATACCTCCACAATATGCTGACATTTATCATGTTACAATGCAAATAACCTGAACTTATTTTTTAGGCTGCTGTATGAAAAATCACAGTATCGTGATACAGTTGGCCAACCAAGTTGAGAGCAGCTACACATACTGTTCCCTTTCCCAAGAGCAAAGACCAGAGGAGCGGACAAAAGCAGGCAGTTTCAGATTCAGTGACATCCAGCTGTGTCATTTTCTAACTGGACGTACTTGTGTCCCCGGCTGTGAACAACTAAGGGTAATACAAGTCTTTGATACCTTGTTCCGCTTATTCCTAATAATTCTTAAGATAAATAAGCATAGTATGCATTAAAGCACTAGTACTGAACTTGAGAATCAGCACCTACTTTTAAAAGAAATGTGTATATTTACATGAAAGCATATTCCCCTCATTTTAATGGGCCTCAACCTGCAAAAACACAACTCACAGAGCAGATGAAAGCAGAGAGCTGCTTCTGTGTTAGATTCATGAAAAATTAAACGCAAGAAATCCCACTCTTCAATCCCCAGCTGCTTTTCCAACTACACAGAGATCACACGCTTTAAGAACATGGCTGCTTCTTCGTACCACAGGAGGACAAAAGTCAAACACGTTGTACCTCTGAGTCCCGAATCACCTGGGGCACAAGGCAGGCACTCCCTGCAGGGACAGCAGGCAGGAGTGCAATGGAAGGAGCGCAGCGGGCCCTTCTCAGTGCAACCCTCACACATCTGACTGCTGAATGCATCACCCATGGTCAGAAAACCACCCCAAGTCATGTACGAATGACCTCATGTTTCCCTCGTGCCTTCTTTTTGTCAAGAAAAGCCAAACAGCACACACTGCTGCAGCACACAGCCACCAGCACACACCAGCCACCAGCACACACTGGCAGTACTGCCTATTTCTCTCCATTTCCTTACATCTCATACTACAAATCTGACAGCAGCAGAGCGAGCAACAAGAGCACGTTACAACTGCTAAGTGGCACGTGCAACTCAATTCCTAGCAGTGTGAATTTGGGCCTGCCAGAAAGCACCTAGCCGTACATTACCTGGGAATTCACCTTCTCTGAACAGCTTCCATTTGACTGGATCTGATGCCACCAGGTAGATTTATTGCATTTAGGCCAAGAAAACACAAATCTGTTTCTAAGTCTACCATCACAACTCCTTTGCAAAGCAGCGTCAGCCTTCACCAACTCCTCAGGAATTTATCCATGTCCGTAACCCCCTTTTACATGCTGCTCATCACCAGATCAAGTCCTCCTATTTATTTTTGTTTTATTTCTTTTGCTTGTTTTTAACTGAAGATGACGTAAGCAAGCCACTCGTATTTATTATAAATCTCTTTATTTTATTTTATTTTCTAAAGGGAAGGAAAGAAATCTCATGCCTAACAATGCCTGTTACTTCAGCTCAGGAGCAAAGCCTGGTGCCATGTGAGCAACGTGCTGCTCCATCCTGGCTTTGTCAGCCTCTGCTTCTGACTGCACTAAAATGGAACTGCGCGACCTTTGCTGAGCCCCCCCCCTCCAGCCATCTCTTCCCCATCACTGCCATCAATCCTAACGATAAAGGTTTCTGGCACAATAATGCAAACTCTTTCCACCCTGGAACAGAAGTGAATGATTACTCTTTGGTGGTTTTACACCTCGGCAGCTTCTGACCCAGCACAGGTTGTTGCCCTTTACACCACAAATTCTTGAGGCACTTTGGCACCTCTTGTGAGAGATTCATTTCAATTTATCTATTCAAATAATTCAATTAAGCCAAAGAGGCACAAACTTATTTTTCAGAATTTGCAAAGTAAAGTCTGACCTTTCAAAGCATTCCAATTGTAAAGTACTTACTATGCGTACAGTAATGATTTAATAGTTCAATTCCTTAGATTGCTCCTGGTTTTGAAAATAAGTATCTAGTCATGCAAAATGGAGTCAGAAATAAGTTCCTCCTGCCAGAAGCTGAGTCACCGCACACTGCTGGGTGGCGGAGCAATGACCCCAGTTCTGTTAGCAGCCATGGGGCTGAGTGAGCCATGAGGAGCAGCACTTCCAGCACTACACCCCAGCAGCAGCACTGGAAAAGGCAGTCGTGCTTTCATACAGCATTCTCTATGGCTTCATTAAAGAGTCACTTAACTCCTCGCTGTTCTGACACATATCAGGGCTCTGGAACCCACCGTCACTAAGCTGACAGTGCCTTCCAACACAGCTCTTTCCATACCTTTAGCTGTGTACCACACTTCAAGTCACTCTAAGTACCGACTCATCACCCTACCTCTTCTGCTTGAGATGCTCTTTGGGAAATGTGCATGGAATAGTCTCATACTTCTTACAGCTCTGCCCACCTTTGGCCTTCATGCTCACTCCCATTTTAGATGTAAGCTCTCTGATTCTGATCAACAGCACACATATCCTTGTAAGCTTTGCCGTATAAAAGCCCTTCCCTCCAAAACAAAGCACCCACCACTACGCCAAGCTTCCATATTCTGTATAAACTTCAGACGATTTCCCTGTGAACTGCTGAGCCAGGCACGGGCACAGTGAGCTCAGCGCTGCCCCTCCCTCACCTCACACCCAGGGCAGCACAAAGCCAAGCAAGTCGGGTACAGCAAAGAAGTCCTCTGCCACCCCGGGATGCTGACCAGCAGGCCGCCATGTGCACTGCAGCTCAGTCAGCCGGGCTGCAGCGGGTGGCACTCCGGGCACACAGGAAGGTATGGGGACAGCTGCTACTTGCAAGGAAAACTGCTGCATGAAGAAATTACACCTTATAAACTGTAAGCCTAATTGCAAGCTGCTGTACTTAAAACATACCCACAACACAGATGAACACTTTCTACCATGTAACAAAAACCCTCATTTGCATTCTAATCACCTCCGAGCACTCCACTCTTTTATGAAAATTACATTAAAATACAAAAGAATAACCCCCCAAGAGAAGCGGTTTTTCCTCAGCAGAACTTGTATTGGATTTTGGGCACTGCTGGGCGAGGCGGCTGGAGAGACCCAACTCTGCACACTGCCCATGGATCACCTGGAACAGACCACACAGCACTCCACGCACACTGCTCACTTCATTCTGCATTACAACACGGTACAGAAAGGTAACTCTCCAATACACCTGTGCCTCCACAAGCTTCACCTAAGCCATCTGGAAACACAAACTTAAGTACCACTGAAAGCAGCCAACAGGGCTTTCTTGCATGTTATTCCCTACCACATCCCACCCTGGGCACAGACACGTGCTGCCTCACAGCACTCCTCAGCCCGCACATCGCCAGGCACAGCCACACAGACCTGCCCCACCTGCCTACCCACAGAGCAGGCAGGATGCACTGCAGGGCCCCGGATCTTTCAGAGGATAAAAAGTGACAAGAGGTTACAGAGACAAGCTGCAGCAAGGGAAATTCTTGTGCTTCTCAATGCAGAAGTTTCAGCTGGCAGCTGGTCAGGTGTGAGGAGCTGCCCAAAGAACAGAGACCTCCATCTGCAGTTACTGCAATTCTGAGCAGGCAGCCTGCGCTGCTGGATGGATGCGGAGCCATCCTGTGAGCGGGCTGTGTGACCGATGCCTCCAACACACTCTGCTCCATGAACTACTGGACAGCAAGACGTCAAAATATTTGTATCAAGTATCAAAGGGATCGGTTCATTTCCTTTGTGGATCACAGCTGAACGCTACCACAAGACACAGCCTCCAAGGAAAGGTCCCCAGCCCCACGTGCCCAGCAGCCATCCCTCCCCAGGAGCAGCATGCCGAAGCTGAGCCCTGCTGCCAACAGGCCACAGCTGCCAACAGGCCCACCCATGTCTGTGCAGCAGAGTGACCTCTTGTGTGAACCCTCCCCCTCAGGCACACACGGTTCTGCTACAGTAGAATACAGATTTTTAAGAAACTTGCAGAAATTTCTCATCCGGTGAGACCTTCACCATCTGCCAAATGATGGAGGCCTGGCAATAGGTCCCAGATCCCGAAGCAGGAGTACAGGAGACAGTGATGCAACCACACACAGCTAATGTGAGCACAACAGCCTTATTTCCTCCATACGTAACAGGAAAACACAAAGTATCTGCTTCTGTGGGCTGGGGCACACCACAGTACGAAAGCCTGTATTTATTTACAGAATGAAAGTGCCCCTGAGCTGCACTCCCCAAGCCCTAAGCTGTGTCTTTGTGCAGCCAGGACAAGGCACACTCCCCCCTCAAGCCCCCAGGACAGAACACAGGGGACGCTGCTGCCAAACTCCACCTGCAGCACAGACCATCCCATCACAGGAGACTGCTGCCAGAGAGGGGACTGACGCCCTCCGCCCGTTACACCCCAAATCTCTGCTCCGATCCATGCACCGATGAGGAGATTTCAGGGCAATGCCTATTAGCTCCCTGCTTTCCTTATCAGAGACCAGAACACACTAATTAACAGGTAGCAGCACCTGCATGCAACCTGTGCTCCCTAAAAGCACTTCTGAAGGAGGACACTGACCTCTGACCTCTGCACATGCTCCATCATCATAGCATATTCTCCCCCGATCAACAGACTAATCAACAGAACCCAACCAAGGCCACCTCTGCCTCAAATCACCAGCTTGGCCTCACCAGGGAACGCAGGCACCGCCTGTCTCTAACTCGGACAGCCTGGAAAGAAAACAGTAAGTACATCCATCCAGCAAAACAGGGCAATTTAGGTCAAGAAATTCAACACATGAGCTTCAAAACAGCTTCTTCCCACTGCATTCACCTTTATGGTTTACATGCACAGTTTGCAGCAGTGAAAACACTTCGTGTTTACATAAGTGCAATGGCAAGAAGAGTTCTAAGTCACAATACAAAACAGAAGCCTGTCATCACACTCTCATTAACCATTTCCTTCCAAAAACTACCTGTTTTAAGCTGTCAGACAATCCCCTTGCCAAATTAGCACTAACCACGTGGATGGAGAACATTGCTCCTGCTGGAAACGTAGGGCTCAGTACCTTCAGTGGCTTTCAAGGCAGGCTGCCCCACCAGCACCTTGCAAGGAAGGGGCAGCTTCCTTCCAGAGCCATCACGTTGCACCTGAGAGCTCCGCAGCTTCCAGCTGCAGCCAGTACTGGCTGATCCCAGGCCAACAAAGCCCTGTATCTGCTATTTCATGTCTTACAGCCCTGCAAGGTGCTGAGGATTTCAGCTAGATCTCAGCATGGTGCTCATCCCCTGGTTCCACATGCAAGAAAAGTGAAAAACAAGTTTGGAAAGGGATGCTTACATGGATACCCACTTATTAACCACATAACTCCCAGCAAGATTTGTTTTAAACACGAACCCCCTAATTCAACGATGTGGAAACATAACACTTGTGAAAAATAAGGGAGTGAGGGATTCTACGAAGAGTTAAGCCTCCCATTTTGCATATAACAAGCCTTACAGCACAATGCATTTAGGAATAACCAGCACCTTCTGTCTCATACACATCAGCTGACGGCCTAAAACAAAGCCATTAACGCCTGCCTTGCTGTCCTTTCTTAAGAGCACAGATCTAAATGGTTTTTCAATAGCAGGAGCTGTCTCCACCCCTGTGGCTTTGCCCTCTGCCACCCCCAGCCCGGAAGGGAGATGCTCTGCAGATCTTCACTGCATTAGCAGTCAAAGCAAGACCTGGGACACGCAGTACGAATCTGCATAAGCTCTACCTCCCGTGATCAATAAGCACTGTTACTTAACCATAGTAGTCGGTGTGCTGTGCGCTGCAAGGCATTACAGTTGCTATGGCATTCAGCTGGAACATGTGCATCCAACACCTCCCTTGTCAAACACACGCATAAACTGAGACTTTGTTCCCTGGCATTTCACACCCAAGGCAGAAGATCAATAATTAGAGTGCAATGTATCACCTTCAGTATTTCACACTAACAGCTTTAGAGAAGAAAACAAAGGAGCCAAATGCATATTTCAACTGAACTGGAGATTCAGAATTTTTTGTTAAGAAATACGGATAGCGTTTGAAGCAGAATACCATTTAATATGGCAAGTTTCCAAATAAACGATAATATTCCACAGTTTCAGAGAGGAAACCCATCCCAGAACGGAACGGCACACCGTGCGGAGGGAAGAAAAGGACCCGGTTTCCCCCTGTCTGCTCCCAAGCACGGTGACGCCAAAAAAGGGCAGAGCTGCCACCGCACTGCGCCGTGCGATCTTTGCTCGGCGGTGAGATATTTTAGCGTGAGCACGACGGCTGTGTCACCACCTCCTGTGTCACCACCTCCTGTGTCACCACCTCCGTTACCCGCCGACACCAGCTCCGTCCCCAGGTCCCTGCCTGGATCAGCCTTCGAGCACTAAGCAGCCTGCAGGGGCTGTCTGCGCTGCTCCTGCCGCCCCAGCTCAGATAATAAAAGCACACAATAACAAAATCTGTAACACGAGCTCCGGACTGGCCGTTGTTGTGACTTCCAGCACTAAAGCAATAACAAGGTTATTTTTACACCATCAACGGGAGCTTTTTTTTTTTGTTTTTGGTTTATGTGCTGGAGCTTCTCCCCACAGCAGCAAAGCGAAGGCCGCAGCTCCAGAGTTTCTGGCAGATGTTCGTCTGCCTCCCCACGAGCTCAGGCGGAGCTGCCAGCTCCCACCGACACGCAGCTCGGCCTCACCGTGACAGGCCGGCACATCTCCACAGCTGTATGCGCAAACCTGCAGATGCACAGCACGCAGCTGAAGGCTGCGAGGCACCTTCGCTGAGAAATACTCTGTGGTTTACGAAAAACTCAACGACAGAGAGAGAGCAGAGCTGCTACAGCCTGCACACAACCGTAGCTGCGGGCGTCACGCAGCACCTCCGGTCAAACAACACACCGAACAAACAGCGGCAGCGCCGCGACGTGCCCGTAAACAAGGCGATAAGTTTCCCACCCGAAGCCGTCCTGCAGAGCAGGCGCTCCGAGCTGAGCACGGCAGCCCCGGCCGCGCCGTGAGCTCACCGCGCACCGCGGGCGCCAGATGGGAACGGCAGCATCGCGGCCCGGCACGTTGCGGCGGCTACAGCGCGAGAATCTCGCGATCGTTCTCCCGCATGTTGCGGTTCACGCGCGGAGCTGCTACGGGTCCGCGTTAAGCACAGCAGCGCGCACACCCGCCCGGATCGCCGCCTCCCAGCCGGGCAGGGGCCGAGCGGAGCCCCCCGGCCGCAGCCGCAGCGGGAAGCCCGGGCAGCGGCCGCCAGGTGAGCGCCGCACGATGCAGCGCGGAAGGCGGAAGGGCAGCGCCGCGCAGGGCGAGCGGCGGGATCCCCCGGGCCGAGAGCGGCGGGACGCAGCTGCGGAGGCCGCCCCGGAGCCGCCCGGCCTTCCCTTCCCCTCCCTTCCCTTCCCCTCCCTTCCCCTCCCTTCCCCTCCCCCGAGGCCGCGCGCGGGCCGCTCCCCACGGCCGGGCGGGGAAGGGCGGCACTCACCACACCATGCCGTACGCGCCCTCGCCGATGTAGGACAGGTTGGTGTAGCGCGGCCCCACGTCGAACACCTGGCCGCGCACCATCTCCGGGCCCCCGGCGCCGGTAGAGCCGCCCGCGGCCGCGGCCCCCGCCACCGCCGCCATGTTGTCCGTGCCGGGAACCGCGGCGACTGCGTGCGGGGAGGGCCGGGCGGGCGGAGGAAGGAGGGGACGGGAAAGAGGGCGCGAGGAGGAAGAAGGCGGGCTCCGCTCCGCCCCGCCGCGCTCCGCAGCCCCGGCAGCCGGGCCCGCTCAGCACCGACAGCGCCGCGGCCGCTCTGAGGAGACGGAACCGCCGCGCGCGCGTCGACCGCGGCCGGAGGGGGCGGCGCGAGGGGGGCGGATGGGCGGGGCGGGGCGCGCGCCGGAGGGGGGCGGGGCTTCGGACTGCGGTAACCGCAGCCGCCGGGGAGGGGGCGCGGCGCGCGGGTCACGTGCTCGGCGTGTCACGTGGTGGGCGCGGCCGCTCCGCGGGCCGCCATTAGAGGCGTCAGGTGACGGCGGGGAGGAAATGGAGCCCGCGCCGGGCGGGGCCGGGCGGCGGCAACAGGGGGGGACTGAGGGGCCGGTACGAGGCAGCGGGGTACCAGACCAACGGGGTACGAGGCAGCGGGCGTCGCTCCGGGCCGGACCCGCAGCCGTTCCCGCAGCGGGGCGGGCTTCCGCGCGGCTCCGCGGTCGGCGCTACGTGCTCGTTCCCGCGCCCGCACGTGGCTCCGCCCCTCGGCTGCCCGGTGCTGCCCGGTGCTGCCGTTCCGCTCCGTGTCTCCCCGCTGTCCGGCCGCGTTACTCTGGCCGGGCCGTTCCCGCGCTGCTCGCTGAGCGGTGGCTGCCCGGGATGGACCCGCGTCAGACCCGAGCGCTGCGCGCCGCCCCGCGTGCTCCGCTTCCAAACGGCCGCTGAGGGATGGAACCCGCCCGCACCGAGCTGCGGCAGCGCTGGGAATGAAACCGGGCGGCGGAGCAGCAATGACGGGAGAAGCCCCGGCTGCTCTGAGTGCTGCGATCCCGGGTGTGTTTAACTCAGTTAGAGGCCAGCAAGAGGGCAGGGGGCTGCGGAGTGCTTTGATGGAGCTCCGTGTGCACCCCTCAGTAAGGCGGTGCCGTAACTGAACCAGGCAGGCCAGCTAGAAATGTGACCGGTTGCTTTCCAGCAGGTTTAAATACAGGGATGTTACCTCAGGGTGAGCCCCACGCACACATCGCCCAAACCAAATGCAGACATTCAGTACAGAAAGTGATTTTCCCAGTGTTATTTAAGGAGACTTCAAGCCTCTGAGTGGAGGAGAAGAAAAAGAGAAGTAAGGCATTCTATAAAGATGTATTTTAACTTCTAAGGCAGTCAGGAACCATGGTGATGAATGTGACACAAGCTTAAATTGCTTGGATATGAGCTCTGATCCACTGGGAACCATCCCAAGAGAGTCACAAAGAGCATCAGATGCTAATAACGTCTAATCAGAACCTACCTGGGCCCGATTGAACTGGTGACATACAGCCCACGGGACAGGTTTTCATTTAAATGTCATCCACTGCTTCGGCAGTGTAAAGTGACCTCCCCGTGACTGAGAATCTCTGCAATGTTATGCAGTTGGGAAGATAAAAGCAGTACCTTGCCCAACGTGCAGGGCAATTTGATGCCAAAACGAACTCACTTTCTTTTTACCCCCAGTATCTGTTTCTTCCCTGCTCAGCATTCTGACCAACTTTGCAGGAAGCTGATTGTGGTGGTTTATAGATTATGAACTTAAAAGTGGCCAACAGCTATATTTGTTTTGAGCATGTCATGGGGAGCAAACAGTGATTAACGGCAGAACGGTGCTGTCCGGAACAGCCTTGATCTCACACTGGGTATCGTTCTGTCACACTGCCACTGTTGTAGGGTGTGGGGTCACCTTGTCAGATCTGATGTTCACAAGTAGGATACAGCTTGAAAGCTCAGGTGCAATTTCAAGTCCCTCTAATGCTCTTTAGCTTTATAGCAGTCATTTACAACTGTATTCTAAATATTCTAGAAGGAATCCGTTTTATAGCATCCTTAAAATCTTATACAACTCTAACAGTTGTAATTAATGTACTGACATTTTGCTGCTATGTAAAATTAAGTTGCTCTTACTTCTCAGCTGCAGTAGCAGCAGTATCCAGGCACAGTCCTGCACTTCAGTAATGGAAATTTCCCAGCATCAAAGCACACTGTCTTAGTCGGCTGCAGTAAAACTGGGTGATTTCTATATTGTTGTGTGCTTCACTTGCCCTCAGTTATCTGGAGCTTGTATCTTTTGCAAACCAGCTCCTCCTCATGAACCAGCTTCGCTTTGCTCAAGACTTGGAATTCTGTAAACAAGCCATTGGTGATGCAAGCACTGAACCAAAGTTATTCTACAGCAGTGACAAAACACGTGCACAGTGTTTGTGCAGAACGTTATGGTGACTTACGAGGATGTCACTGCGATCACAGTCTGCGTGTGCCGAAGCTCCTTGCACTGAAAGGCGACAGAGATTTTACAACACAGACTTAGTGTGTACTGTCAGCCTGCTGACCTCCTTGTTTCGGGTATCGCCAGTTGCTAGATGAATACACGAAAATACAAACCAGGCAGTAAGGGTATCACAGAGCCCCACAAGGCTCACAATTTATAAGTACTTAAATACTGTCTGTTTCCTCCACTCGCTCTCAGTTCAGCATCATGCTGGACAAGGGATGCCTCCAATAAAGGCAGAAGTTAAAGAATGTAGACGTGGGATTATTGGGGTTTTATGTGGTCCGGATATTGCAGCAATCTCATTTTCATTCTTTCTCACTCATAGTTAAAAATCAAGGGAGTAAATGTGATGAAGAGGTTGACTGATGTGAGGATAGAGGAGAAAGCATTGGTCCTGATATCAGCCCAATTGCATCTGCACCTGGGGCAGACACAGAAGCACCTTCACCAAGAACCAGTTTGGGAAATGATACCAAACCTCCAAAACAGAGCTACTAGAACTTCATTTCAATGATGTTCTTACCACTTGCTTTGGTTTACAACAGCCGTGTATGCAGTGATTTTGTGGCGGCACAAGGATAATTCCCCACTGTCTGCTCCTGTTGTACATAGCAATGGCTGAGGAAAGGTGACAGCCTCTTCTCTTGCACTTTGTTCAATCCACTGATCAGAGCACCCAAGAACTGTGTGCTGCGTAACTTTGAAGACAGGGTGTAAATTGCAGACATCAGTTCCCAGCCTGGCAAATCATGCATTTTTAAAACAGCCGGCTCTCTTGCAGCTTTGCACATCTGCGGCAGCAATGAGCTGTGCAGACAGCAGCGGTTTCTTGAAGGAAGTGGTCTTGCAGTACTTTGAAAGAAAAAGCCAAGCTGTTGGAATATGCGTTGCGTTACATGGACAACACAATACCTTGTAGTGCTGCCTGTTTGCACCGCACCATCATACAACTTGCAAGCATTTGTTAATAAACACTGCTAAGGAAAGAATTAACAGTATCCAAATATACAACCCCCTGTGGCACCTGTTGCTGTGAATGGGAAGTTTTCATCATGGTATCAGGGGACTGTTTGTGTGAGGCAGGCAGCTTTTGAGGCCCAATCCACGTCCCACCGAAATCCACACCGCATCTCATGGGGCCACTGGATCCCTGGCATCCTTTTTTCCCCCTGTAGATATATAAATAGCAATTCATTTGGATAAATTTCTACTCTCAGCATTTGTCGTTTTGTCAAACAGAGGGATACAAAGCAGGAACTTGTGCAGAAATGCAGCACAGAGCCTGACGTGATGGTGGCAGAAGTTCAGCCTGCTCCTAAGGACAATAATCTGCAGGTTCTGAGGTGCCCAATCAAATGCAGTCGTTGTTCCCACGCTCAGAGCAGCGCTGCCGTATGAGCCTCTCACAGGACAGCTCAGTCCAGCTCTTGTAGGTGAGTTAACCCAGCCTGACAAGGCAGAGCTGCAGAACAGAAGAGTGCTCATTTTTCAACACCAGCAACCTTTCTGGTGCAACTTGCACCCACAGCAGATAAGATCTTTGGCAAGGAAATACAAACTGCAGACTGGTTTAGGATGTTCTTGCAGTTGTGGCTAGAACTTAGCCTGTGACTGACAGGAGCGTGGGGTGGGGGCCAAGCACAAGTTGTCTGCTACATCCATAAGGGCATAAGCCCCGTGTTAGGTCGCTGTACAGCTGTGCAGATGACAGCTCTTGTGCCTCATGGGGCTTCACTGCAGAAGGAGGTTCGTTAAGTTCAGAGCTGATTATAAATCTTTGTTCAGGCTTTCTGGGACAAATGAGAACATCTGAGTGGCAGTTTCATGTGGTAACCTCGCTGCCTGGAAACTCGAGATGGGTAATAATTACATGTAATTCTTATTTCTTTAAATAGCTCTGATCAGACCAAGAGAAAGGCTGAACTTCAGAAGGATGTTCCCTCCAGCCACCAGCACTAGATCTAGCTACATTTCATATAATTAAGACATTTATAGCATTTTAACAATGGGAAAATTATCTGCTTCCATTGCCATTGTCTTACCTGACATCAGCAGTTATTACTTCAGATATGCGGAGCTCCTTGGTAAGATGCCTTCTGTAAGTGCAGTACATCCATTGTAATCAAGTGTTACATTATCTTACTACATTGCTGAGCCTGTGGGTCTTGTACAAGTGACACAAAATTGTAGGGATCCATCAGTGCCCTTCATCTCTACCAACTTCTTGATATGATGTCTCATTTCCCACTGTCATTAACAGAGCCAGAGTGAACCTTTGGCCTGGAAATCTTTCAACAGAAAAGCAGCAGCAATGAGAAGCATTTCTGAGTACCTGACAATGAGGGCTGCTTCAAAAATAACACTGGGGAAAAAAAAAGGGGGAAGAAGAAGGAAAGGGAAAAAGGGGGAACAGGAGAGAATGCTGCTCCTGGGAGGACATGGCAAAACATCTGTAGGATGACACTGCGTCTTATTTTGAAGGTACAATTAACGGAGGTGGAGTAAGATTAAGGGATTGTACTCTGCCAAGTAGCATGTGTGGAAGAACAGACAGCAGATGCCCGGACACTTAGGACTATGCCTCTCAGATTAGACTGCAGTATGGAAGTGTGTGTGGATATTTAATTGAAATTGATCTATGAATTGCTTGGGTTTATGAATCTGGGAAGTCCATATGCTGCAGCCAGAAACGTGTGTTTATTAGCACAGTAGTTCCTCCAGCCTTTCCTGCAGAGAGGCAAAGTACCCCCTTCTACAGCCAGTGGATTAACAGAGAGTAGTGCACCACTCTCATGTCCCCTTCACCTCTGTGACGTGCAGCTGGATGCATACCAGCATGCAGATACATTTCCATCGTGAACTCTGAACAGCTACTATCACCACTTGTCTCAGATAATACAAATCCAGCTGCTGTTCTCTTATCAAAATCCAATATACAGGACTGATTCTTCAGGAACTAAATGGATACATTAGCATAACCCTCTAAGAGCTAGACTGACAAAATGGGACCATTGCCCTGTATTGCAGTGTTTTCTCAGTGCTTGTAGCAGCTTTCTGCAGACACTCTGAACACACCCTCGTTCCTCAATTCTTCCACTACTTTTACCCATGGCAACTTCCTCCTGGGCTCCTGCAGTCCTGCAGCAATTTGTTCCCTCCTCTGCTGTGCACTGCTACCGCTGGATCACCTCCCTTCACCTGTGCAGGCATCCTTCCTAATCACTCTGTATTCAGCACGTCCTCTTCTGAGGGAAAGCACCACCTAGGAGATGAAGAGGGAGCTTAAGTGCAGGGTAGCAGCAAGGCATCCTCCAGCACACCATACCTCTCCCCACCACTGCAGTTCCAGTTCTGACTCTCCCAGTATCTGCCCCTCCTCCATTCCTGGGCTGATAGCTTCAATATTTTTTTGCAGAATTCATTTTCTTAAAGTTTATTGAGCTGCAAAAACTCATCAAAGGATCAGAGAAGC
Organism: Excalfactoria chinensis; assembly: GCF_039878825.1. NCBI lineage: Eukaryota > Metazoa > Chordata > Aves > Galliformes > Phasianidae > Excalfactoria > Excalfactoria chinensis. Next base: position 11,316,020 of record NC_092840.1, read on the forward strand.
ACCAGTTGTGCACAGGAGAGCAGCAGGGCTGTCCTTTAGATCCTAGCAGCTCAGTCGGTTTGGCTCAGCTGCCATGTGATTGCGCTCTGAGTTCGCTTTGCCTGCGAAGCGGGGAAATTTGGCTGCACTGCTGAGAAGCCTTCAGACAGCTCTGTTGGCTTTGCCGTTCTTTGATGTGCTTGTCTCGGTTCTGGCCAAAGCACAGGAAACAGTCGTCAGGAGAGCGGCTGTGTAAGGGCCTCCCTCCCCACCGCCCTTCTGCACATCATCTTCCCCTCCTGTTTCTGCCCTTTATCCCTCCCTAAACCTTTCTTTTGCAGCTATTGACATCTAGAAATGTGCATGTAAAAGCGCAACCTGCACAAGTCAGGCAGACAAATGTAGGCCTCCTTTCTTAGGGCAAGTGTTAAAAAAAACAAAACCACCCCAAAATGCATTACACAATCCACAAGACACGCACATTACTCACCAAAACAACCATGGGTATCTGATCTCTGCAGCTTCTTTCTTTCCAATATCCTACCAATATATCAAAGCCGGAGCCTGCTAACAGCCACGTGTGCATAAACCCAAGGCCAGGGGACTGGACCTTTCAGTGTAGCTGTACACAGATGCGCAGTGATGATCGGAGGCCCTTCCTGCTGTGCAGCACAGAACTATCCTGGTGTTTGTTTTGCGCTGTGCTACGATCGTTTATGCTGTTGAATTAATAAAGATAACAAGCTAGGAGATTTTCAAGTGGAATCCATTGCTAACTGCCATTCGTTGCTCCATTCTTATTCCACATACATTAGGAAGTGCACATTATCTTATAAATCAAGACATAAGAAACAAATAACTGCCTTTGTATTGTCAGAGAAAAAAAAAACCCTTATAGAAAGACTGTAGAAACATTCACGTCCCCATCTCTGTCTTTTACAAAGAGCTGGCTGTGTCTCATTATTATCAAGTAAAAAGTAAACAAATGTAATTTCATCAGTTCTGTCTTTCACTGATTCACATCAGCAATAAGAGACAAAGGCAAAGGCAGAATAGAAAACAGCAGCTTTGTACTAAAAATCTGAATGCACAAAATACTTCTTTCTCCAGCTGTCAAACATTAAAAAACGCGATGCATACCAGTAATAATCAAACTGTCAAACAGTCGACCACAATGGGAATCACAATGCTTCATTAAAAGCTCTGAAGCAGAGGAGAAAAGCTTCCAGCCATTTGTTAAACAGAACTAAATGCTCAGATACTTTCAGAAGAGGCTTTCATCTGCGCTCACCAGCCAGATAAATATCTCCTTGCTTGCTTCAGTCCCATCTCGGAGCTCGCACTGATTCAGCACTAACAGCTGTAAGCGCCATTTGCTCTCCTGGGACCGGGGCATCTCTCAGTCAAACAGATGAATGTCCCTCCCGGTGATCAGACCTTCATTCCATGCGGCGCAGGGATATAATCAGTATTCGTATTTACGTGTGTAATTGGGTACATTTAGGGAACCTGCCCTATTTGTTCAGCTGACAGGCGATGTTGCTATAAGGAATTTCAGCAGACGGGATATTTATAGGCCCTTTATCTCTATGTACAATCAGAACCAAAATGTCAAACAATACCCTGAATGAAGGGTTGTTTCAGTTCAACTCTTCTCCATTGTTGCTTTTCCCTTTTTTTCCTTCCCTGTCTGGTTGCTGCTTAAAACTTGGCAGCAAGAGGAAAAAAGGGAACGTGACTCACACTTACAACTTCATTTGCTGTAAGAGACCTCAGTAATTGCTCTACCCCTCCTCTTTCTCTTCCTCATCCTTAGATAGACAGGCCATATTGGTAACACGAGCAGCCCCGCTGATCTCAGAGGTCACACCATCACTTATGAAGTAGCCAGGCCTCTTTCTCTTCACTTTTCATGTTCTGGATTCAAGTTAACCCATCACAAAAACTTAAAGGAGCCTCAGTCTAAGGGTCAGCTTCCTGCCATGGATTTCTCATGAACCTAATAGCCGGGGCTTCCGAAGGAGCCGCAGCTCAGACACAGCGGGGCTCAAGTGGCCGCTCCCATGACGTGCACCAGCCTGGCAGCCAGTGCGACAGCTTCAATATAAAGCCACTGGCAAGTGGAACAATTGTTGTCTTTTCCCTTCTGCATGGGATGGGGGCAGGGGGCAGTGAATAGGAACAGAAGAATAAGCACAGATGCCCATGCAGCACTCTACCAAAATATATTTTCATTTTTAATTACATAATCAACATAATGAGAGCGGCATTCGTAGTGAGGGGGTGGAACAGATGGCAAAGACTTAGTTTTTAGCAAGAAATTAATCAACAACAGCTCTGGTTTCTGCTAGAAAAAAGGGCTGCTCTGCTCCAGCAGGGTTAAGATGGGCGCTTACTACGGAGAGCAAAACTCAGTTTCCACACACATAAATTGTCTGCAGGGTACCCTATGGCACAGCAACACCCGACCTACAAAGGCTTATTAGAACCCAACACAAGCTTGGGAACTAGCAGGAGTTTGGGGTTCTCATGGCAAATACTTCTGCGTGCTCTGTAGACATGAGTGCAGAAAGGAAAAGGAGGAAGTGTTAATGTGACCAAGTGGCAGCGCTTTGTGCAACTTAAACTTCAGGTGAGGATTGTGTCGCATGCAGCAGCTCCACAGAGACACAGCTACGGCTTCCTCCGATGTTCTACATGAAGTTTGTTTCCTTTTTCCCCTTTTCCACATAACTGACTTAATACCTTCAGCACTGGAGCAGCTGAGTTGGAATGAGCTATCCCGAGGGGGACTAAAGCAGAAAGTAGCTCAGAAAGACATTCATTAAAACCACAGGCAGAGAATACATCACCCAGACACAATGGACAGGGAAACAACACACGCAGCCGGAGAGTCTAGCCTCTATTTTTCTGTCTGATGAGGTGGCTGGGCAGCCACGTGCACCAAACAGCCCACAGATGCCCAGCTCTTCCCTTCCTACGCTGCGAGGTGACACAAGATCGCTTTCCTCTGCTCTGCGTTCCCCATCAGGAGCTCTGGAGTCACACGCCCGAGGCCGTGGGCCACATTCCTGCGGGGATTATGGCTACCCCAGCAGGAGAGAGGGAGGATATGCGGGCCAGGAGGGATGGGCCGGCAGCTCGAGGGGAGGAGCCGTGTTGTAGAGAGCCCTGCGATGAGCTCAGGGCTGGGAGAGCCGTGCTGCAGGAAGGGAAGGGGGAAGTCACATACTGTAATCATGTTATATAACAGGGCAGCAGGGCATCTAGATTCATCCTCCGTACAGCTCGGAAATGAACTCTTCATTCCCGCATCTCAACCTGCACTGGTGCTGCCAGCAAATATCTAACAAGAACCGTTCTAGTGACGTGTACCTTTAGAAGGAGCTTTTCCATTACTCCCACTTACTCTATGCAGGCAGTAGAGTTGTAGGGCTTTGCTGTAAGCTAAAAATCACACCCCTGCCCAGGAGCGAATGATATAATTGCAGATGATGTTTCCCCACCACCCCCAGTGCGTGTGTTAAAAACATAGCTGGGTCAAGTTAAATCTACAGTAAAGGAATATTTCAATTATAAAGTCAAATACTAAAATATACGTCTGAACTAAGAATGCCTGTTTGCCCCTCCAGCAGCTGTTTTTATTCTAAATACCAGGTCAGAGTCCCATGCCATACTGCTGTCAGCCATAACGAGGTGCATCCTTACGGCTGAGCATAACTAACCTGTAGAATCGTGCATGGCTTGGGCCTTCATCAGCTCATGGTGGGTTAATCCAGAAATGGGCCACAGGCAGGAGCTCAGTTTCTGGGATACATCAGATGGCAGATTCTATGCAGGACTTTTTTTAGGAGCAGTGCTGTATATCACCAAAACTGTGCTTAGGAGGTGCAAAGTAGTAGAAAGGAAAGAACACAAAACACTGTTTTCTACTTGGCTTGTCCTCATTTGTAGGGCTTAAGAAGGAGATGGGAGAATCAACAGAACTGCATCTGTACTTACGGCTACTTTACTGGGGAGAAGTGACTGCGAACCCCTTGCAGGTATTACCTTGAAGAAATGAAATCAGTGCAACAAGAAAATCATTCTTCAAGAAAAGAAGAAAAGAAAAGCAATCAACAGATGCACAGACAAGCACTGACTTCAGCGGAGCTGCAAGGCTGAATTTGGCTTGAATTCTGTGAAGTACTTTCAAAGCAGGAGCACGCTGCATACAAATGAGCGTTAAGTAATTTGCATCATTAGCAGAGCTCCAAGCAGCTCATCTGGCCATTGAAAAAGCTACAGCAAAGCTACATTTTTTGAATACCCTTATGGACAGACATTAAGCAGCATGAAGACATCTACTGTATTGACACTCCGGGCTGCAATTAGAGACCATCCTCCATCCCAGGTCATTTTCCTTATTGATTTTTTGGTTTCTTGTAGACAAGTTTTGAGTGCCACAGAGGTCAGCAAACTCATGTAAGAATACCCATAAAGGACATAAAATCACTTCTTATTTATACTGCACCTTTTAATTCAGGTTTCTAAAAATGCCGTCCTGTTTGTGTGCTGCAGATATTGTAGACAGCTTAAACACTAACGAATATCAAAGAAATAAAGACACCAGCAGGTAAATGGGTTTATCCAGGATGACACGGAAGGACACAGTGTAACAGAAAGAGATTACAGGATCCGGATGCTCAGTTTCCTGGTTCAACCATTTCAGCTGAATAGCCTCAAGCGCAGCTACTGTAGACCTGGAATAAACTGTGGCCTCATACCACACCTTAAATGCCAGGGGTTGCAGGGATGGCACAGAACAGGCCAGGTGAAGAATGCAAGCTGTGCCAAGAGCCAAAGGTACAGTACAGCTTTGTGTGGATGAAGGCATTCAGCTGCCTGAGCTGCAGGAGATGACTTACAGAATACAGAGAGCTAAATCTGTGCAGCAAAGTGCACAGGGGGAGGCAGGGGCAGGCAGCAGCCTACAGGCAGTTAAAGGGAAGCTGGAAGGAATCCCTAATGAAGGCAGGAATCACTCTGAGTGACTCAGAAAATTGGTATTCACAAAGAGGACCGAGAATGGGCAAAAATAAAGAGAGATGCAAGCAGGACCCAAAGGCCAGATCCCTTTCAATAGCCCAAACACTGATATAATGTGAGCAACCAAACAAGAAGGCCTTGTGCAAACCTCCCAGCTGCTTCCTGCACACCAGCCTCTCTTGGTGGCAGTGACGGCTGCAAGTAGCTTCCACTGCATCGGATGGAGCTTCGCAGGCTGCTGCCGCACCAACTCCATTCTCCCCACAAAACGTAGCCCCTCTGGTTCCCCTCCCACACCCAGAGCTCTGGTTTCCCCAGGGCGTCTCAACCCGCACCCTGTGCAACCCCACAAACGCCCCAAGAGCCCCAGGAAGGTCAGCTTTGCTTTCAGTAGCTGCCAGCTTTGGCACATGTCGCAGGCGCACACACACCAGTCTCTGACAGATTCCAAGTCCCAGTAGCTTTATTTATAGGTGGATTTATGCAGCCAGCTTCAGGTCCTGACACCATCAGCCTGAAACACATGCAGGCAGCGTTTAACTACTGCTGTTGAACAGTTAGTTCCACAAGTCTTACGATGAAGACCAAACTACAGATCAGTTTCCATCTTTGATATGGACACAAGTGTGATGGCTTTTTGCCTCTCTTTATTAATATTTCATTAAAGAGTAGTCAAAGGAATTACAGTTGGATGTATTGGAACTGAGATCAGTAAGACTGAAGAACAGGAAAGGCTTCCTGACAAGTGAGATCTATTAGTCAATGGAGAAGTCTCCCAGAGGAGACGATGGGAGGACAAGAAGTGCTTTAGCAGAGCCAACATTAAGTGCTCCAAGTGATGCAGCCAACTCCTAGAGGATTGCCATGAGACACACTGCCTTCAGCAAGGGAGGATGCCTGCCATTAGCCTGCTAATGCACATCCTGGTTTGGTCTATTACTATTTGGGAACAGCTCATTGACTTAAAATTTCATTAACGAGAAAATACTAGAAGACAGTTTTCTGAGGGTAAGGGCCAGCCTTTGCAAAATATCTTCTCATTACAAGAAGTGAAGAGGGAAGAAATGAACAGCTTTCATAAGCTTTTCTGCCAGGATTTACCCGCTAGCCTTTCCTCAAACTACTTTAAAAGCACAAAATGGCTGGATCCTCTCTTTCTCACTCTGCAAAAGCTAGCCACCTGCTCATCTCTATTAGCACCACCAAAAACACAAACAAATAAATAAGTAACAGCTAGGAGTTACAAAGAGGTTTAAGAGAGGGAGTACAGATCCCTAATTCCTGTACTTCAGAAAGCAGACAAAACCAGAATACAAAATGGAGATGCTACAGTTAAAGCAGAACAACCTTTCCAGTGTTACAATGAGAAAGGGCACAGCACAAAAATACATTTAGATGAAATTATTTTTCAAAGCTTTCAATGTCGGTTCAAAAACAAGAACACAAATGCTCTCCTCAAGCTCCCCTGTATTTACACACTGCACTGTACAGCGGGAAGGCTGCTTCAGCGGTTCAGCTGCTAACTTCCACACTCTGTATTTAGACTTCAAATGTAACCTTAACAGTAAATGTCCAAGGTTGGATGTTTATCTCGATATCCTTTCATCAATTGAGGCATTCAGCCTTAGGTCTACAGGAAAAGAAAGCTCTTTCCATGCATGATGCAAAACTTCTAATATTTTAGAGAAGAAAATCCTCTGAAAGATGGAACAGAGAAGAAGAAAGGATCTATTTTTATTTTTACAAGCAGACTCCCCGATACCACAACAAAGCCGGACAGCACTGCGGAACGTGACCTCTGCCTCAACTGCACGTCTGGTTCCTTAAGAAACACGTGGGATTTCACATAACTGTCCTTACAGAAAGGGATGCTTTGCAGAGCCACCTCAGCATCCAATTCTTTCTCCCGTCTCAACTCCCTTGGTAGTGGGGGCTCAACAGGAGTGGTGCTAAAGAGGCAGTGATCCCCAGAAGCTTTGGAGAGCCAAGAGAGTGAGGATACCAAGAGAGTGAGGATACCAAGAGAGTGAGGATGCGGTACCTTTAAAGGCCAGCGACATTTGGCCAGCTAAGTTTGCGAGAGCAAACTCCTGACGCTCATCCAGGCTTCACCTCATGCCGGTCATTCCAGCTGCTGGAGCAGTTGTGCGGAATTAGGAGCATCAACAGAAAGCAATTAGATGAAATCTCTGATGTCAGCGGCCCAACTTGAGTTACTTGCACCTGTACGTAACCCAAAAATTAGATCCATCATTAGCAGCTTGGCCTAATTGTAACTTAGAACTTCTTCAAGCACAGACTTTGCACAAGCTTTTAAAATGACTGTAATTAATTACACAGAAGGTTTTTAGCGTCTTCTGTTCCACTGTTGTGCTGTTTTTTTTTCTTTCTTTCCTTACACAGAAACCAGAACTTGCTTTTGTAAAGGAGCTGGACTCAGCTAAAAGAAAGGTCTCAGGTAGGCTGATAGGCACAGACACACACACACACACAAATATCTTTTATGCTTTATGTCAAGAGAAGCACGACTTTTTTTTTTTTTTTTTTTTAATTCTTATCTAAGAGATGCAAAAAAGAACATTATTTTAACCTGCAGCTGTTTCATCCCACTCTTTACATGAATTACTCTGCACTCTCCCCAGATGACTGTTGGCCACGGTCAGAGATCCGGTGCTGGACAAGCTGCATCCCAGACTAAACCAACTACCTGAACTTTAGGCTGCAAGGAAACAAAACACGAGTTGGTGTCAGAATTGCTGCAGCTTCTTAAAAGATACGTGGTTGGGAAGAAGATGCTACAATGCAGTGAATTTTTTCTGGCTCAGCTTTCGAGTGGCTTAACTGCAATATTACGGGAATGACACAGCACGCCGTGGGCTTCCTCGAGCAACTTCTGGAGCTGAACAGCATCACGTATCTTCTATAGCCTTTGTTTTGCTTTGGCCAAAGGAAAGAGGGAGCCCTCTAGGGGCAGAAACACAAAGCCCTGGAAGAGACCTCAGCTGCAGGTCAGTTGGCTTTTACATACTGACACCCTCCTGCCTTTCCTTGAGACGGGAGCAGGTCCACGTCACTCGCAAGGACTCTCCAACCACAGATTCATGCAGAAAAGCCAGGCTGGATAGGAGATTACAAGCTGTTTCCTGGAAGTGCTTTCTCTACAGGTGTGGACAGTGTTCTTTTCCCTACTGCTTGTGCAATCTTATTCAGAGAATACAGAACATCCACCAAACTGCAGATTCAAGTCCTGTAGCGAGGCTGGCCCACCACAGCACAGTGAGGATTTTTCTTCTAGGCTACACAAAATACTTGTTTTTGCCTTATTACACGCCTCGAGCACACAGCGAACTCTTGCATACATACAAGAGGGTTTGCATTTGTCAAGGCATGTCCAAAATATTTCTTTCCACAAGTTACTTATGTCTGAAGGCTTGATAACAGCTGCAGATTTAAACATTTAAAGATTGTCTTATTCTAATGAGAACTTGAGATTGTTGAGATGAAAACAGTAAGTACTAGTCAAGGTCAAATGATCTGCTCTACAAGAATTGAATAGTATTCATTTGTGTTGTAATAATTGGGCTGTAATTATGGCTGAAACAGAAACATCTGCCCCATCACCACTGTTACTTCATTGCCTCCTACAGCCTGGTAAATGAGCTGCAGCAGGCTTTTCTGCAACTACCCAAAAAGAAACATATATTAAATGGGAATGGTTAAAAGGAGCATTATTACTATTGGTTGGTCAAACAACTGGTAGGGATAATGCTTCTGTGTCATGAGATGTATATTGAGATACACCGAATCTCAAATGGCATCCAAGTTTAACTTATTATGGCTATAAATTACAGTTTTATGTTCATTTCCATGGGCTTATTGGTTTTCTTGTACCTAAATCTACCAGCAATGGAGAACTGCAGAGGATGGTATTCCAGAGCAGAAGGCTGGCTATGAGCTCCATTCTGAACACGCGATCTATTGGAGATACTTTTCTGAGACTACAGCATTTTCACAGGCATTCGTACTAAGAAAATAATTTTATAAAGTAGAAAACCAACAGTTAGAGCCACGGAATGGAAATACCTTCCAGGTGATTTAAGGTTCGATCTGAAGTATGTTCAAGAATGCCCACAGCACTTCAAACACAATCTGCTCAGTACTTATTTCTGTATTTCAAGGAGTACCTTATCTGCTTTCCTCTGATGCAGCATCCTGGTCTCTTACTAGGCTTCATTTTCCTTCTTCACTAAGATAAATGCAATTGCATTTAGGCAAACTGCCCCAAAGGCTGCATACTTCAGATTCCCCACGAGTTGTTTCAGATTAGCAAGTGTTATCAGTGTCCTGCTGTCCTTACATCTTCCTTTCCTGAGGAAATGAAAACCAGCACTTCAGAAACTGTGACAGATTAGTTTAGCTCCGAGCTATTCTCATATTTTGAAAGTTATCTCCCTACTGTAAGTTAATCCAATGTGCTTCCAGATCATTTCTTTAACAAGCAGGCAAGTAAGCAAAAAATAGTTACTATCTCTTTTGAAACAGGGATATTCACCACTATGACAGGAACAACCCTCAAAGATAATGCAATGTGACCCACCGTGCGTCGAGCTACTTGAAGGGTGAAAATGAAATAAATACATTGAAGAAAAGAAACAAACAACACTTGAAATCACTATGCTTTATTAATACTTCAGAAACATCAGATCCTACAGTGAGGAGTTCTTCTCCTCACTTGTTTCCAGTCACTGCTTTGAAGCAATTCCTTGAAATACGCGAGTAGATACATGAGGCACTGTGTGAATACAAAAGTAACAATACAAAACAACCCCAACAATTAAACCTCATGCAATACACACATATAAATTTATATAAAATATGGCAATGTAGCATAATACACACAAGCACTATTAGAACAATTCATATAAACATACAATATGCACAGCATGTAATGATCAATGACAACAGGTTTCTGACCTGTGTGCAGAACCAGTCCGTTTAAATAAAGAGTTCTAAGATACAGAAACTGGTTAAGCCACAGCTTATAAAACCTGCTGTGCTGCAGCTTTTCTGCTCTGAGTCACAAGTGCAGATTAATATACACAATAAATAAAGACTACAGCTCTACAGCACTTGCCTAACAGCTCCTACATCGAAGTCACTGGCCATTTCATTTTCATTCAAGGTTCATGAGCCAACACAGTGGCAAGAAATGTGCCTAAAGCAACAGTTCTGCTCTTGGACTATTTTAATACTGATAAGGACATGCTTTTGTGTCAGCAGGAGTGGCTACAGAAGTCCAGTTTCTAAATAAGCAAAGGTCTGAAGCTATAATGGAGCAGATGCTGAGGAGGTCCACTGACAGAGAGGCTGCTTAGCCCCGTGCGATGCTGCAGTGACCAGCCTGTCTGCTCGGACAACTAGGGCAGGAAAGAGAGAGTACTGAAGCAGTGGAGAAACTCAGAAGGCTCCTCTAAGCACAATGTAAATGGGTGAAAAAACACCAACAGTCTGCAGGAACAGAAACCAGAGACTAGAAAGTCTCTCAAGCCCTGTATCTGGGATAAGAGATACTCTTACCTGAAAAAAAAGCTCAGGAATTCCTAGGAAATAGAATGCAAACAGGAGGACTTTCTTCTTAACCAGCCAGTACTGGGCAATGCCAGAAGTACAAGTTGTTCTAGACTCATGCCTTCCTAGCTGACATGGTGCCTTCTATACTCTTGGTGTTGCAGGCCTCCAAAGATCAGACCACATTCACTATATAACACAGATGAAATTAAGATTATAAAAATGCGATCAAATTGATTTAACAGCCAATATTATTTATTGACTAAGCAGCAATTTTTGGGGAGGAGGACAAGGCGGTGGAGGGCAGCGGGAGGGCTGACAGCGAAAGAGGCTGTAAAAGGTAGAAGAAAAAGAAAACCGGGGAGAGAGAGGATAGCAGGACTGGCTTTCAGAAGAACAAAAAATGCAATATCCTTTTTTGTCAGCGTAAAGTTTTAACCCACAACAAAATAAACGTCTGTCTATTATGAAACAGGATGTTGCTTCAAACACACTGAAGGTGCAAAAAAAGGACAGCAGTATTCACCACCCAATACTTAGTAGAATGCCTTGTAACATGAGAAAGAGCAACATGAGAAAGAGGAGCTGCTGTATCCCATTTTCCTGAGAAGGTCCCCTCAAGATCTCTCTAGTTTCTCCTTATCTTTACACATCCAAAAGGAGCAGTCATCCCTTACATGAAAGGATAAACCCTTCCTCTTGGGATCAGTGATCACACCTTCAAGGTCCATCTGCCAAAGTGACAAACCCTCCATGTGCCAAAGGTACTGCTGCACAAATGATAACAATCAGGAAGTGACCCGCTAGGATCAGGGGTTTTGTGCATGGGTATCCAGAAACATTTTATCTCTACTATGTTTATTACTTGATATACTCATCTCTCATGGGAATTAGTAGTCAGGCTAAGCTAAGTTAGTAGTCAGGCTAAAAAGGCGTAAGCAATTCTCTGTAAGGTTTTGGCTTCCTGTTTTGTTTGGAGATAGGAGGTTATGACAAGAGTCTATCAGCTTATTTTAAGGTATTCTGAGAAGCGTCTATGACAGATACATGTTCAGATGTTTCCATTTGATTATGTTTCAGCTGACGTGGCTGAAATCAACAGAAACAACTACCTACAGTAAAATCCAATGAATACATAAGAACAAATAGAACTTATGCACTAAACAGCAGGCTTAGCTCTTAGAGCTATGAAACAGCCCCGCAAAAGGGCAGGCTGTTCTGGTGGTTGGATTCAGGGAAGCAGGGAGGACCAGCCTCATGGTTTTGGTGCTGTCAGTTTCAAAGGCTGTGATTAGCTTGGCAAAAAAAAATGAACTGTTTTTCAGCACAACTGCAGACATGCCATAAACTTGTTTAGAAAGAAGACACAAATGGTGTAATGAGGAAGTTTAGCACTCATTTCAAAGCTTTTCTCCCTTTCCAGCCCTTCCAGAACCACATTCTGGTTATCAGTAGTTGTCTGCTCTCCCAATAAGGGAATCAGACCATTACTTCCCAGTGGGATTCTGTCTGACAGCACAGGCCCAATTGTACAAGGGACAGTAGCAGAACTAAGCAGTGAAATTTAATTCAGGCTTAACTAGAGCGACATTACACATGAATCCTATGCAATCTGCTCCATTATGCCTAATGTTCACCCCGCCTTCTCCTTTAAGTGCTTGCTTGATACTCCAGTTCTTTAAGAACAGAAGGACAGCACGTCTGGTGCATCCACAAGAATCCCAGTAAGCTAACCAAACAACATTCACTTATACAAAGAACAGAGCTGCAGTCTTACTTCAGGCTTCAAGCAGCTCAACTAGCTGACTCTGAATGGAAGGCATTTGCTGGTTCCTTACAGATACTGTATCTTGTGCAACACTGTTCAGAAATGCCCACGTTCCTCAGCCACTTGTTTTGGAAGCACATTTTTGTTTGATTTAAAGAACTGCTGGGACAGGAGTTTCACCCCCAAACAGCTGCTTTAAGCTGTCAACAGAGAGAAGGTTTTCCATATCAGACAGCCAACTTCTCTCCAGAATTCAGAAAGCAAGAGAAGCACTTTTACAAATATTCAGCAACAACCAAAAAGGACATTTAAATGGCTTTTCATGACAAAAAGCTAATAGCACTGGAAATACTTTTAAAAACAGCAATATCTCTTCTGACTTTGAATTTAGATAAGTGTCTATTAAATGCTATTAAAGTCATCACTGTGATTAACACGATTCAATTGCCAGCTCTGCTATAACCACTCTGCCCAATTACTCATCCTATGAGAGCTCACCAGCAGCATCACTTCGTTAGCACACTTCACATTGTTACTCATGTCAGCAGCTGCAGTAACCAGCGACTGAATGCGCCCGGTGCTCCCTCTTAGCTGTACTTCACATGTAAAGACATCTTAAAAATCCATTTGGTGGCATTAACTTCCAAGGTAGCACCGAGGGGTCAGACTAAGTCACTCAGGATGCTTTTACTGTGTTCCTTTCCTTGACTGTTTGAAGCCAGAGCTCCCACATCTCAGTTTTGCCTTTTTAATGGGTGTGTTTCTAATTCTTCCAAGCACTGGTACTTCATGCTAAAGAAGAACTGACGTTTGTGGCTCTATATTCCAGCCCACTTCCTTTTTTAAAATAGGCATTAATAATACTTGAATGCATTCCTCTCTCTTTTTCACTCCTCCATCACTCACAGGGTGGATTTTATTTTATCTCCCTCTGTTCCAAGAATTTTCCTGCCTTTCTATCTCCTGTATTAGGAGGGAAAAAAAAGAAAGTAATCTTTCAAATTGTCACCTCAGCTGTGTCAGACCAAGATTCACTGTCCCAGGTACATTTCCTTGCCAGGGAGGGCAAGGTAGGAAAGGAAAAAAAAGGTGGAAGTGTGAATTACCCCTAATCAAACGAGGCATCGTGAACCCACTGAGCAGGATGGCTACAGCTAGTTTTCAATCGAGCACAATGTGAGAATTTAAGCATGCTGTGTTTCAAAGATTCTGGCTCCTCTAAGGGGCAACATTCCAATGCTGGGTGCTACAAATGCAGCAGACAGCCAACTGGAATCTAGCGAAATATGAAAAGTATTTGTCATTGAACATCTATCTTGAATGCTTCAGCTAGTTTCTACAGCTTCAGAGATGGTGGCAAGACGCAAGCATTGGTTTTGGTGCACGTTCATCAGCAAACAAAGAGGCAGACTGTCAGCTGGACACTGATGGACAAGCATTAATACACTGTTGTATTGTTGAGGGCACTGGTAAGGCCCAGAGAGGGGAGATCATTCCCTCAGCCAAATTACATGATATTTTTATACTGTTGAAACCAATAAAGTCAACAAAAATAAAACAAACAAGCAAAGCGGATCCACCACCTGAAATCCAGGAATTCTGGAGAGGGATGATAAGAAAAGCTTACGTAGCAGATGGGCACTATGAGTTAAAAAACAAGCAAACAAAACCACACCACAACCCTAAAATACCAAATGTAGCACCAGCACTCCACATTTTGTCCATACCTTGGACCATCTTCTGCCAGAGCACGGCTCACACTGCTGACACTCCTTGTAACAGCACTGTGCACCGCAACTGCTGGCTTCTAAAGGTGACATTAACATCACAAGTGAAAGAATGTATAATTTCTCTCCTAAAGCGTAGCTTGAGAATTAGGTTTCTGATTACCACAGGCAGCTTTCTAAGGGGCGCGTTTTACTTAGCCTCCAATAAAGAACAAAGAAAAAATCTTCACCAAGAGACTGAAATGAAAGGAGCATTTCCGAGAATTTGAGCTGTTCAGCCCCTGTGCTTTGGGAAACTTGACCAGTTTCAGAGAGTGAACCCCACTATGGACTTAGCCAAACGTCACACCTCCCTTCATGAATACAACAGCTTCCTCCTCATCTGTCATCTATGAAATCAAACAGTGCTGAATTGTTCTTTCTATGCCAACAAGAACTTTGTTTCCAAGACACCAAGAGGCACTAGTGGTCATCAGAATGTGTCATGACTCTGAATATCTAGGTTAGAAATCATAGTGATGGGAGATAGCAAATCCAAAGGGATTATACTATGCAAGACTAAAGGCTCCCTGAACTGAAGTAGGCTCGTACAAAAATTAACACGTATCCTACCAGGTTACCCTCGCAGAAAGCTTTCACACATTTTAGGTCAGTAAAACATAGGCTGGAAAGTGGTTACAACTTTGTTAGTGAAAAGCTACTGTTGTTGCCCAGCAAAACAACAAAGTAATTGCCTGAGTTGTTACAGGAGAGGGCAGCTCACAGAAGAGTTACTGTGTTAAACGCTATGATCATCCCTAATAACCAGACAAAGGCTCCAGTCACTCCAAGGACTGCACTGCTCACACCAGCTGATGGTGCAGAGACAGCACAGACAGAAAATGCTCTGCTGTTCTTGCCTTTGTTCAGTCATCCCAGCTCTTCTATCTAAAATTTCCTCCCATACAGACATTACTTTTCAACACATTTTGGGCCACAGGACCGACATATTGTAACATCACATGCTTGTAAATCAGGCATACAATCTTGCTGCCAGATGTAAAGCACTTCTTGTTTAGGTACAGAAATTACTAACACATTTGCCACTGAGCCTTCAGATCTTGTTGAGTTCTCCCAGTCAGTCTAGCAAAGCAGGAGAAAACGTGGCCAGGGGCTCCAGAGCGCAACGGATCTAACAGTTGCAAAACAAAAGGCACATTCATTAAGCACTCTTCCATTTTTACCTTAGCCTCACATCTCCGTAAAAAGTTACTCAGATCCCCGAAGTCCAAGAAGTATGGCAAAATTAATCGTCTAGTAACCAACAACTATTACTGCTTCTAGTGTACGTTACTAAATTTTCTTGCGAAGGTTCAATATAGATCAGATTATTACTTCATGATTACCCAGGTAGAGCTTTATGCATGGGGCAGGGGTAAGTCACAGTAAGTATTGTGAAGCTTATGCCACATGTTATGCAATTTGGCAACAACAAACGAGATGTTTTCTTGAAACCCAGTTTCCACTACAATATTAATCAAAGTGAGAGAGTTAAGTGCATCACATTAATATTAATGAAATAAAGTCACATTTTAAAAACACTATAAACTGGCTCATCAGAGTATGATAAAGCCAGCAATCCTTGTGTGAAATATTTAAGGCACTTGAGGACAGTCAGTTTTTAAAACCAGGTAATAAAGATACCACCTTAAAATCCTAATGTAAGTAAACCACAACAAAATAAAGTAACACTGCAAAGAAAAACAAAAGTCCTCCAACTGTAAGTTTCAGAAGCTAAAACAAAAATCGCATTTGTTATAGTACACAAAGAAATGGTAGAAACAGAACATACTTAACAGCTGCAGCATACACAGTATAAGCATCTCTCTCAAATACAGCAATACAGTTTCTTTCTTTCCAGGCTGACAGACAGCCAATAAAACACGCTTGCAAGAAATAATCCAGTGCAGTTAAATACTGGATTCCAGTTTATTAACCGTAGCATCCCATAAAGTAGCTTGGGATGTTGCTTTTTTGCTCTGTCACTGGAGCATTCAGTTTCATTTTCCCTTCTCCATACACACAAAATTAAATGTCCCTGTTTGACGAAAAAGGCAATATCATTCTGTTAACATCATCTTTGGTACACAACAAAAGTAACTTACACAGCATAATGGTGCCCTATCAGGACTGTTTGTACACACCACACAAAGTAACAAACTTTCCTTTGACAGTGACAGCTTCTCCACTCCCAGTTCCCAAGGTAATATCACACCTATAACACGCAGCACTCTTCTGAAGCATGACTTCAGACTTCCACTCAGAATTCACAAACGGGTGCTCTCACCCACTAGCTTATTCATACATTTTTTACCACCCCCCCCAGGGCAGAGGGATATGACAGCAGTCCTGGGACATGCTTTAGGATTCCAGCCCCACAGACAGAAGAGCTGTACCAATCTCTGTGCCTCTCCAGTGTTTTTTGAACAGAGGGGAAGAGAGAGAAAAGACAAATGGGAACTCAGTAAAAGGAGACTTTCCTTTTTGTCCAATGTTTGCCCATTTGTCATTTTTCCTGACACGTTTTGCCTATTGCATTAGAGGCTTGCTTCAGTGGAAAGCAGTTCCTTAAACAAACATTTAAACCTTCCGGATTAAGCAGATTTTGTCACTGTGTGGCTGCTGCCTCACAGCTGAGGAAATTAAAGGGTGAGCTCCGAGCATCATCCCCAGCCTCAAGGCTCTTTGTGTCTCTGAGACGGTCTGCTAAGATGTCCTGTGGATCCCTCAAGAACACCACTAAAACAGTAATGTTGTCACTGGATCCGTTTTCCTTCGCAGCAGCCACCAGTCTTTCTGCTGCTTTGAGACCCACTCCTTTGGTTTGCATTAAATGATCTAGGACTAAGTCTACAACCTCGAATGGCTTGACAGCATCAAAGAATCCATCACAGGCTAGGAGCAAGTAATCTTCAGAACCAGTCAGGTCAAACGAATCTCCATCTGCATCACCAGAGATGTAAGGCTTTTGACACACATCACCTAAGACAAATGTTCAAAACAAAGGCTTCATTACTTCAAATATAAACAGTTCTTTACCCGTAATTCCTTTGATTGCTTCAGAGAACAGACAGATCATACTCCAGATATATCTGATACCAGTCTGAAGCAGTGAAAAATAGTGAATTCAAGGGAGAATGCAGCAATCTGATTTAAAAGTTGTAGTCAAGAGTGAACCAAAAATACAACAGACACTTAAACACAAAGAAGCCTAGATGAACATTTTTTACTTCTTCCACTTTAACACAAGAAATACTCTTAAGTTTGTTGGAGAACAATGGAGAACTCCAAAGATTTAAATACTTTGGAATGTCATGTCTAGGGTGTAAAACAGAACAGCATACCATGCTCATGTTAGAAGCAGTAAGACTAGATAGCTATAAACTATTTAACAGTAATGTAGACGTAGTCTAACCTTATGGCAGGGTGGTTCACTATTTGAACAGTACTGAGCAAAATGTATTTATCGCTACACAGTCTCATGTGAGACGCTTTAATAAAGTTTGATCTGAAGAGTGCCAATGCTTACCAATTGCTCTGGAAACAGCCAAAGTGCCATTAACCCGCCAGCAATCCATGTAGGTCACACATCCACCCAGAGCCTCAATACGTGCTCTCTCATCCTGAAAAACAATAAAATACATATTTCACATCAAGCACCTTTCAAAAAAAAAAAAAAAAACCAAAACCAAAACAGTCTGACTAGGAACTTTACTTAAGACTACCAGTACCATCAGTACTTTCAAGGCAGTCGTGGAATAGAGATTGCCTTTTCATAACACAGGAGTGGACGGGGGAGCTGGAAATGAATCATCATTCTCAAAAACCTACCACACTATAGAAAGCATATAGGTCATGAAACACTAAATGCTTGGTTCCAAAAGGTTTCAGAGAGATTCTAACAGCACACACAAAAGAAAAAACAAATTAAAGATTCAGACTTACTTCTCTCTCTGGTTTGTGAGGTTCCATTAACGTCACAGCATTTCCTTGCTGCACAAGCATTACCTGTGAGTCCCCTAGCCATGCTATATGGAGCTTGTTCCCTACAATCAGTGCAGACACACCTGTTGTACCACTCCGCAGCCTCTACAGAAGGAAACAGTTATGTTAGATGAATATTCAACAAGCCCTGCTAGGTTCTATAGCAAAACTACAAACTTAAGTTGAATGAGATTTAAATGCAGCACAGCAGTCCTGTCACCATAATTCAAGTACATTTTAAAAGGTACTATTATATCAGATGCATAAAGATCTATACAGATACATGTGAAATAAACTGTTCTAGCACACAGAAAGCTCATACTGGCTTTTTCATTGTCTTCCCTCTCTGCTATTAATTCCAAAAGTGGTCAGTTACTGCTGTAACAAGAGTTCTCATTACAAGCACTACTACAATAAACCATTCTTCTGTTGTATAGATTTGATGAAAAAAGTATTCATCGTACCAACTCGATTCAAAGCAGATCAACACTTGAAGAGCCTGTTTTAGGTCAGTTTTCTAATTACAGGATACACTTTCACCTTCCCACCACCTGTCACGTGGAAGGTAGGAAAAATAAGGAAAAAGATGAAATATTTTTTGAGGAAAGGAGTAGGACAACAGAACACCTCGAGACTGCATAACTCAGGCAAAGAGCAATGCTCTCTCCACAACAAGTGGTTATTTAAAACACTTGGCACTTATTTTCGATCACTCACGTGCTAACCTGTCATTTTCCTTTTCCTCAAAAAAGAAATAATTTGATCAAACACCTTCGTGTAGCATTATTTAATAAATAAGTCAGTAATTCAAAGATACTATACTGACAGAATTTTCTGGATAATACCACGTTGTCCAACAGTTCTTACTGCTATTTGAATACAAAGGAATTAATCTCTACCCACTCACCTCTCTTTTGGCTTTGAAAAGAAACATTTCATCTGTCTTCTGGAAAGAGCATTTCAAGGCCTTAGCTGGATTCTTAACAATCTCTTCATGTAGCCCCACATTTACATGTAAATGAGTTGCTGAATAATTGGCAGCATCCACTCCACCATGCCCATCAAATATCGCAAAGTAAGCACGATCAATGTCATCCTTTTGCAAGGAGGAAGAAAGAGGTAGAAATATAAATGTTCAAAAATAAAATAGCTCCTACAGTGGTAACAGCGAGCAAAGTTCTGTTCTGGGCTTTCATCCATACGATGTTGCATAGGTAAGGACAATTTAAGCCAGTCAAGCCATGTGCAAAATGGATAAGTGGTTACTCTGCAGGGAACTGCTTTTCATTAGCAGATGTCAGTAATTTAACATCCATGAAAACTCTAGAATTCAAACAGGACGGAGTTAGTTATGTAGTTCTACTCCAGCTTTATTTATTGGCACTTGTCCTAGTTTAACTTTTTTTAAATTTATTTATTTAATTAAAACACATCAGATACCTCAGTCAGAAAAACATCACACCTCCAACAACATAGCGACAGATAACTTCCAGTATTTCCACAGTGCTTGTGACATGAAACCTAAGTCACAAGATCCTTCTTTATCAGGGCATTAGTTAGGTTAATTAGCCCCAAGCAAACAAAGTAGTTGCTCCAGCACAGACATGGCAAGTACCTCGTGGCAACAAATCCTTACCATTTCACAGACCACGTATCACTAGATTACTGTGTTTATAGCAATGCTGAAAAGCTAACAAACTGCCCTCTCCAGTGTTGTCCAGACTTACTGCTAAGCCAAACAGCTGGTTGAACTCTGTGAGGATAACGTGGCGGTCCTCCATTTTCCGTCGAGTGTTACGGATGGCATGGATGGAAACAAGCAGGAAACGCTTCAGTGGTCTCAGTGGAGGCAACTGCTTCTGCCATTCACAGCAGACATCCCGGAGTTTGTTAAAGAAGCAGCGCTGCAGCGACTCTCCATCCAGCACTGACAGCACGAAGACAAAACAGTAAGTCATGCCCTGTCATTTACTCTGTCTTTTCTTAGAGCTACATACACACAGCTCCAGACAGACATTCAAATCCATTTCTGGATTGGTCCCAAAGATCAATTAATCCAAACTTACTGCTCATCAGACTGAATGACGTGATTTTTGGCATTGCGTTAGAAGTTCTGAACTAATTCAGGAAGCACCATGGAGATGTTCACTTGTAATTTATTTTTTTTTGGAAAGACAAACTCTTTTCCCTTTCCAGAAAACCAACCCTCACAACGAGTCCAGGGCTCCAGACACCACATTTTATCTTGCCCACAAAACTAGCATCACTACCTTTCTTCCCACAGGTACAGGTATTTGCGGCGGTGCAAATAAAGTTCTGCTCAGGGCTGCTCACCAGACAGTCTAACCAGATATTCTGGTAAACATTCCAAAACACTGAAGCCTTCCAACAGACAGCCTCCGAGAAAACCACAGAAGGAGAAAGTGCACTTACAGGTGAACCTTTCCTCATCTCCTTCTCCCTGTCTTTCCACACTTTCCTTCTTAAATTCAGTCAAGTCTACTTGGAGAACTTCATCAACTGCAGCGTGGATCAGCGATGCTGCAAGGAGCGGTGAAACACCTCTGCTGGGAACAAAAGGAAGAGAAAGAAAAGCAGCATTAGTTTAGACTGAACTACAGCCTCACTGTTTATGTCCGCTGACCTCAACTCAGAATTAAGAACACATACTCAATAATTTCAGCTTTACTAGTAAACAAGTAGAATAAATCATGTTGGATATTTATTCATATAAATGTTTAGAAAGATCCTCAGTTACTCAAATACCTTCTCAAGAATGCAAAGAGGAGGAAGCACATGAACCATGTTTTCAATCTGTTGCCTCGTGCTTCAGTCACAGCAAGCATCCCATGCTCTTGAGCCCTCAGATGGGGGCTGTGTTAGTCAGCAGGCTGCTAACAGTAGCATGTTTTACGCTATGCATTTGGTAGCGATGATAGCCTACTTTAACGAGTCATTTCAGCACTTCACATAGATGGCAACAAGTCTGCAGTCCTTGCAACACTAGCTGCAGTCGTACCATGTCATGAGAAGCCAGAAATTGGCTTTATTAAAAAAGAAGAAGAAAAAAGACAAAAACATTTAGATAAGTCACAAGCCCCATATAAAACTCCTCTTACAGGAAGCCAGTAACAAGGAAAACGTTTAGAAGTTCTTATGTCACATCCTTCAACTTTGTCCAGCTGCCACAGTTCATCAGAAGGAAATTATTTTGTAAGCTATCAGTGTTAGTGCTCCCATGCCTGTAAACCTGTTCTTTAATAAAGCTCAGGTAAATGGGGCTCCAGGGCAATGCTGTCTTCCACTCAACTTAGATGTTTACTGGTTCTAATCCAAGCCCTTAAAGTAGAGCTTCAAGAGCTAACAAAACACATAAAGAAGAGCAAGAACTGCAGAGTCCAAGGTCTCACTTGGCAGAGCGGCTGGAAGCAGAGGCAGTGCCTATGGCAACCACCACAAAAGCAGAAGCCCACTGCAGTTACAATAACAAACCTCAAACCTTTTCTGTCAGCAAAGACAACCATCACTTTTTGTCAGGATCCTTTCAAAGCACCCAGGACACCCCGCTGACAGGCTGAACCAAGCACAGTTCGGTTTCCATGAATCAGAAGAAATACTGTAGCTGCTTCCTAAGTGAGAAAATAACCATGTTGGGAGGGAGGGGGAAATCAGCGGGGTGTGTTTCATGGAAGGAAGCAACATCCTCTTAAAAGCCTTAGAAAAAAATATGACAGTACCATTTCTATGACACATGCAACACTAATTACTTCGCCTCAGCCCACACAGGCTGGTAGTAAACAGCCTTAGAATTCCTCTGCTACAGGCAATTTCTTTGCTGACAAAAAGGGTGTGTTTTGACCACAACAAAAAATCAGAAGAAAATTAATGCATGTTGTAACAGTGGAGATGAAGCACTGTAGCTTCAATGCCAGTTGCAGTCAGAACACCAGTGGCTGGGGGAAGAGTTCATATCCTCCAGCTACTCCACGGTAAAAACATAAGCCTCATTTTAAAGACTTGAGTATAGATAAAAGCATTAAGTCAAAGAGCAAAGCCTCACTTCTTCCAAAGGGCTGTAAACACACACAGGCCTTCTGTCGTGCTCTGTGCCCACAGCTTGTGGCAGCTTTGAGAAGGCAGCATTCTGCAGCAGATGGCAGGCTGCAAACAGCTGCCCTTGGAGCAGATCAGCAAGCCATGCACCATCCAGTGCAGGGTGGTACAAGTCTCATGAGAAGGGACCAAGAACCCAAGGCTTACACAAAGCCCACAGAATATTTTTCCCTTTTTTTGGAAGGAAAATACTTCACATTCCCCAACACGCTGTATTCCGCATGGAAAGAACAAGAGCTCACTGACTGCAGTAGCTGTGTCTGAAGATCACTTGCCACTTTTCACAGAAAAAAAGAGATTTTCCTTCAAGATATTAAAGTGCTGCCACTGTGCAAACCTCTTCTCCTTTCAGTGTATCTATATATACAGATATACACACACAAGAGCTATAGATAGAGGTAGGTATAGGTGTGTGATGAAGAGCTGCTACATCTACCATCAAACGCTCCTAGCTTCAGTCAGCAGCAGCAGGGGAAGATCTATTTTTGCTCTTACTGGTGGCTGTAATGCCAGAAGAGCACAAACAGCACAGCTCTGCCACTACAGCAAAAGTTCGTCACTGCAAACTCAGTGCGTTTACAGCACATTACAACCACATCAGCAAAGCATTTTTAACGCAGATTTGCAAATGCCAGCAGTTCTCTGGTAAGTCTCTGATGCTGCTGAAATAACACCAGGTCATAACATTTCCCAATAAACAAAAGTTGCTTGTATTCACTATTTTCTCCCCAGGCTGTGACTTTTGAGTCTATTTGTTAGTAACTTACAAAATTAACTAGTAAGCAGCAAAAGCACGACATCCCTGTGTGCACTGATCTCATCAAGGTTTCCAACTGTAACACTACAAACCATGAACAAATGAGCACAGCGGTTCACAGCTGAGCACCACCGGCCCCGTGATAAGCAGGAAGTTTGTTGGTGGGCATTCACACAACACTGCCTTTCCTGAAGCAAACAGATACCTGAGATCGTGAACACGTTCCTAGCAAAGAGCAGCACTAGTGCACCACAGTAACACACAGCTCAAAACTAGGAGCGAGAAAGTAAGCTTGGGGCGATTCATTAAATGCTGGCTCAGTAACAGTGCTCAGAGCAGCATAGTAAAGGTTGCTTTTAGAAGAGATTGAGTAAATCCGACACAAGATAAGTCCCTCCCCCGGCTTCATGTGAACGTCACATAAAAACACTAGAAATATCAGAATTGCAGAGTTCTAAAAACAGAGCTGTTGAGAACAAACACACCAGGGCAAGACCTCGGGTGTAAGCGTTCCGTGCAAAGCACAAAGACACAACAGGATGCTGAGGCAGCTAAGAGGTGAAGCACGGTGACTGGCTCAGGAAGGGCCACAACGGAAAGCTGCAGTCACAACTTATTGTAGTGAAGTCTGCTCAAACAGGAAGGCTGCTGGAAACCCGCATTGTTCTTGTGCTGTGTCACAGGATGGTCTCCAGCTTCCACTGAGGCAAAGGAAACATTTCTGCATTAGCACTAAGATTTCACCTTGCGTTCTGTTTCAGTACAGGGCACTAAAACTTCAGGTTAATTTCTGAATGCTTGGGAACAATTAATGGACTTCTCATTCACGCCGATCCATTTGCACAGACCGTGGCTAGGCATGCTCTCAGCCAGAAGAGCATTAATACAAATTCAGCAAAACAAGAGGACTGTTTTGCCCAATCCTTAAGAGCTCTGTGTATTTGGATTTATAGGGCAGGCAGTTCCCTTGATTTAAATTACCCACAGTGATTCAGTAGATAAGACTCTAAACCTGGTAAGGAAGCAAGAAGCGTTGCCTGTCTCAGAGCACTAGCTACATCTGCAGAAGAGAGTTAAAATAATTTTAGATTAGTAAAGACGTGCAAGAGGGTCAGCTCCAGACATCCGGCTCCTCCCGTGCAAACAAGATGTGCAGCCTTAGGGATACAACAGCACAGCTGCAGTAGGACAGTCCAGCAGAGACCAGCCATGTGCTGCACAGTCTCCCAGCCAGTTTGGGGCCTGGAGCCATCGCGCTGCAGGGGAGAGCTGGTCTTCTCTGGCCTGACTCTGGAAGTCGAGCCTTCAGCTCAGTCAGTAACTGCCATGTTACGGTCAGTCACATAAGAACGGTACTGTTACTATTTCTGTTTTCCAAGTCCCTTTTGTGGAGAGAAAAAAAGAAAAAAAAAAAAAAGGCACACAGCAGCCAATTTCTGCATTTTTCTCCTGCTTTGCTTCCTTTAGCTGCTCCCCTTTGCTTACACTTTCCCTGCCAGCTTCAGGAGCCCCACAAGCAGGCTGCCTGCTCAGCGCTGCAGGGCAGGAATGCGAGCAATGCAGCTCTGACAGGGCAGGCTGCGCTCTGTAAACACAACAGTGACAGGTGAGGTGAAAGTATTGCAAAAGCAGCACTCTCCCTGTTCTCGCTTGTTAACGCAGGTGAGTAACTCAGAAACACCCCTTTAACCATCGCTACCGTTTGCAGAATCCACCCCGCATCCCCGCAGCTCCGAACTGCTCTCAGAGCAGCCGAGCTGAGCGCAGTGTGCAGGCGGCTGCTTGAGGTCGCGCTCAGGGCCGGCAGCCCCACGCAGCTCAGCACGCACAGTGCGCTTCGTGTCAGAGCAGCTCGGTCACGGCACCAGTGAGGAACAGAGCGACCGTTTTCGTCTTAAAATAAAGAGATAAAAATACAAAGGTTCGGTCTTAACGCATTTGTCGCCCTCAGGTTTAACGGAGCCGCTCGACTGAGCGGTGCCGCGGCTGGGAGCGCGGGCGCACACAGGAGCCATCGCAGCCCGCGAGGCCGTTAGAGCGCACCGAACGCACCCACACGGCTCCAACGACGACAGACGCGTTCAGCGTTCGCAACCCGCGCACCGAAGCCGGGCACCGAAGCAGAGCGGTCCGTTCTTCTCCCCCCCTCACGCCGCCAACCCGGACTCGCTCGGCCCGCGCCCCGCCGCAGCACAACGCCCGCCCGCCCGCCCGGCCCAGCCGACCCGCCACCCTCAAGCGCCGGGAAGCGCCCCGCGAGGCCCGGCCGAGTTCCGGCGCTGCACCTGCTCTGCGGGGTCGGGCCGAGGCCCGGGACGCGGCCCCGCTCCCTCAGGGCCTCCGAGGAGCGGCCCCGCCCGGCGCTCACCTGCCGCCCAGGAGGCTCCTCGCCAGCTCGGACAGCGCGCCCGGCGCCTCGGCCTCGCTCAGGGCGCCGCTCCCCGCCGAGCTCCACGGCAGCGGCTCCTCCGGGCCCAGCGCGGACGGGAAGTCCCTGAGGAAGGAGCCGAGGGGAGCCCCGGCCGCCCCCGCTTCCAGCGCCATGGCGGCGCCGCGCTGAGGCGAGCGGACGGCGGCGGCGGGACGGCGCCTTTAAGCGGAGCGCGGGGCGGGGCCGGGCGGGCACGTGGCCGGACGGGGCGGGCGCTCCTCCCCGCGGCGCCGCGGTAGCCGGGCGGGTCGTGCGGGGCGCTGCCGTTGCCGTCGGTACGCGCAGGTGCCGCCCCGCCTCCCGGCGGAAGGAGCTCCGTGCGCGTGCGGCCGGGAACACCTTTCTCCTCCGGGTACCGCCGCCGCCGTAGGCCGCTCTCCCTCGCAGTAAAAGCCTCGGGCGGAACCCGGTTGGGACGGACCGTTTCCTGAGGCACGAGGCGGAAGCCCCAGCCCGCGGACCGCGCGGTGACAGCTGCCGGCACCTGCCTTCCTCCGTCTGGCTCTCCGGCCGTCCCGCTCCTGCCGGCACAGCCGGCTCACACGGCGCGCCTCCCGCGTACTGACATCACCGCCGCGCTCTGGAAAGAAAGAAGCAGTTATTGCTTTGAATTTAGGTGCGAAAGTCGAATGACTCCGGTGTGAAGCTGCAGCTACGGGACGTCCCCCCTGCAGCACCGCCAGCCCCAGACAGACACGGCTCCATCTCAGACACGGCTCCATCTCAGACACGGCTCCATCTCAGACACGGCTCCATCTCGCCATCTCACGTGGCTCCTATCAGACATCTTCCTCTTCCTTTCACATAACCAAGTCTACAATCTGTGCTCTGATGCTCCCTGTCCATCTGGCACCAACTTCCCTCAGAGAACAACTGCTCTCCTCTTCTTCCACTAAGAACCACAGACACGACACACACCCCCGCACTGCTCACCTCAGCATTAGAAACACGACAGCAACAGAAACTAACTTTTATAAGAAGTTTATTTCTTTCCTTCCCCTCCATTGTGTGACCGTTATACAAAATAAGCAGCCAGAGCTGCCATTTTGTCCTTGGGTTTCTTTGGGTTGGGTCTTCCTCCAGGCCTCCGCCCTTTTCCCCTTCCCCGACCTTGCCTCTTCCCTTGCCCGCCACGGTGCATGGGGTGCCTCATGGCTGCGTGCTTCAGCTCCACCAGGTCTTGAAACACAGGGTCACAGAACACACATCCTGAATGCTGCGTCTCATCACCGGGCAGAGGAGACTTGGCTTTGTTGAAATCCACGTCCACGAGAGCGGCGTCGCACAGCTCGCAGGTCTCTGGCGACACTCGGACTTTGTGGGCGTTCTCAAAGAAATGCACGATCACGTTGCACTTGTTGCAGGCCATCTTCCACTTGGGACCTGACGTTGAGTCCAGCACCAGAACTCCATTCTCACATTCAACACACTGCCCAATTCCAAGCATGCTGAGAGAATGCTGGCACGTGGGGTGGGTGCATTCATTACAGCCCATTCCTGGTGGAAGAAGAGTGAAACCAAACCACTGTGGAACCCTCTGTATCAGCTCTGCTCAGTTTGCAGAAAGCGAGACACAGATTTGAAACACAGCTTAATACGTTACTGAGCTTCTGAACCATTTTACAGCAGAACATAACTCCAAAAGGGGACCCATCTCTTCAAATCTTCAGAATAACCCCTTGCTCCCAGCTGAACAATGGCTCCTACACAGTGCCACTGTACAGTACACAGAGTATGTTTTGTCAACCCTTAATATATCCAAACATTTTCCATTAAATATATGACTCCCAGTTGCTACTTACAGTTACACTGTATGCTGGTAGGATAAGGCATTTTTAATTAAAAGACAGTAATCACAAAAGGTGCCAGGAAGCTCCTGCCACTCATTCAAAGCCTCCAAGCGTTACCTTAAATATAGCTTTTGATCCCACAGTTTGTATGGTAACTGCTATTTTTGCCCCTTATATCCTTCAATAACTTCTGACGCACCATCTATATCCCCGTATCAAAATAGAGTTCTGCCCCTCTCAGGCCTATTCTTAATCGATAGGATCATCCATATATTAAATGTTAGAAAGGTCACCTTCTGTGCACGTGGATCAGTTAATATTGTATTTTCTTCACAGAATGTTGAATAAACCACAACAGATTTTGAGTAAGAGTTTTTCTAAACACTTTAAGACACGGCTGTGCAACCAACAGCAAAGTTGGTTTTGCTCCACATCCAGATGCTCCACATCAGCCCTTCTAGAAAAAGATGGATCAAAAAACCGGCTAGTCCTGCAGTATCTGAATTCATGCCCAGAATGCTATTTTGACAGAAGCAGCTTTCACTAAACTCCAGGAACACTGAACTAAGAACAGTATTTCAAAGCCCATCATCCTCTCTCTTCTGTCTTACAGCAAATGCACTAACAGCAGCTTCTCTCATATTCAAGAAAATACAAAGGGAACTTTTTCACAAAGATAAGTGACGTTTGAGCCAAACCCCCTGCATTCCGTTGTTACCTTTTTTCATGTCCCTGAAGGGAGGATGGTTGTAGCAGTACGGACAGAGGGGGTAGCTCTTTCCTCTGGATCCAGACGACCACAGCACCAGCTCGAAGTCATCAAGGGGGCAACGTAACTCTTTGTAGAGTTTAATCGTACCGTTCTGTGGGAGACTGTAGGTATCATCACAGTGAGAGCAGTGCAGACGACTTGGTTTGGCCTGGAAATAGAATGCAAATCTTCACAACATCTGTATTGTCAGTAGGGTTCAAAACTTGCAGGAAATCCAGCTGTGACCACTCTCTGACTTACACTGCACAGAGAAACTGCATCAGGCTTTGCCCTTTCCCCTCCCCCCACGAAGCGCTTTCTTGGCAATGACGTTTGAATCCACATTCAGTAACATTCAGAGGGTTTCTAATCACTGCTCCCCAGCAAGTGAAATTTAAAATCCAAACAGGACGTGAACTTACCTGAATATACTTCATAAAACGATGGCATTTGCCACAGCGGGAGAGAGGTTTACCCGTGGCAGCCAAGGGCGAAAACGACACTTCCATCAGCTCATCCATACCTGGAGAAGAAGGAATTCCATTTGTGTTTGAATTCGTACCCACAGGAGGAAACCTCGCACTATGCTACTGACAGGACCAGTGAAGAAGCAGTGGGAATTAAAGCAGTTTACTCACAATACGCTTCCTTGTTCAGGATTTATATATACATTTTAATTACTTTGCAATAAGCATGCACAAACCCAGTAGGGTAAGTACTTCAGCTTGTTTGAAGCTTTTCAACACCAACCACTGCACTGTCACAAAATAAATTTTAAGTGGAATTCTGGAGATATGATTGAATTTATTTCCTTTGGAAAGAAACAGTCCTGGAACAACTTTCAGAGAGCCTGAACCCCTAAAAGCAACCTCATTTGTAAGTACTTCATAGTAATGCCTTTACAACAATTAAGTAGTTGTAGGGAATTTCACATGTACAAGTTTTACCTGCAATAGAATCCACAAAATAGTGGAATTTCCTTTTGAAGATGTCAAGGGTATGCTCCAGGACCTGGTGGTAATTCGCTTTACCCAGAGCTATTAAGTTGAGTTGCTTCTCCACAGCACTGCGGATCGTAGGAAGAACTAATTCTGCATCTACCAGAAAAAACAGAGACAGAAACAACAGAGAAGCAGAAACAGAAGACCAGAAACAGAGGTAAGAAAGTGCCCATATATAAACTGATATCAAATAAATTCAAATTTTTACAGACTTTTAGAATTAGAGATACTTTCCTAGATGTATCTTTTCAGACAAACATTATTGATACGATGACAAAAGCCCCTGACTTACTGAAGGGGACAAAAGGTTAAGAGGATGAAGTTGGAGGAGAGCATTTAACTGACCTATTTTGTAATAACCGTGAACCAGAACAATTCCAAGGTTTGTAGGCTTTAGTCTTCGACCACTCTCCACTGTGACATAGTTCCGCTGGCAAATGTTGTTGATGTGAACTGGAATACTTGCATCAGTTCCTGCCGCACAAAGGAAGACAATATAATCCACCAAAGTTTTCACTGAATTACTAACTTCCGACTTCTCTGGTTTTACATCATATTATAGCACTTCTGAGACAGCTTAAAGTACAGATACCTTTTTGCTATGCCCAGTTTCCAGTGGATAATATCTCTAACATAAATGGATAAGTGGATAATATCTAGTAACACACATTCCTTTGCAGTTCTGAGAAGTCTGAAACACATGTTTTAACCTTAATCCTTTCACCTCTTCCAAGGAATTAGTGATGGGAAGGCAGCTATTCTCACAATCACTTATTCTGGAAAAATACAGTGGAAAAAAAATACTATGTTTGGACTGGACATGTTTATGAAAATGTATTGAAGGAAGAAAGTCAGACTGAAAAATAATGCTGTGATAAATTATATAAGAAAATATTTAAGGACTACTGAAGCCAGCAAAACTGAAGCAAGTTGTAAAGACAGGAAACCATTCCTAACACGTGGAGGTGCATTCTTTCACACGATAGCTTCATGACACAGGAGTGACAAGGAGAAATTACAAAAAGATTCTGCTTTGGTCAGAAACCGGGCATAAGGACAGGACGAATGGAACATGGGGAAAGCAGAATCTACCATCCACTGAGAGGTGCTACAGGCACTGTTTGATGCTTTGACAGGAAAGAGATCACGACTGGCCTTACTCAAATGAATAGTGAAAGGTCATTGCCAACAGAGCAAGTTAGAGGAGTGATTCAGACCCTTTGCCCTCAGTAGATATATTACAGGATAATGTATGTTAAGCAAGTTCCTACCAATGCCATGCTTTTCCATCAGTGTGATGAGTTCTGCTTCCGTCAGGTAGTCAGGAGGACTGGTTTGCATTTCCAACAATTTTATTTCCCCAACTGGAAAGAGATCTCCTTTCTCACAGCAGGGAAGGCTCTCTTCTAATGGGATGCTTTGCCAAGGCATAATTTCTGTGAAGCCTGGAGGTAAACACAACAATGAGAAGCTTATCTTCACAGCTTTCAAAAGGCCAAGACGCATATTTCTAATTTTAACATGGACTACACTATGCACATCACAGTTGAGAGGCGGTTTGCCATTCCCTGCAGACAATATTTGAAATACTGTATCAAGAGATGGGATCTCCCACTGCATAAAAACTGTTCTGTGGATAAATCGAGTCCTGCTGATATATGAAGAAAAAAAAAAAACCTGAAAAAACAACCAAACAAGGCTTTCCTCAAACAAAGGCACAGTGCCAGAAGTCTTACCAAATGAATGGGAAGAGTCTCTTGAAAAGAAAGTGCAAATACTAAGTTGCATTAATGTAACAGATGACTGGGACAGATTGCTGTGAACATTTCACTGAGGGAACTACAGTCCTTTTCCTGAGGCTCAAGGAAAGTATTAAAGAAAAAAACCATCAGCCCTTGTGCAACATAAACCACAAAGGATCTGCAGTCTGAAAAAAAGGCTGGTCTTTATACCGGTCAGTGTGGCATTAAAACTTTGAGACCACTACATGGAAAGTGCATCCTTTTCCAGCATAACATAAATACGGAAATGAAGACCAAGATTCAGTCCTTGTCATCTTAATAAGCTCCAGGAAAGAAAAAAAAAAAAAAATCTTAAATTCTACTTGCCTCCAAAACGTCACTTTTATATCAATTTAATGCATGAGTGGGTAAAATAATAAACTGTGGCTAACTACTTACTGCCTGGTTAGTCTCACCTGGTGAAGTTACCACTTTCCCAACGCAGTTAAAACGTTCAGGGCCAATGCTGACAGAAATGTTGGTTTGTAGGTACTTGCAATCAGCGCTCACAGTGGCAATAAAATGCCTAGTGATGTACTCATACAGTCGCCATGAATCTCCACCTGAGGATAAACAATATCTTACTTCCACAAATCAAGTCCTGCAGCACTACATAAAATTTGCATTAAAAGATATCAGATTTCCACAGAAACCACATGGAAAACTGGCACCTAAGAGAAAATAGGATTGAAAAGTCCATCCAGCTTCCCCTTCAAAATTTCCTACTCATAAAATCATACATGTCAGAATCCTGCGCTACATTAACTTCAACTTTTTCTTTTTAAATACGTTATCTGACAAACTAGCATAGCACAGACAAGAGCTACATACAGTTTCCTTAATCACAACATATAGCTAGGGAAATCAAATAGTAGAGAGGTTATAATGCTATAAACAGAAACTTAGCCCCTAAGTATCAGTCTTGTGCTTTACATATTTCATCCTATTGTGTACAATGAAGTTTTACATAGCCATTCAGTAAGCTGTATGGTTACTCAAAGTCTTAACATGCTTCTCTATCAGAGAATCGATTCCCTCACAGTGTTCTAACACTATTTAGTTTGTCTATACCTAATTCTACTTCTGTTGCAGCTTTCATTGGAGTGATGGGAGGATGGTCGCCTGCATCATGGCCTTTCCTTGGACGATTGATGCCTTCTGATAGCAATGCTTTTACCTGGGTGAAGGAAAAGAGAGAAAACAGGTTGAAGTAGATAGCAGGTCTCTACTATCAGGTTAAAAGTTTTTTTTAGATCAAATCCATAACTACAATATCTGTAAGTAAAAGCAATTACAGATACTTGTTGTTTGCAGAGACCTACAGATCAAGACATACCAAGTAAGATGTTCTAAAAACAGACTAGAGAACCATCTGTAGAACAGTACAGGTTTTGCTTTATGTACTCACCGTTTCTGCCCAGTAAGGATTATTAGCTTGTTGTCTCAAGCATCCTTTCAAGTCAAAGTTTTCTGGATAATGGGTAGTTTCTGTTCGAGGGTAGCTAATATAACCCTGTGTATAAAGACGCTCTGCTATTTGCATGGCGTGTTGCGGACCCATTCCTGAGATGGCACAGGAGAGAACAAAATCATATTCACAGCAATCTGTAGATGGCTTTGGTTGCTGAGTCTTAAAGCATACCTTGTCAGAACATTTAAACTAATGACAAATTACAGCTTGTCCTTTCTATAAGACTTTTACCACCTTGATCTGACCCAGCACTTTTGACATGCTTCCCAAAAGCGATCCACTGTAGGGAGAGGAGACTTATCAAAATATTAGATATGGGTTTAATTATTTCGGCTGAGAATCCAAAGTGTTTTGCTCTAAATCAGTGTGAAAATCTAAACTTTTACACGTACCTAAAGCAGCACTGGCCACTCGTAGCATTTCTACCGTGTTCAGAGCCAGTGGTCTCTGCTTCACCTTCTCTTTTTTACTCACAGATTCTACCTAGAAAATAGCATTTTTCCAGTAAAAGTTTTGAAGTTTGGTAACTGCTTGGAGAGTTCTGAACTGTGCTTCTCAGCAAGTTCAGCAGGGGCTTCTGTTGAGATGACCATACTAACATAACACAAACTACAAGCAAGAACCTTTTGCCTTTTACTTATCATTTACACAAAGTTAAATGGAATAAAAAGATAAGGATTATATTTCTTAACCTTCTTTGCCAAAAGAAGGCTCAAAAAAACCCAATATGCAGTAGATGAACTATTGAGTAGTATTTCCTTTATGTGAAATAAGCTCTACCAACACCTAAGTAAATACTTCTACCTTTGCTTCTTTTGCAGCCTTTGTTATATTTAGGAACATTTGAGCGATCTCACGATCAAATACCCGCACTCTGTCCCAATGCAAAGTGAGAGAACTTTCCTTTTCAGGGTTCACCTGTAGGATCAAAAACAAACAACAACAAATTAATTCCCACCAGTACTATTACTAAAAGTGCAGAATGCACTTCAATAATCCAGCAAGTAAACCCTAGTAATAGACAAGCGCTCCAAGCATGCAGCTGTACTTATTTTCCAGTGGCTTTTGAGAAAGAGAGTAATTTGAGTTCTGGGGCCAGGAGGATGACTGGAATTATTCTTGCAGTTAACTGAAATACTGTGCTTATTTCTAATACTTGGAATAACAAAGGCAAAATGGGCAGAAATTCAAAGTTTAACATTTTGACTTAGCAAAATTAATTCTTTGCATTAAAAATAAAGCGTATGTGAGCCACAATCCAAGTCCCACCTACAAAAGTAAATATGAACTAATCAATGTGTGTGCATGAAACACCCTGAAAACAGGAACCAAATACTTCCAAGCATGACGCATATAAAGGAGATACAGCAGAAAACACATGAGAGTAGACACTGGATTTCAACTTTTTTTTCTTTTGAAATTTTAAAATCTAAAAATGGCAACTTTTTACCATCTATCTCCTATTTATTTACACAATCCTTGTCATCACAAACAGTAAAACCATGTTGGTTTGCGCTCCAAGTTTGAACAGCAGCAAGGCTATAAAAACTGCCGTGAGCTGCCAAAGCATTCAGAAGACTCGATGCCAACACAGTGAACATTTCATTTGCTTCAGAATTCCAATACTCAGCAATGCCGATGCTCGCTGGCAGACAAATTAATTCTTGGATTCAAATTAACACCATAGTTGGTCCAAGGACCCCAGGGAACAATAACAGGCCATTTTAAGTAGTCTTTCTGGCTCAGTCTAAGCTTAGATGGTTAGCACTGAAGGATTCTTACAAGCAGAATACAATAACCACTTGAACACAGAACCAACATCCTCAAATCTATTCAGAGAGAGTGGTGACACACATGTGAACTGAATGAAAATAGATGAGTAAACTGTAGGCAATGTGAATTCTTGTCAGCAGCTACAAATTTATGAATGGACCAAATGAAAGCGTTAAGTCCATTTCTTACTATATAAGAAGGAAAACATGTTTTAATCAAGCAAATAACACATAACTTACTTTAGCTTGCAGCACCCAGTAAGTCTCAGGCTTGAATGACTGGATTTTGTCGTGCCTTTCAACACAGAAACCAAGCGTTGGTGTTTGACATGGCCCAAAGGAGATGAGGGAGCTGTCTAAGTTTCCATATTTCCCCTGAAAGTACTTAGTCTGAAACCTTAAGGAAAAGATCAAATAAAGCATCAAGTACACGAATATCCTCATTCCCATGCAAAGCAGCAACTTTCAGGAACTTAGACAGATCTGCAATCTATGCTGTTACCTTGTAAATGCGCAGCCAATTCTGAGATCCAGCTCCTGGCGGGCATCCACTGAAAGGGCTTCATTGCGATTGGGTTCTCCCAAATGATTCATGGCATTGCAGATGTCTGTGTCAGTAATAGAACTGAATTTAGCTCTATAAATCGTCCTTTCAGTGCTAGGAAGTTTGTTCATAACAGGAAGAACAGCATCAAGAACCTAAGGAGGATCAGAAGCAGATTTTGTAAGTAACTGAAAGCTGAGGGCTTAAGTCAGTTCTTTACTCTGGAGAAAAAAACAAACAAACCCTCCCCACAAAACATCTGCTGACGTGTAACTGTGTTCTTCATCCAGAAAGATGCCATGCCATCACATTAACTGATAAGGACAGGATTTGTACACTCAGAAGCATACTAAGAATTAGAAAAAATTGAAAGATTTATATATCAAGCAGCAACTGCTGAAAGTGAAACACTATTCTTAGCTCAGAGCAAAGAGTTTCACCCCCATAGCTGCAGCAACACTGTGAATATCTGATGAAAATGTATCGGTTTCTACCTAGGTTGCCAGGGCACAGTTATGAAGCGGTGGTATTTAAAAAACTTCAATACTTGCTAAAATGTGCTTCTTTAAACAAGAGAGAATAAAATATAGTATTAGAAATCTCACTTCAAAACAGATGTTTTCTCCCTCCTTATCACAATCCAACCACAAGACAATGCAATCGCAGCCTCTTCCCTCCACCTGTAAGAGAAATTAGCACAATCATCAGCTACTCAAAAAAGAATCTCTTCTATAACTGTATAGTTTTTGTTTCTGTCTTAAAGCTCTAAAGACTGACGCAATTTATTTGGTGCAAAAAGGAGTTGGAATAAGAAAGCAAAAGTAAAAAGGAAACAGCATGTAACTATACAATGGTTTAAGGGAGAAGAAAGCTGTGCTTCACGTAACCAAAAGTTTGCCTACATCCTTTCTGTAGGATCTCAAAAAAATACATATATCAGCATGGATGGCTCTACAGCTCCTGAAGTCCTGCCCCACACTGTATGCATGACCTTGGGCCCAGTCCCTTCCCCTTCCTCTGTCTTAATTCTTCCATCATTAAATCAAACAATCAAGAAGAATAAAAAAACCAAACAAACCACAATCAAGAACCACTTTTCTGGCTCATAAAGATGCCAGGAAGTCTGAAGTTATCCAACAGGAATCAGTCTTACACCAAACACCTTCTTTCAAGAAAGCATATCATTTTGAAAAAGGATCCAAACCATTGCTTTCGTCCCAGAGAGATGCACGTGAGAAAAGACTGAGACATCCTGAAGGAGCCATTTACAGGCCAGACCTTCTGTGTGCTGCTAGAAGCCAAACATGTACCCAATACACGTATCCAATACACGTACAGATTGTCTGTTTTGACACGAATCTCAAATACATTTCTCAAGAAAGAATACCTGCAAAAACTTCACCATGGTCAGTTTGGGATTAGCTTCCTTCTTTTCTGTGGGAGCTTTGCTAAAAAGTTCTGCTGGATCCACCTTGTCCCAGCTGTTATATTTTCCTGAAAAGCAGAAATGCATTAAAGTAGAGCTGTAAATCAACATTAAAAACCCCAGAACATTACTTTGACTTCAAAGCGAGTTGGTGACAGGTTTCATTGCACATCAGCCTGAGCACATCCCTATTTTGCAGTCCCATAGTACGGTGCTTTAGAGAATATCCTTCCTCTCTACTTCCCTTTAATGTTTTTCCTGAAGAAAACATCATACGTGGAAATAAGTCCTTGAAAGTTTTACAAGACATAACAGTTAAAGCATTTAACAAAGAAATACCTATGAAATCCAAAGTCATGACATGCCCACACACAGATGTCATCTTGAAATGGGCACTCTGCCCTATAAAGGATCCTGTGTACTCATGCACAGAGCACGCACCATTCAGCCCCTTGCGAGAGGACATGTTTCCTGCAAGACCAAAATTAACAACAAAATACAAATTAAGAAGTAACGGAAAAAAAACTAGCAAAAAATCATCATTCTTTCCTAATGACACCCCCTTTTCTCTAGACCGGACAACTAGGATCTTCCTGACCATGAAATTCTAACTCTTTGATCAAGGTTTTGGCCCCATTATCACTTTAAACTTTTTCTATTGTGTTTTATTTTCAGTTGAAACTACCCAGAATCTCCTTTATCTTCCCCCACCAGAATCACAGAATGACTTGTGTTGGAAGGGAGCTCAGGGATTATTAAGCTCCAAGAGATCCCTAAGCAAATACAATCGGTTTGCTGTTACCAACAGCATTTATAGAATATTTACCATAGCTTCAGAAATCCCAGACACCAACTCACTACGTGACTGGCATTGTCCAGAAAGTGTATGTTCTAACACACACTATAACCTTACCAAAGAGAATCACAGAACAGCTTGGGTTGGAAAGAGCCTCAAAGATGATCTTGTTAAGCGTCCCTGCCACAGACAGGGTTGCAGGCACTAAAGCAGGCACTAAACAGGCACTAGATCTGGCTCCCAGAGGTAACAAAAACAGATTTTATTGTTCTCGAGTGGAAGAAGCACCAGCAGATCGGAACGAACAGAACAAACCAAACGAATCCAACCCGTGACAGCCGCTCCGTTATTTCAGGAATGCTGCCCCAACCCGCCGTTCCGGTGCCCGCCGCCCCACAGACAACCGAGCGCCGCCCAGCTCCCTGCTGACCTCGCTTCCCCCGCCCAGCTCCCAAGCGCTGCTCACACAGCCCGGCTCCGTTCAGCTCCGCGCGCCCATTTCCTCAGCCGGGCGCCTCCAACCCCCCACCGCCACGACAGGCCGGGACCGCCCCGCTCCCGCTCGTACCCCTGGAGAGGATCTTGGCGATGGACTGCGCCAGGGACGGCTTCTCGGCCACCATCAGCACGCTCCTCATGGCGGCTGCCGACGGGCGCCGTGCCGGATCGTGCGCCGCCGCCAAGCGCGGATCGAGGCCGAGAACCTCCCGGCGGAGGGACGGACCGCGGCAGCGACGAGCGCGCAGCCAGAACCCGCGGCTCCACAGCGGGAAGCGGCTTCTGCGGGCGGCCCGAGGAACCGGCTGAGCCGCGGGTGGGACGGACGCTGCGAGGAGCCGCGGGTGGGACGGACGCTGCGAGGAGCCGCGCCGGAGCTCCGCGCCGGGCCGAAACGCCGCCCAGCCCCGCACCTCAGAGAGCCGCCATGGCCCCGCTTGCACTTCCGGGGCGCGGAGCCGGAAGCAGAGGGACGCCGCGACACCTTCCGCCCCGCCCGCTGCGCCGGCGCCCCCTGCCGGTGTGGAGGAGTAACGGCGAGATGCGGCCTCGCCTCTCGGGATCGGGAGGGCAGCGCGCAGAGGGGAGCGGCCCGCGGCGGAACGTGCGGCACCACCACGAGACCGGAACGGAAGGAACGGATTGACCTTCAGTTCGATTAGTGACGGGACTGGACTCAGCTGCGAGCTGTTAATGAGCGGCGCTCCGCACTGCCTGCCGCCCTTTGGCAGCTGCGGAACAGCGGGAGCGGTCGGTGCCAGCTGGCACGAGCCGGCAGGGATGGCACGAGCCGGCGGGCGGGGCCTCGTCCCGCTGCGCTGCGGAGCGGAGCGCTTCCCCGCCAGGGAGCGGTGGCGGCGCGGGGTGAGGCGCTGCTCGGCCGGGGCCGGTCGGGGAGGGGTCGGAGCCGGCGCCCGCCTCAGCCGGGACGCAGCCCGGAAACTACCTGCGTGCCGGGACCGCCCTGTCCTCGCCCGTGCAGCCCCGTGCTTTACGGCGCCGCTTATTCCCGTGGGTTCAGCAGATGGTTTTTCAGCAGCGAAGCCCCGTCCTCACATCCGCGCCGCATCGGCAGAGCTTGTCCCGTGCCCGGAGCCTCGGGCTCCGCTTCTCTCAGCGACCTCGGTCATAACGTCTCGGTGCCTGGAGCTCCGGGCTCGGGCAGCGGCTCCCCTCTGTTCGGGGGCGTTCAACAGAGCTGTCCGTAAAGCTCATTGTAAGGGCAAGGCAGGAAAAGCTGCAGAAGTACCAGCCGTTAGGGACAGCATCGTCACTCCTATTTTAACTTCTCTTGGCTCATTCCTGACCTTAGGGTAACTTTGCCCTGTTTGTTTCCAAACACACTCGAGGAGACAGTCATTAAATTAATAAGTATCGACAGGAGGATCAGGCAGGCAGAAACACATCTGGAAAGATGCCACAGGCACCAGAAATGATGGAAATGCGGGTGATGAAACAACAGTTTTCCTTCTTTTTTTGGGACTAATAAAGAACTTTGAGGCCACAAAAACGTGCCTGAATCTCGATCTCCGATCTCCAGATACAGCAGAGATGGGAAACGGGAGATAGAGTCGACTGCATACAAAGAAATAAGAGCTCTCAAAATGCTTTGGGTTGAAGCAAAAGTTATGTGTGTCTTACAATAAATACATCACAACAATAATAAAAGTATAATAGAAGGGAGAGGAGAAGGAAGAAGGTGGATGCTGGCTGCAATAGGATATTCTTACTTCCTGAACACACACACAACATATCGTAGAATCTTGGTTTAGAAATTGGGATTTCTGCTCTGAGTCGGGTTGAACCCTCAGTACCAAGAGCTCTGCCAGCTGACCCCACTTGGAGCAAACCAAAAGCTCATTTTTGCCTGAGTTCTACGTCCCACTCCGTCCAGGCTGGGGCAGGATTCAGGACCTTGAAAACATCACTGCATTGTTACCTTCCAGCCTTTCTTGCATCCTTTCTCTGTCCCACCCCCTGAAGTCAGAATGACCCAAGGAACCATAGCTGCGCAGCTCTTTGCTCAGGAGAAATCACCGGTCCCCCCTCACATTCAGGCCCTTGCCCAGGTTGCAGTAGCTGTGAAAAGCTGAAGAGGCAGCCTTAGAATAAAACTAAGACACCTTATAACCAGAACGCTCTCAGAACCTCGTTCATCAGCAGGTTTTTTTTCCAGGTAAGAGGCCCTCAAAGCCTCTTCCTTGTTCTGCCTGTGGCTGCTGTCTGCCCTAATAACAGATTTCTGCCTTGGAGCTGTGGGGTTGCTGTTTCACTGGTTGTGGCCCTGGCCTTTGAGCTGTGAGTCGGTGCTGTCATACATTTCGATCTAACTTCCATGCTTGTGCTGAAGTCCACATTTCATCTCCACTGTTTGGATGCTGCTGTGGCTCTGGACCCACACCACGACTCCCTTGCCGTGAGCTCCAGCAGCCCTGCAGCCAGCAGTGGGCACACACAGCAGCAAGGAAGGAGCCGGCTCAGTCCCCGTGGGACAATTAGAAGTAAAAATGAAGTAAAATAGAAAAGAACACAAGTGGGTAGAAATGCTGTAGAGAGGAAGGAGCTGGCAGCTCTGTGAATCAGGCCCTATTAAGATCATTACTGTGGCAATGAAAACCCTTTTTACTCAAGTTTTACTCTCCAGCTGTGACTACCTAACCCCACCTGGACAGCATGGCCACACACCTCCCATTCAGACTACCTCCAATGAGTCTGTTAGCCCAGAAATAACATCAATCGGCAACTGTTTCTGAGGTAGGGAAGTAACTTGACAGACTCTTTCAAGGGAGAATTAGGTTCCTAATTGTCTGTGACCTTGCGTGTTTCAGAATCATTACAGCCATTACAGGACATCACCTGTCTGTACTTCGACTGCTCCTGCTTCCTTTGCATTCCTCAGCATTTTCTTATTGATTTTCAAAGAAGCTGATGGGGTCACACTGACGAATCCTCAAGTACCTCCAGCAGCTCATAACTGGAGTGTGGGATGAAAAGCCATATGTTGCAGGAGCGGTTAAACTCGGAGCCCTGAGCTGCCATCTGGGAGACAGAGACAAAGCAGCACCCATGCTACATTGGGATGGGCTTGCATGTTGGGGCAAGGGCCTGAAAAAGTGGTCTGGGACGCTGCTGGGATAACTCTGCTTCCCGGGATCCTCCTGATAAACCAACGTCCCACAGAGCAGCAGTCGGGCACAGGGTCCGTGTTTGCTGGATTTCCCAATTGTTCCTGCTTGTTGCAGCACTCGGTGGGAGCAGAGCTGTGGCTGCTAGGAGGAGATGTGAACAAAGCATAGAGCTGCACACGGTGGCAGGGCGCTGCGGCTGCTCTGGTCTGAGCATTTTGAAATTGCATTCCTCTTTGCAATTTGATAGCTCCAGAGGTATTTGAACACACAGCCTGCTGCCATCATTGTATCACCTGAAGCTGATGAGAGAGGGGCTGGA
This sequence comes from Excalfactoria chinensis, assembly GCF_039878825.1. Classification (NCBI taxonomy): domain Eukaryota; kingdom Metazoa; phylum Chordata; class Aves; order Galliformes; family Phasianidae; genus Excalfactoria; species Excalfactoria chinensis. The sequence goes on from NC_092840.1 coordinate 11,356,691, forward strand.
CGAGCAAGTGGCAACATGGCATTCTACACAAATATGAGCGAGGAGCTGGGGCTGAAATCAAAGAGCAGGCAGCTGTCCAGAGCATTTCCATGGGAAGCTCCTGAGGTCATTTTTCCTCAGTTTTCAAAATAACTCCTACCATCTCTGCAGCACTCTGGGAGGTGCTGTGGCAGAGACGCTCTGCTTGAGGCCTCCATGGCGCAGTGATGGAAGGGGTTAACTGGAAAAGGGGCCGGGGGATCCTGGAGACGTGTTGAGATACCTGGGGTACCTTCGGCTCCACAGCTCTGACCTCTGACTCTTAAAGTTTATCAGCACGTTGACTAATCAGAGGTGTTTAATGGAACAGCCACATGGATTCCTGGCATTCTTGAAACGTTATAACCCTGTCAGTTGTATGAAGACAAAAAGTCTCTCACTTTTGAACTCGATAGAGTTTGCACTGTCTTAGAAGCCTTTGATAAGTACTTGCTGGATTTCTTACCTCGCTGCTCTAATCTGCGCAAGGTCGTCACTACCAAAAAAAAGAGTTTCATTCTGTGGGCATTCTTCACTTCAGTGGATCAAATCAATGTTTTCTCAAACAGCGGAGTGGAAAAAAAAGCATCGTGTGCCTCGTTTAGGAAAGACAGCAGGTAAAACTTTGGTTTTCATGTTACATGCACCATTTTTGTGTTCTTGGTCAGTAAAAAACAAATGTCAAACATGCTTTTCCACAAACCTCCCTCACATTACTTAATTATCTCACTCAGGGACACAAAGGTTTTTATCAACAGAGTCCACGTGGGTGTTCTTCCTTCACAGCTCACATTGGAGAGCTTCAGTACAAAGCTCTGGATCCAGTTACCAGCAGGGAGCCAGGCCAGGCTGGAGGAATGTGTGACCCAGACCTTGCCCAGAATTTAAATGGACCCACATTCACGTGGGCTGAGATGCCCAAGTCACTTCTAAGAAAATCAAACTAGGTTTTGGCAATCGCTTTGGGTGCTTTATAAAATCTGATCCAAGTCCAGGATACAAATATAAACACACACGCATACAAACACACACACGCATATATATAAAACATCGACATTCCAGTAAGATAGCTTGCATTTCAAGCAAGAAATATTTTTGTCAAATTTCTGGTGAATGAGCAGCACAGAGAGCAAGCCTTGCTGGCACGGATCATGTGGGAACGCAGACTTAACTTGTCAGTTTAAGGAAGCCTTGTTGTAGGGGTCCTGTCAGAACAGGCAAGAAAGGAACCTGGAAGCACCGGGAGCTGACAGGTGAGCCAACAGCTGTCACCACTACGAAGCTTTAGAAGCACACAGATCAGAATTTATGAATGGACTCACAGGAAGGCTGACGTTTACCCCAGCAGGCTGTGCCTCAGTGACCTTCCAGCACACTTCCCAGGTGACTCTTCCTTTTCCGACCTCATTTCATTACTCCTAGCTCTGTTCTACTGCTTTTCCTAACACATCCTCCATATTCTCAGATCCCCCCCATCTGCTGGCAGGCTGTGCAGCCAAGCTACAGGCACTTATTTTGAGGTGCACAGAGCAAGAGCCTGAACCTTCCCAGGGCAGGGGAAAGCGAATGCAAGGAAGATCAGTTCCTACATGCAGTGGGAGCTCAGGTGTTGCTGCAAAGCCAAACGCTGAGCAAAACCAAGTCACTCATGGGGCTACCTAAACCTCACCTGTCGCTCCACATGCATCATCCTCCACCTCTTGGCTTTTACCTGGTGTTGAGTGCTACTGAGCACTGGGGACACACCGAACAAAGCACTTCCCGGCGGCACACAGGCAGGCAGCAGGATCCTGCTGTTAGCACAGAGCCGGGCTTGGATCCTAGGAGGTGTTCCATAGCACTGCTTGAAACACCTTGCTCTTCTCATTACCTCTCCTGACCCAGCAAATGAGGGGCAGGATAGGAGCAACTTTTGTATCTAGGCCAGATCTTAATCTTTTCTTCCCCCCTTTACTGCAGAATCACTCCCTCCTGTTTCCTCTCAGCTCCTTTCAGGTTTGCCTTTCAACTGCTGATGAACATCCGATGAACATTTTCCGTAGTTCTTTCCCTCTGCCCTCTTCAGCCCAGGGAAGAACCATTTGTACTGCACAGAGTGGCATTTTTCTTCATTTTTCTTTCACTCCTCTTTTTCCTCCTTCCACCGTGCTCCTCTGTCCGACTGTTGCAATACAAGGAGATACTCAAAACCACAGAAATATAGAAGCGCTCGTGCAAGCCAGATTCTTCTTTGATTTATTTTCCTCCACTTACCTATCTGCAGAGCAGAAGTCAGCTGAGCACACACTGATGTAAATGTTGGATAAACTTAGTACTAGTGAGACTCACTTATCTGCCTCCAGCCTCACGTTCCTTTGGTCCATGAGGCCGTGGAACATCTCTCCATAGATACCCATGTCATGAATGCTTTCTGCATAGCCCCCAGCACTTGCTCCTCTGAGGATGTGCCACTCTTCTTCTGGTCTAAGATCCAGTACTTTGCTGCAGCTTAGGAGTCCAATCTTTACCGACATTTACAGTTATATTTTCAGCTCCGCCATTGGCATCATTCAGAAGGAATCCCAGAAGTCATTTTGGTCTGAAGTTCACACTTTGCTCGGAACCTGAACCAAGGCCAAAGGCCAGTGACAGCCACACCAGGACCTGCCTGACACCCCGCATGCACAGCACTTTGCAGACCTTCCTCTTGCAGACCCAGCTATCCTCAAGCAAGTTCTGCCCTTCTAAGAGGGGCTGCACTTGCACACTTAGTAATGCTGGGAAAGTACTGGGATTTATTCTTCCACATCTGTTCCCTCCTCCCCTGTTCTTCCTTTTAGGGAAGTGGCAGGAAAGCAAACTAGAAAGTGTTTGAAACCTACCAGCCTCTTGGAGGCTGAAACATTTTCCACTCCCAAGAGCATTACTGGTTTAAGACTATAGGACAAATTGCTCTTCAAGGCGAAGCTCGTGGAACGCTGATGTGCCTGTATGCCTTCTAAGGCTGCAGGTTATATTGGCTACAGGTGGGATTTTAATCATCCAAGCTTAAGTGAACAGTTTAGCTGAAGTGAACAGTTGGTTTCACGCTTCACCTCCTGAAATGCTGAGCCACGAGGCTCCCCGCTCACTGCACAGCGGACACAGCCTGCTCTCCACGTGTGCCACCTGTGCCTGCTGCTCGGAGTCTGGTGTGTGGGTTCCTGGAGCTGTGAGAGCCTGATGTTGAGAAGCCGACACCTGGGCCTTTGGTCACCGCCCGACAGCCACCACCCCCAGCCTGTGACCTCCACAGGTTCCCACAGAAGCGGCTCTGGCTCAGGGCTGCTCTCTGGGCTCTGCATCTCAATCCCTTACACTTCTCCCGCTTTTGCTCCTTGGATGAGAAGTTATTTTTGGCTCTGTTTTACAGTATTAAATATTAGCTCTAGGCTTTCCTTTCTGCACGGCGTAATCCTTTTCTGTGTGGGTTTTTATATATTCTTCTTTTGACATTATCACTATCGCATATCAATAAATTAAAGTTTTAGTTCATGTTACCCTCACGGGCCAACATATATTGCTAGGGGATGAAAAGAAGGGATTAAACTGACTTAAGATGTCCTGCTCTTGTATCGTGCTGCAGCAGATGCGTAAGAAGGATCAGGGAGTTTTCTTGGCTCTGTCTCTTTATATTAATAGCAGAATTGTGGGGGTCATAATTTTTATTGCACTCTCAATAAGCTTTTGATGTAGACACATTTTACACCGGTGGGGAAAATATTATGTTAGAATTGTAAAATTGAATGTTCTTAGTGGAATATCACAAAGCACAAGGAGAACAAGCCTTCACGTGACACTGCAGTAAGTTTTAGCAAGCCTGGGGAGGAGGAGAAGGTTTGATATAAGAGAAAAAAATGAACAGAATTAAGTCTGAATGTTACTACCTGGGCTTTGTGAGTTAATACTTAGCACAGCAACTGGAGAGCTGGTGCCATAGGCTGAAGTCCCTGCCAGAAACACATGCAGGTGCCTGGTGTGATGCTACTTACAGTCTACAAGCTCCCATGATAAGAATGCACAGGGGAAAAAAAAAAGCCTGGGGTCTACAGCTTATGCTGAGGTTTCAAGGCTTATGTCCCATCTTTCTTACTACCACATAGTGTTGAGTTGAACAAAACTCGAATGAAGAACAAAGCAGTGTCACACTTGAGTGCCCCATCAGTCAGCTCCACAACAAGAAAAGGCTAGAGATTTGCTTTAAGATGGAGGTAGAAGGTACTAAACACTACAGAAATCCCCAGAAAGGAGCAGAATTATAGGGTTGAAAGTTGGAGGTAGGAAGGCAGAAAACTTGGAGGCACACAGCTGCTCCACGTTAACTGCAGCACACGTCCAGCCCTGGCTCAGCCACCTCTACCTCAGCACTAAAAAACCAGCAGCCAAAGGCATTCACTTCCCCCAGAAGGCCCACGAAGTGTCAGGCTGCTGCAGGGTGCCTGCTAGAGCACATCTGGCAGTCCTTATAGCCATCCTTACAGCCTGCTCCTTTCTTGCTCAGACACCCAGCGCTGCAGTTCTGTGCTGATGTTTTGCCCATGGCCTCAAGACTGCCTGCAGATCAGATGTTCCTGTGGCCTCGGGGTCTTACGGTGCCTGAGATACCTGCATTGCTGCAAATCATATTTGTCCACCTAAAGGCCCCTCGTGCTTTCTTTAACTATCATTACTGTTTTGTATCTGGTGGCACTCCAGACGACAAGCTTGTTGTTAATACTAAAGAAAGTCAGTTCCTTGCTCTGAAAATTTCAGAGAGAACAAGAAACTGTTGCCTTAACTGTTTTGCTGTGGTACCTCAGCACAGGGCTGGTAGCAGACAGGTTCTGCAGAGATCTTTGCATCCCAGCTCTGAATGGTGACTCCTGGGTTATGATTCCTGCTCGAAACCCTGCCAAAAGTATCTTAATTTGTTAACAGTTTTGCTCCATTAGGCTGAGTCTGCTAAAAGGCTATAAAAAGTAATAGTCCGTTTGTAACTTTACAGCTATTAGCTACAAGCATTAATTCACACGCAAAAAACCAAAGAGCAAAACAGCACTATGCACCTACATACCTCCAGCCAGTAATGAAGTAAAGGAGATCATACAGTGGGGGAGGAAATTATTCCCATTGTAGATCTGGTGCATATTCATCTGCAAACAGTCACTCTTTCCGCTCCAAGACAAAAAGTAGTAACTTCTTGGTTTGAATCACACTGTCAGTTCTAATTGCTTTATAAACAACATCACAGGGTGGGTAATTGGCCCCGTTAGCTTCTCTGTCATAACAGTGTGACTATGCAGGAGAGGGAAACATTCTCAGCCCCCACAAAAGCTGAAATACACCAGTCACAACTGCACGGGAAACGAGCCTTCTATGTCTCCACAAGTCATGGTAGCCTTTCAAGACAGTTCATAACTGTATTGTTTTTCAGGATGTCGTGGACTAAAAGAAGCCTGGTAGCTCAGCATCCCATCGCTGCAGCTCAAACACAGTGCAGAACCGCACTGAGAAAAAAGCCCCAGTCCAGCCGTGTGCGCTGTGTGTGCACAGCTCCGCTTGTGTGGGAGCTGACTGACTTGGGACCGCTGAGAAGAATTTTCTAGCTTTCTGCATCAGCTCTGTAGTAATAAGAAATTTTTGCCTGTCTTTAGCAAAATAAACATGGCTATGAAGATAAGATGAATAGGAAAACAAAAGAACTTACCATAGCTAAACCAAGACTCAAGTGAGACCACATGGAATGGGAAGCTGAGAGAAGAAAAATATTAGAAAAATGCAGATCGTATTTAGTGAAACAAGATCGTGAAAGTCAGTGCAAAGCCAGTGGAGGAAAGGGAAATACTCTGAGAGAAATTCAATGTTTTCTCAAGAGCTGTATGTGCTGCATACCCACAGATGAATAAAAGGCTCCAGTAGAAGCTGAACAAGATGTGGAGAAAGGCTGAGCTCAATGCTGATCAACACTGCAGCCTTGTTTGAGTAGGAAACTGCAGAAGCGACTGTGCTCTGACTATTTCAAGACATTAACAAAGTAATATTTCTCCACCTAAGGCCCTCCCACAGAGCAGATGGATTCCCAGGCAGATGCGAGAGAAGCAGGGAAGGAGAGCTTCCCTCTGCCAGCCCAAGATCTGAAAGAGAAACACCCACATTCCCTGCTGGTTCTTCTGTTCCTCAAGAGTCACGTTCGGCCTTGCTCTTGTCTAGAAAGTATTGCAGGCCTTGGTTCATACCTCTGAGCACAGGGAAGTTCTAGCATTGTTTTAAAGGGTGGAAGCTGACAGCGGGCACCACCCACAGATAGGGCTGTTTATGCTGATGCAGGATAAATGAACGGAGATCTCCATTAACTGTAACCACTGGAGTAAACCTGGAAGTGTTTTCTTGCACAGAGTGATAGCACTGCCAATGAGAAGTGCAATGGGAGCCACATTGTAGCTGCAATTGTTTCTTTGCAAGGAAGGTTCCTGCTATTAATATTGTTGCTATCGGAGCAGATAATAGAGTAGAAAGCAGCAGCTAGCAGAAAGGCTTAGTCTGGAATAAACTCCTTTGATTACAGTGTGGGGTAAAGTCCGCAGAGCGTTCTCATATCTCTACAAGCTAAACATTCATTGCACACCAGGACAGTCCTGCTATTTGTATTGCAGTAACACCTCATATGTTGACCAGGACAAGGGCTGACTCTGCTAGGAAGTGCGCTCGGCAGTAAGCACCAGTCCTGTGCCTGCTCCAAAGACTGGGAAACGGGAAAATTCTGCTGCTCATCATAGTGAGCTGTTGGACAGGGAAGGCAGGTGTCCTGCTCACCCCTGCATGCAAAGCAAGGTCCCAGGTAAAGATACTCAGATCTGAAGCAAACATCTGTCCCGGTCACTCTGTCTGTCCCATGGGTCCCCTTGCCTTGGAGCAAACATGCAGAGATGAGCCGACAGCAAAGAAAGCCGGGAACTCCTGTCAGAGGCATTTCTCTTCTCTCCATGCACCAAAGTCTTTCTGCTGTCCATTCCTTTCTGCAGAGCAGCCCTGTGTGGCATGCAAGTCAGGGATGGAGAACACTCCCCTGCTTGATCCCTTTGGAAATGGCTAATTTACTGCAGTACAGGGAGAAAAAAAAGGATACTGGCACACAGCTCCATGTGGGCCTCAAAGCCATCCCAGGCTCAGGAGGGAAGGAAAGCACAGAGAACTCTGAGACCCCCCAGTCTGGCTTTCTGCAGGACCTCTACATATCAAACTGAAATGGGCCTCTTTTCGCCCCTGGCTGTTCCTACAGTTTAAATGCTAGCCTTTAAAGGTAGCATTCAGGAACCGTGGTACTTAGTGTTAAAGCTAACTCAGAGTGTGTTTTTGCAAAGGCGATGGAGTTTTACAGTGCTTTTTACCTCCCAGGCTTGTGTTTCATTTCAGTGCAGGTCATGTGCAGTGCTGGCTCTGTGCATAACCTGCCCACAGTCCCTCATCTCACCAATTTCCTCAGCCTTGACCTGAGAGGATCAACAGATTTAGGAGAAAAGAGGATTTTAGGCTTCTTTCTCAGCAGTGCTGAGTGCCTGGTGCTCCCAGCACTTGTGATAGAGAGGGTGCCCAGAACTTGTGCAGGAGGAGATTCATCTCTATCATCATTGCTCTTTGCCCTGGTCTTTAAAGATGCCTTGACACACTGGACAAGAAATGAAGAAGATTTATCTATCAAAACACAACAAAATACCCTTTGGAGAGTGTTTGAACCTCTATGAAGTTCTGTCCATATGCTATGCTCTACAACACAGTTTCCTCCGTGTATTTTAACCACAAACAACTACCTCTGCAGGTGAGTCCCAGATCACATAGCAGTGAGAAAAGAGGTGTTTGTTTTGGTTTGGTTTGGTGTGTTTGTTTGTTCGTCTCTTTTCAAGCTCTGATTGCCATTGAAATAGTTAGGTTTGGGGTTTGCAAGAAGTTACCCACATTCCTCATATAACACAAATATAGCAAAATTTCAGCAGCAATCTCCCCGGGACCAAGCAGCCATCAGAAAACAGGCAGTTGCCTCTCAGCCTGCCTGGCATTTGAGAGCAGGGTGGGAAGATGAAGATCTCTATGCATGGATACAAAAGCAAGCTCCCAGCATGGCCCAGCAGCCAACAGCTTTTCAACATTTACATGACTCCATACTGCAGAGCAAGTGCCTGCACAGACACACTGCGCAACTAATCCCACCCTCCAGACACCAATTTCTGCAAGGCCTCCAAGAGCAAACACATCTCAGGTTTCTGGCTAATTCTCCTCTGAAACCAGAAAACAACAAGCACACCTTCAGCAAACCCTCCTGCTCCTGCCATACCAACATAATTCTACTGCTTTATTTATCACCTCTATGGTCAGAAAGAATACGAAGCAGTGGATCACACTTATTAGAAGCCAATAATTAGTTTCTGGGTTCAATGGCACATGGTGCAGCTTGCAGTTAGGTCCCAGGAAAACACAAGACAGTGACAGAGGAGGAGAACAGAAGCTGCAGGTCCATCCCTTCCTGTAAGAGGTAAGGCAAAAGCAGACTGATTTAAAAATAACACAAAACAGAAGACAATCCCCAGCTGAGCTCCAGATCAACCACCCCGTGGTGCTCACCAGAGGCATCAGAACAGTATCTGAGGAGCTGTGCTCTCAGGAAAGAGCAGAGCTCAGATGAACTCAGCACTGCTGAATGTCTTGGCACAACATCAAGTCCCCAGCCTCGCCTACCATGAAGATGCAGCATGAGGCACAAATGGAATGAAGTCCCCAAATCAAGGCCACCTTAAAAATGCTCTTACTGCCTGTGGATCTGCACTAGACAGCTACTAACAAGCTTAAACTGCTTTCCAAATCAAATGTTATTCAGTTGGTAGAATTTCTCTTGTTTTTCTTTTTCTTTTTCTTTTTCTTTTTTTTTTTTTTCTTTTTTTCCCTTCTTTTAAGCAGCTTTTCACAAAATAATCTTCGTCTTTCCTAAATTGTTTTCCTCTTCCTTCCTTGTTGGTTCAATCCGGGCTTAGGCTCGATGGCTGTAGGACAGAGGTATGCTAGGAAATTTGGTGTAAAGGACAAGAAAATAAAATTCAGAGGTATTTGGTCTGAAAAGAAGCTTTGTCCAAGGCATAATTCTTGTGTGTTTAAGGGCAGAGTAATAGATTTGGCAGGATAAGTCATATATCTTAGGATTTTCTTCCCTGCCCCCTTTGATTGATTAATTCCAGTCTCTTCAGATCTTTGCCTGTTCCCACAAACCTGGAATCTCAGGATTGTTTGATTAAGTCATGGTTACCATGACAATAAAAGTGCCTCTGGCCAGTTTGACCTTTGACTGGATTCAATTCACTGAGAGAAATGGACAGAGACTATAGAAAACGCCTGAGCTTCATGTCCACTGCTGCATAAAGCAGGGAGTGGGCTGCTCTCCTTTCTAAAATAGAAAGCATAAAGGCTGCAGAAAGCCTTTCTGAGGATCTCTATTGGGTAACCAATCCCGTGGTTAATATGACTTCAGATATAAAGCGCAGTCATAAGGCGGGAGACTATTTGAAAACGTGGCATTTATCACAGCACAAAAGCTGAGGTCGGGTTTCATGTGTCTGACGATTCAAAATCACGCCGTGCACACATCCACCAGATACTTCACAGGTATTTACAAACACCCGGCTCTGTAAATACACAGCCATGTACAACCGAGATTTCAGGCTTCAGGACTCGTTTCTCCTGCTGCCCCACCCCCCTCTGCAGGCATTGTGCTGCTGCTGCTCATATAGATAATTATTCCTTTTCAGATACTTTCATTGTAAATCCATTCCAGCAAAAATAAAGCAGGGGGAGGGGGGGAGGGAAGAGAGATTTCAAAATTAAACCTGTTATGCGATTTGTAAATGGGCCTGACAGAATGACAGCTGAGTGGCCGTTGCAAGGCAATTCATGCATGCAAGACTGCCAGATCCCTGGTGGGAGCGAGCACAGTGCCCATGCGTGTGGGGCTCCTCCTGCACCATCCTCACAGCTCTGCGCCCACAGCCCCCTCTGCGTTATTGCTTTTTCTTGGTAAAGGAGGGAACTTCCTTCTTGAGCCTGGCTCAAAGTAGCAATCAAAGACAGCTAAAGAGGGAGCCTGCTTCTGAAGTCATGGGCTCCACAAAACTCCAAGGATCCCTATGGTGGTAGACAGAGTCCACAGCGAGAGCTGTTTGGGAATAGTGGGCTCTGTTGTGCATGAACATCTCACACACCACAGACATAGTGAGGAAGGGACATTCCCTGCTACATGCAGCCAATGTGAACGTTAGCCTATGTGATGGCATGGAGTCAAATGAAGAAAAATAAACTCACGGACTGTTCAAACAGAGAAAAAAACGGAGTGCCTGGGCTGAGGCACCTTACTTGGGTAATAGATGGCACTAGACTGAAAGACAGACTGGAGTGGGCAAGCTGGAGCTTAGAAATTAATTTCCCCAGTTTAAGTCCAATCTGGGGTTTTGATTTGTTGCTTGTTTACTGGCAGGAAATGCTCTTCCTTCTTACCTGGCTGCCTTGAAGCCTGAAGCTGTGAGAAATATCCCCTAACCTGTGTGCATCAGTACAGATTAAGGGATGACCTGCTATAAAGGAGCTCTGTGGAGAAAGGCACGGTTGTCTTGGTGGACAACAGGCTGGCCATGAACCAGCAGTGTGCCCTTGAAGCCAAGAAGGCCAAGGGTATCCTAGGGTGCATGAAAAAAAGCATGGCCAGCAGGTCGAGGGAGATGATCCTCCCCCTCCACTCTGCCCCAGTGAGGCTGCATTTAGAATAGTGTGTCCAGTTCCGGGCTCCCTAGTTCAAAAAGGACAGGGATCTCCTAGGAGTCCAGCAGAGATCCACAAAGGTGTTTGAGGGCCTGGAGCACTGGCCATGTGTAGGAAGGCTGAGTTACCTGGGATGGTTCAGCCTGGGGAAAAGAAGACCGAGAGGGGATCTGATTCATGATTACAAATATCTGAAGGGAGGTAGGAGGCAAATGGATGAGGCCAGGCTCTTCTCAGCGATGCATAGTGACAGGACAAGGAGCAATGGCCTAAAACTTGAACGTAGGAAGCTCCATACTAACACACAGAAGTACTTCTATATGGTAAGGGTGATGGAGGACAGAGCAGATTGCCCAGAGAGGCTGTGGAGTCTCCTTCTATGGAGATATTCAAGATCTGTCCGGATGTCCACCTGTATGACCTATTGTGGGGAACTTGCTTCAAGCTTGAACCCCACGATCTCTTGAGGTCCCTTTCAGTGCCTGTGATTCTGTGAAATAACTGAAGGCGATTATCTGAGCCCTCCTGCTCAGGCTTTTTGGACGTGAAGTCCTCCTGCCTTCTGTGCCAGCCACCAGCACCACATTCCATCAAGTGGCACAACTTCAACAGGCTCAGCAGAAAGCAATAACTGTTAGAGGATTTTGGTTTGCAGAGCAAGTATTGGAAGAGATAAACGTTTGTGAGCAGAAAGTGAATGGAGGATTTCATTCAGCTGTTATTAATGTTAAGGTGAATGACAGCCGGAAGAACATCAAGAAAAGTGTACAGGAAAATGATCATGCAGAGGAGAGTCTGCCTGCATTGGAAAAGCACTCTTGCTTCAAGAAACATCCAAGATAAAATTTTCAAATGCACCTACCAGACTTTGAAGGCACAAGAAAACATTCCTAGAGATCCTCTGACTTCAGCAAAACCATATCTCAATCCTTCTACTGATACTAGTCTATAAGTGAAACTGAACTGGATGGTGATTTTGCCTCTGAAGAAGGAGCAGGCTCATTCACCATCCATTGCAGCAAGATAGAGAAATATTATTAATGGTGAATTTGCCTGTTCCATCTCGGCCTTTCTCTCCCCTCATTCTTTTGATGCTGAGTGCTTCCAGTTGTTCCAGTCTGTAAACTCTCAGCAGTATTTTGTATTTTCCTTCAGTCTCCCGCTCCCTCTCTGTAAGATTTCACCAGCCTACTAGTGTTAGAATGTGAGTGTTTATTAAATCCAGATATCTATTTATCTATTGGTCTATCTTTCTGCAATTCATATACATGTGTGTCTGCTGAAGCCCAGTCCTGGGTATAATGTTCCATTAGAGTGAAATGTTTACATAAAGGAAACTGAGGAGTTTAGCTATTATAAACCTGGACACTGTCAGTTTACTTACAAGAATGTCATATACAGTCCATGGCCAGCTTTAAATTGAGACCCTATCACATCTCCCCTTTCATATCTGTCCCTTTTTGTCTTCACTTGCAGCCTATTGCAGACACGCCATGGATTGGTTCAGATGCAACAGGAATCTTAGTATTGGTGAGCAGTATGAGTGAGTAGTACGATCATTGGCAGAGCGCTGAGTCCTTGCAGGGTGACTACCTGGCTTTTTCTTCTTTTTGTCCAAGAGGATTCCCATGCCAATGAAGTCAAGATAGTATCACCTAAACAGGTAAATCTGCTTCTTCCTCAGAAATAAACCTTACATTGAATCAAAACCTGCATGAAGAGCCGCCCATGCTCTCTCCTGAAAAGGTATTCAGTGAACTGGGAAGGGCTCGGGAGGAAGCACAGCTTGCAGGTTGCAGCAGGGCGGCCTGTCTGCAGGAGATCAGCTGCTAATACCTGCCATTCAGTGCAGGATAGGCTCGGGGAAAATGCTCTGGGAAAATGCTTAGCTTTTAGATCCAGCACATTTCAGGATGTTAGGTGGTCACCGAAAAGAAGTGTCTGTGTGCTTAAAACCCCACCAGTGAGCTGTACTCATCTCCAGAGTAACCCTTTGCACAATCACAAACAAGCGGTGTGATTTTAAACACAAGCGCCTGGCCGTGGCGAGATGCCATTAGCAGAGCAAAGCAAAACCCGGCCTCCTCCCTCCCACCGCGCTGCTGGAGCTGCTGGCCGCGCAGTGCCGCTGCCTGCCCGCTGCCTCCTGAGCCCCACAAGGCAACAGAGCTCAGTGACCCCTCTGCACTCATGTCTAACAGACACAGTTTGGAAAACAGAGTCAGACCTCCCACTTCCATGACCTCTCTGCTCTCTGTTCTCTACACTCAAGTGGAAGAATCATAGAAAGCCCCTCCCCACCATTCCCCCCTCAGCTCTTCCCACCGGCGTGAAAAACTTAGACCAGCCAAAGGAGATCCAAGGAAGCAGCCCTGGGGCATGCCTGCCTGGGAAACAACTTCCATTACCAGCTTTCAGTGCTGCCAGAGAGCTGGCTGCAGCACTGCCATCGCACTTCTTTCTCTCTGTCTCCTTTCCTTGGCTCCTCATGGGGAAGGGCTTTGTTTCCCAAGACAAGGCACTCAAAGGAAGAACCCTCCCATCACCACATACCAGAAGCTGTCCCTCCATTCCCGCTCATGGAACGGCTAAAAATAATACCAGACGCAGTCCTGGTTCACCTCTTCTCCTTTGCTTCATTACTGCTCTCCCCCTCGCCAAGTTTACAGGCTGCATCCTACCACCTGGCCTGGGCTGACTCACATGAGGACAAACTTTCCAGGGCACATCCAGCTGGTATGCAGTCAGAAGGTGGGATCAAACACCTGTTGGTGCAGCAGTGCTGGAATTTGTTTGTTCTCAAGTGCATTGGATACTCAGATCCGCACACAAGCAAAACAGACTATTGCTCCACACTAAGATACACAAAACTGTGCTGAATGGACACAGGGCCACACTCATGACACCTTCGTGATGAAGAGCTGAGATGTGATGTACCACCAAACACACACATTGAAAATGGAGCCGAAAGATTCACTCCGTCATAGAATCTTAAAATCGTAGAATCACCAAAGTTGGAGAAGAACTTCAGGACCATCCAGTCCAGCCATTCACCACCAGTACTGCCCCACTAAAACATGTCCCTTGGTTCACCCGTCAAAAACAGCCAAGGTCAGGACGTGTCTGTTCTTCCAAGGTCAAGGAAGGCCTCAGGCTTGGATGGATGTGAGGTGGCAAAGTTAATTCCCTTCTCTTAACTGCTTCTTCACTAAACCTACGCTGCCCACTAATCTCCCACATCCCTACAGAAAAGTCACAGCTGAAGACTCAAGTTGTCAAAACATTGCTTTTCTGGTCCACCAGCATGGGTGGAAATGTGGCTGCATGCAGCCAGAGCGGAGCTGAGTGAGCTTTCAGTGTCCCTGTTTCCAATTTAGTGCAGCTCCCAGGAGGTATTACATTTCCTGGTGCAGATCAGAAAGCGCTTTGAGATCCTCCAGCACAAAGCCCTGTTGTTTTCTTCATTTGCACTGCTGAGCAAGTTCTCTTTTCAAGGCTTCCAGTGGAGAAATGTCCTTCAGTTTCTCCATAGCAAAGTCCAGATTAAAGCTACCTCGACCCTTTTAATGTCTAGAAAGCACAATTCCTTCAAAGACCAGTTCTATTTCCTGTATTCCTGGAAGATCTTTTTAATTGCAAAAAAAATGCACTGTTACTAATTACAAAAGCATTTGAGCTTTCTTTTCCCGTGTTCTGTTGTGTTGTTGGCAAAGCCCCTAGAAGAGCTCTCCAACCTTAAACTTCCAAGCAATCTATTCAGAAACCCATTGCAGCTTCCAGATAACGTGCTGCCAGCATCATTAAAGGAGCAGTGTGCGAGCAGGCTCCTGCTTGCATTGCAGTCATTCTTGGCACTCCTGCGTTCTCCTCCATCCAAGCGCTCTGTGCTGCGCTCCCCCCGGCCTCCTCTTCCTATCAACCCACAACTGGCACGCGCAGGCACTTTGCAGCACCACCTGAAGCTCAGGTGTTTTGTAGCAGTTCACGAGTTACTCTTTCTAAGGGCTCTCTGGTATCATCTCCTCTTTTCCCACAAAGGGAACTGAGGCATGGAGCTGGTCGGATGCAGCAGAGAGGGCCTGGCACCGCTGGAGAGGCAGCCCGGCGGTCTGAAGTTCAGGGCAGTCTCTCTGGTGCTTAAGGTGGTGAGCACAGCGCCCCCAGGTACTGTGCTGTGAATCAACTTGTCTGTGAATCAACCACATCCCAGCATTTTTCTCGAATTTTCCCCAGATTACAACCAGGACAAGCTTGCTGCTGCCTCAGAACAATGTTTCTCTGATTACAACCTAGGCTGACAATTATAGTGATTTAAGACCAAACTAATTGTGAAGTACTTTGATCATGCTTAGCACGACTTGTGGTTTGTAGACTGAAAATAGTTAAAAGGAACCCTTGGGTTCACAATTTCCTTGAATATAAATTTTATTTTGATACATAAGTTATGATTTCAGTATTAAAATTAACCTCGTGTCTGTGTTTTCCCCTCATCTCATCACTTCTTTGAATATTATTATGGGTATAATTTTCTCTCCCTTAGCTTAATATTCACCACACGATTTGTTTTAGCTCAGACTTGACTTAATTTATTGGCATTTATTACGAGCAATTTTCTTAAAGCACTTCTTGATTTTTTGTTTCAGTTGCTTCTTTTTATTTGTTAAAACAGTTAGGCAAAGCAAACCACTTTCCTGTGGGGCAGAGAGAGGGCAGCTGAGCAGCAGATCTGGGTTCCCTCGAGGACCTCTGCTGATGTTCCAAAAGTCCTAACAGCAATTTGCACTGCATTAATGCAGTCCATGCCCAGTTTTTCCTTGACATGGCACAGGCAATAAATCCTTCTGTTTCTCTCTCCTCTCTTCACACTGCTGTGGGTGCAGGACATTGCTTTTGCAGCAGTGACAAGCTGCATCAGTTTGTTGCAGTCAAAGCATCTTCCAGGTGCTGCACGTGGACCTGTACAGCAAGCCACATGTATCTGTAGCATTCCACACACACAGGTAGGCAGTGCAGACGTGGGTCTTTCTTTCTGTGGGCCTTTACATTTCCTACAAGCCCCTCGCTGCTTCCGCCTGTTCCTGGAGCAAACCTCCATCCTGCTCTGCACTCTTCCCATCCCTAGCCCAGCGCACACTTGTTTTCCATGCCATTTCAGGTACAAGTGGTTGGTTCAAAGGGAGGTACACATATTGGCCCCATCCCCTAACTGGCGCCTCTCTGCCTGGGAAACCTGAGAGTTTCTGTCCTTGCTTATGAACCGTGACATCTGCGCATTCCTCGGGCGCTGACCCCCGGGGGCCAGAGGCCGCCCCAAGGTCAAGCAGTTTCCTCTTTCACCACCAATAGAGACCTTGACTAGAGGTAAATTATGTTGCAGTTTAAGGAAATAATTTGAAACACTCTTGTAATTATAATAAATTTTGCTGTTTACATTTTAATCTTCAACCCTTTCACCCTCTGGTTCTCTTGTTTGAGGAAAAAAGTAGGGAATTATATATCTAGCAGAAAAATTCCTGCCATGGTGGACAGTTGAATAAATAACTTGAGTTCCAATTACACAAAAGCTTCAAGGTTTTGTCTGCCTTCAGTGTGAGCATGCACTTCTGTAAGTGCAAGTTCTGCTTAATCTTCAGATAAGTACGCTTGTGCAGCAAGAATGGAAACATCACACAGTGTCAGGAGCGTCACGTGGCTCCCACTTCTCCATGCTGAGTAACAGTGAAGTTACTTGAAGAAAAACCTTGAGCACCTCACTCAGACCAAATTCCACTTAACCCAATGAAATTTCGCAGTAAAGCAGACTTTGACCCACGGCTGTAGGAAGAGCATCTGTTTTAGCCAGCACACATCGTCACCTGGTCATTTTCTCTCGCTGCTCACAAGTGCTGATGGCGTTGGAAGTCCTTCATTCACAAACAAGAGTTCAAGTAACAACAATCAAATCCTTCTGGCTTTCAGCTGGGTGCCAGTACTCCATGTGATATTTGACAACACGCCGCACACATACAGTCATCCCTCATTCACCTACAACATCCCCTCATCTGAAAACTGGGGCATCGTCTGTGTTCAAAGAAACAAAAACAGCGATACTCTGTCTTGTCCTAAAACATGACTAATCAGCTGCTCCTAAGCACAGCCTGTAAAGCAGAACTGTGGGGAAAAGCGTTGAACCAACACCTGGAGTGTAAGACACTTCGGGAGAGAGGCTCCTTTACACAGAGTTCTAATGCTAAACCCAATCAGCTCCCAGGGACCTTATCCACGTCTGTAAAGACTATGGGAAATGATCCTGACTTCTGCAATTCTTGCTTTTCAACCACCTTACCAGAGATCCCTGTCTCAGCGCTCAGGTCCTGTCACCAATAGCTGCAGTTTGACTAGGAAGACACAGGGGTTCCCCATTTCTATTTTCTGAATACATTAAACTAGGCCAGTATCTTTCTCTGGAACAAACCTGGGTAGATTGCTCTTTTGATCTGCTAGAGGCATGCCTGTCTTCCTCCGATGACAGGATAACATAGAAATCATGTGCACAGATCCTCCCAAGGAGGAGCAAATATCTCTCATTCCTATCAGCAATGCTCAGAGACTCAGCAGCAGTGCTGATGCGGAGCCACACTGCGTAACTGTTCCTAGGTGGGGATAGTGTTAGACTACAGAGAAGGAAAAAGGCTTCTTGTCCAGATTCTCTGAGGTCTTAGGAAATGGTGGAAAGCAAGAGAAAATACGTCATCGAATAGGCTGGTTCACATTTCTGTGCAGCCCTCGTTTGAACCCAGAACACCTCGGTTACTGCCCCCAGAGGAGCCGACGTCTCAGGGGGACAAAGCAATCAAATCCCAGAGTTTTTTTCTGGGAAGTCAGCCGTAGGAATCCTGCTCCCCCTCGAGCTGCAGGCACGAGACAAAAGAATGTGACTGAAATCCAGGAACCCTGGACTAAGGACACCAGATTGTGGAGGCATCAATAGGCTGTGATCATCAGCAATCTCAGTGCCATACACTAAGAATGCTTATTTAAGCAGATCCATGTTCTGAGGATCCTCTGATTAATTTCCCACTGAACCACAGATAGTTTCCAATGCTTATGCTCAAAACTTCAAATTCCTCTCCCATTTTTTTTCCCACGACTGGAGAGCTCCATGCCCCACACACCTCTAACCAGACAAGAGATATGAGGAGTGCTTTGCCCCATGGTATATAAGAACAGGAGGAATCAAGGTAAGATATTCTCTCCTGACAAGCAAATACATGCCCTAGTGACAACTTCACAGGGATCTGCTATTACTTGGAGCATTTCCTATTTTTGCATCCAAGCAGGGACTATGATGCACAGCCATAGCATAGTCATCTCACAAAGAGGGATATTCTGCCACTGGAGGAGTCTGATTCTTGTTTCACACAATGAAACACGCTGCCTTGTTCTCAACATACTGGCCTCTCCCAGGTCACTTGTAAAGCCAAACCTGGTTGTACTGGGATAAACTGAGCTGTGAGGCAGTTCCAAGAGAGGGAGAAGTCAGTCCCAGCAGACAAATGGAGGAAAACCAGAGTGCACAGAAGAGCTGAGCTGGGATGCCCTGTGCTCTCTTCAGTCTGACTCCAAACAGACACTTTGCTGCTCATCTAAGAGTGCTTGCACCGATAAAAAGGGCTCTAACACCTGTGGTGTTCAAACAGTACAGACAGCACTGCTTGCTCCCACTCTCTGGGTTCTGATGTTGGTCCCACTTCTAGAAAGCTGCACAATTCAGGAACTGAACTTCTGCTTCTGTTCAGGCAGTGCAGATCACTCATGTCTCTTTTCACGGATTTTACCCTTTTAACTTCCTGTATCTCCATCAAACACAGAGCTTTTTTTTTGCTGTGTATGACAGCACTGCCAGGAACCAGAGTGTCCTGATGACGAAACTGACACCAAAACGAGGGAACCGCAATTGTCAAAGGAACTGAAGAAACCACAGAAAAGAAGAAGAGGGTTTTGGTTGTGTCCCTCAGATGGGGGCTGACACACAGCGAGCACAGCCATCACCTGGCACAACAACCACAGGGATGGTAGCAATCGCACCGGGACAGATTTTCACCTGAGTGACCTGTTCGTTCAGTGGAATCACTGTGAAAAAGTCATCTTTCTTCAGCCTGATGAAATCAGGCTGCGGGACGTTCTCCCTGGCCACTATTTATTTTGTAAGTGTCCTGCATGTAATGAAAAGAACGATCCTTCTTGCCATTTGACTTACTGAAAGGCACATTCTGTGTGTTGAGCGGTTTCAGAGAGCTAATGGCAAAGTGCACATTACTAGAGCAGCACTGAAAGCATTTGTAAACATCATCATCATCAAAGAGGCCTAGAGCTGCAAAGGCTGTTTTTTGCCTTGTGAGTTTATGTCTGTAAATGACTAATTGGTAAAGTTTTATCTGCAGAAGGTGGTTGGTGGTGGAAGATATTTACAAGAAAGAAAGCAGGAAATAATTCATCTTGAAAAGCTGAATCTAACCTGAGAAGTTTGTGAATTAAAACGGGCTTTAAAAATATGTTTATTTTCTTTTAAAAAGTATTAAAAATACAACTTCAGTGTTTTGAGTGAGAAAGGGAAACGTGCAGCCAGAGGGTATGAAAAAGCCTGGGAGCAGGTGAGCGCGAGGCTGTGGCTGTGCTGAGCCGGGGCCAGGCAGATCCCCTCGGGGAGCAGCGCAGCACTTGCACCCACTCACTGCACTTGTTATGCACCTCTTAAACAAGATATTGCTTTATGAATGAAACCAAAGCTCAGCTGTGGGAAGGAACCGCTCGCGTTTTATTGCTTTATCTTACGCAACCCACCAAAAATTCCTCTTTTGAACAAAATCTAGAAGAACAACAAAACCAAACCGAAGTGCTGGTGCTGTAGGCTAGAGAGCAGTATTTCCCTCTATGGAGCTGTTGAAATCATTTCAAACGAGCTGAGTGTTTGGACTTCAGTGCAGGAGACACCGCTCTACCTGTCTGAAATAGCTCTTATCAGGAACACAGCGCTCACTACCTCTGCTGGAATATCAAAGGGTGACTCTTTAAAACAGTTACATGACCTTTAAAAAGTACACAAAATAAAGGAACAACAAGGATGTTGAAATCCCCATTCGTTAAATGGCCTCCTAGGCTTTCATTGGATTACGGATGTATTTAACTAATAGAAAACATCACCCAGTCTGATTCCTGTATTAGAAGCAAAATAAGGATAATTTAGTATCAAGATTAATGTCATTTACTTACCCATTTTGCTAGAGCTGTTACTGAATTTAAAATGCTACTCGCAAATTAAATATTTTACAACCATTTTGCTCCTAATTGGTTGCAGATCACAGATTTCCTTTAGACATAATGGCTGTGTAGGTGGGGGGGTTGCAGTGCACATTGTTCTTTTTACAATCGCTTTTGACATATTGAGAATTTGTTTAATTTTGATTAATTTCAGCTAAGCCTTCTGGAGCAGTGTGTGCTGTTTCAGTGTGTGCTTTAAGTGTGCACCATCCTTCTCCATATTAATTTGCACTCTCTGCACTATCCGTGTTGGTCTGTGAGAGTTTGAATCCATGCAGCTTAAAGAGATGTTACCTTGGTTGTTCCTTGAGCAGTAACAGGGTAGCTTATCATACCCAAAATAAAAACACACACCGTCACATCACGAGTCCGAAGGTTTTAGGGATTTCTCTTGATGGTTTTTCTAAATGCAATATTTAAGTCCAAATGAGAAGTCCGGAGCACACATCTGTGCACACAGATCAGTGCAGAACAGCTGGCTGCCTCTTGCCAGGAGGTGAACCAGCAGCGATTTTTGGTATCGGCATCTTCCAAGAGTTGTGCTGGAACCAAGACAAGGTCTGCCAAGAGCCAGCTGGGAGCAGTGAGTGAGCTGTGCACTGCATCTGTGTCAGCTCCTGCTGGACAAAGCCTACATGCACACTTGGAAGAAACCCTAATAGTCTGTTTCAAACGTTATCCAGGTGTTCTTAATGGGGCTTTTGCATTTCTTTTAAATCACTGCTAGTGTACATCTCTCCTCTCCTAAAGTTTTGAATGGGAAAGAGAAAAGCTGAGCTGAGACACAAGGATGCCAGGAGTTTCCTCTATCAGGTCTTAAAAGAGTGATTTTTCTCTTACATTTTTGATCCCTTAAAGGATTTTGGTTGTGTTGGCAGCACCAAAGGAGCTTCCTTCTAAGCTTAGGTCGAAAAATGAGTTCTCTCTAGTTTCTGACACGAATCGCAAGTCTTCCTCTTCACTGGCAACATCAAACGAAGTACCTGGAAGAGCAGGTGAATGACGCTGCCCCTTTCACTCACCCTTCTCTCCAGCTCCCCGTCATTATTAGCCAGGCAAAACTCAGCCCTTTCCGGACGACACGGAGATTCCCCCCAGGTCGTCTGTCCGCAATGGAGCTGTCAGCCCTGAGCCGCCGCGGGGCGCCCGCCTCGCCCAGCCCAGCCCAGCCCAGCCCCGCCGCGCCCCCCCACCCCCCATCCCGCGGCTTGCGGCAGCAGCCATGCGCGGGCTGCTTCGCCCCTTCCTTTCCCAATTCAAACATTTGCTCCCTGATCATCCAAATATTGATTTAAAAGGTCTTTGAGGTCATTTGGGAAAACGCATTTGAATGTTTTAAATGTGGATTCAGTCCACTGCGAGGAATATCTGGACGGCTGAGACCGGCGGGGACCCTCTGCGCTCTGATGGATAATGCCAAATTCTCTGCAGCGTTTACTAACATCATTTAGTCAGAAAGATAACGTTGCGGATAAGAACTGCTTTTAGATGTTTCGAAAAGATGCTGTTATCTGTTGGATCTTAGCTGATGATTTCTGCAGTCTAAATTCCACCTTTGCCAACAGAAAGCTGCTGTTCTGCAGGAGTGTTTCCAGCAGAGCTCTCAGATCTGTGCTGGTTTGGCAATGGGCTCCCGGCGGGTCGGAGCGCTCACTGCAGGGCTCGCTCTCCCTGTGGGCTGTTGTTTTCCAGGTACAGATCTCAGCGAGTGCAGAAGCTGAGCTCTCACAGAACGGCTCCCAGCTGCATGTTGCTGCACTGAAGCAGAACTTTCCAGTTTCAAGGTGTATTAACACCCAAATGTCATTGCTTCTTTTCCCCACTGCCACCAAAGGTACACATCACCATGTGCAAGAGCTGGAGGTGTCAACTGAAACATTCTAAGGGCTCTTATACACCTTAAGCACCGACCACTTCCCTGTGGTTAAATGCATGAGTGTGAGATATTAACCAAAGAAATTCTGTCATTGCAAAGACTAGTTTGCAGGGTCTGTTAATTCATTTGTTTTCATTTTCCATTTGTGCCAACAAATTCTCACTTACCTCGTTCACTGTCTCTCATTATAAATGATGAGGAACGGTAAATTCTAATTAAAGGAAGGTGATCTGCTCAGTTAAACAGTCAGAAAGCTGAACAAGAACCACCAGGCGATACGGGACGTGTGGCTGAAGCAGCAGCCTTTGGTGCACTTGAATAACGGTATGCTGTGTCAGAGAGAACAACTGAACTAAATGACAGTATTAATTGGTTTGGATTTATGAGGTGAGCAACCCAGATGAATTTTGAGGTAATGGGAAATTAATCTCAAAACAAAGTTTTAAATAATATTATTTAAAATTAATCTTCGTGGGTGCTACTGAGCAATGCAAAGATTGGATTTAACTTTGGAAGCATTCACTAGGGCTGCAGGTTTAAAACAAGGCGATATTGGTTAACAGCTCAAAGCAGTGGAGAGGAGTCTGCAATCCTAGAATGCAATGCAGCAGCCATGTGAGCAAAACTGCGAGCACTTCTCTGCAGGTTCTGTTGCCTTCTGAGGGACAGTTTATGACACGGTCGAGGTGGATGCTCAGACGCTCGTGCTCCCCCAGAGCCCCCAAACTAGGCTGAAGATTCAGAAGTTTTTTGAACTAAACCATTTGTTTAATAATCAAACCGTAACTCCTTAATTCCACCTGTGTAAATCAGTCCCTTTCAAATGCACAAACCGCATCTGCACCAGTGTTTACTGGTGGGATTTTTTAGCTAAAAAACACGATTCCAACATTTATCAGAGAAACAAATCCCCCTGCCAGCACTGCCCAGAGACGCACTGCATTTGTGTCTCTGCAAACATCTTGCTTAGCACATATCTCACAGATAACGTTAGAAGGGGGAAGCTTTTTCGCTGATCTATCCTCACGTTAAGTCCTTGATCCAGCAGAGATGCGTCCCTCAGGTCCATCTCGCACAGGACCCTGCTGGCCGCCCCAGGGCTCAGCGCTCACACATCCACACCCACGGGCAGCTCAGCGGCCGCTGCCGTGCTGCGTTCGTTCTTCACTTCGTTTTCACGAGCAGCAAACAGATTCGTGCACTGAAATGGCTGCAGGATAACTATGTTGGAGATCTCAATCAAATGAGATTCCAAAACTGCTTGTTATGATTAAATCAGAGAATGAAGGAAATAACCCTCCTCATCCCATGCTCTCCAGACAGAGTGTGATACTTCACCTTGCTTTGTTTTGTTATTGAAAAACACAACTGCTTAAAAATCAGCAGCTAGGAAACATATTCGGAAAGAAGTGAAGAATGAATCCCAGAGTTGGTTTCTGATGAAGTTCTGCGGATTTCCTTTTTAGCATCTATACAAAAAATGAATGTCTTGGACACTGAAAGAAGGTGAGATCTGCAGTGCGTTTTGTCACTGCAGTGCACTCCAAAACAACACTTCCAGTCCCTCCCAGCACAGCCCTGCTGTCTCCCTGGCTGGCCGAGAGCACGCATCCATTGTCCGATGCGGAAAAGCAACCTTGATACTTGTGCTGGAATAAGAGGTTGCATTTCACAGCCACAACAACAGAGAAGTGCATCCTAGGCATTTCAGGAAGGGATTTTGTTGGCATGCATTCTGTTTCAAAATGCACACAAACAGTGCTTCTGCAGCGGTGGAAGGATGAGCTGCCCGAAATCAGCTAACCCTGAGAAAGGTTCTTTCTGTTCAGAGTTTGGTTAGTCAGAAACTCAGAACGGTGTGAATAGAAAATACCCCAGGAACCCTCCTGAAGAACCTTCTGATCAGGCTACAAAGTGCTGCACGGTAGTCTGAATTAATGCAAAACATTGGAGGCACTTTGCTCTGGCTGAAAATCATGCAGTGAAATAAGGAAGCATTTGAACAGTGATTCGAATAGAATTTTACACTGAACTCTCTGTACGTTCTCTTTAAAATCTTAGACAGAAAATAAACGGTCATTTTAAACACTCTTGGTGTTGTTGTGTTTAGTTTTTGTTTTTTTTCCTCTGTGTAGCCCCACTTAAACGATCTCAGGCAAAGCAGTGCACTTTTGAACGAGTAACCTCATCTCTCAGTCAGTGTCACACTGATAAACCCATTTCAAACAAACGCAGCTCAGTGCCAACACAGTCTCAACAAGAAGTAGAATTACACCAACAAATATCAAACAAACTGTTCGAAAATGCATGAAATCCGAGACTGGAAGAGGTCTCAAACAATTCACAGGGGAACTTTGGCTTGTTTGTTGCTTTGGAGCTTTTCTCTGTTTGATACACTTTTCTGATGGAACACTGTCCCTTTCTTTCTGTTTTTAATCCGAAATGAAGCTTTCAGGCACAGCCATGAGTTTTCTTTTAAATGACGGTTCAGAATTGCTGTTCACTTTTATACTCATGCCAAACCCCGCAGGATTTCTTTGAGCTAACCTTCATCCCCTTTCTGCTCCTGTGTTGGTCTGTGCTAGAAAGCAAGTCAGCTGTAATTACTTACAGGTGAGTTATTCCATATCAATGAAATAGCTCCGTGAAAACAATGGCATCGAATTGAAATGTAGATGACAGAAACACATTGATTTATTTTAAGTGGATTTCTAAATGCTTAACAGTCCCTCCCTCTTCCCTCATCTCTAAAGGAAGGAACATCCATAGGGAGCAGCGGGCACGACGTCCGCCAGCACGTCAGCCCGTATCGCTCCCGAAGGCTCCGGGGCAGGATGAGAAATGAACTCAGTTTGAGAGTTTCCGAGGAAAAAGCCTCATTCCTCATTTCCAAAGCCTGGCGCTGGCCACGGCGAGGCACGGCGCACGCACAGCGCTGTGACACTCAATGAAAGATGAATTTTTTTCACTCCGTCGTGCTTTTTTTTTTTTAAAGTGTGTGTAACTCCACCCATAGCTCTGTAACTTCCCACTCACTTCATCCTGTTTAACCTTTTAAGCACTGCTCCTGACCTCCATCCTCCCTGCCCCTGCAGAAGGCGTTTTCGAGCCCTGCCCGTTGTTACCGCCCGGATCCCGGCCGAGCCCGCAGCGCCCCGTGGCAGCTGCGCAAAAGGGGAGCGCTGTGCGCCCGGCCTCGGTCCTGGGGGGGCAACAGAGACCCACAGACTCACGTCGGGTTGTGCGGGGTGGGCGCTGCTCCGAGGGGCGCTTTTGCCCTTCTATTCATATATTTGTTATTATTGCTATTGTTCTTTTTTAAGTTTTATTTATTTATTTATTTTCAGGGGAGGGACAGGATTTTGTTTTGTTTTTACAGCAGCCATCCAGAGCCCTGGGTATTGATTTTCGGGCACATGAAAGGGATTTTTTACAGGCCTTCCCTGTGGAAGGGAGCAGCAGTAAAAGGTGATACCACCCACTCCGAAGGAATGCTGTGCATGCAATTAGGAGCGAGCTCCCGGCCAGGGGGTTAGAATTCAAAGCGAGGCAAAAAACTCCCCACCTCCCACCAACAACAAATCCATTAAAACTACCAAAGCCATCAATACTAATCAATGCATCCCGCCGCTCTTAACCGCTTCGGGGCCGCTCTCCGGCCGCCCGCCGCCCCGGCGCTGTGCCCGCCTCCCCCCCCCTCCTCCGCCGCTGCTCCGTGGCAGACAGGCCGGGTGTCGCCGGGGTGGGGGCTGTGAGGGGCCGGGCCGGGGCAGCGCGAGGAGCAGCGAAGTGGTTAATCAATAGCAGGGCTGCAGGCAGGGGAGGGGCGGGCTGCGGGGGGATAAAAAATGCAGAAAGGAAGGAAATGGAGGGAGTGAGAATTACACTCACTATAAAACCTCCTCGTTGTGATTTACAAAAGGGGAAGGGGAGCGCTGGGGGGAGAGGCGAGCGGAGCCACCCTGCACAAAGCCCCTTTGCTGCGGGTCCGGGGCAAATCCGCCGTGTACAGTGTGTGCAACGACACTGATTGTGGCACGAGCTGTGTATCCGTGTGTCCCCTCGGTTTTTTCTTCTTCTCTTTCCCCCCCTTTTTCCCCCATCCAATCCCTCATTCATAACTCGCATTTACCGACCAGTTTTCTCATTCATGTTCCCCTCCGCTCCGCCAATGTCGGCGAGCACAGAGCGCGCTTTGTGGGCTCTGATCGGCAGGGATGGGCGAGCTCTGGGCTGCGCGTTGGTTACGTTCAGCCACTTTTGAAGCAATCGATGGGACATGTTTATGGAAACACGGAAGGTATTTCTGGCCATCTGCTAGCTAGGGAATGACTCGGATTGTTTCTGTCGAAAGGAATGTGGGGATTCTCTGGCTTTCTTATTTTCAATCCTGCCGATAGGAAAATGCTGTTAAGAAAATACTGCGTTTTTTTCTCATCAGAACGATTGCTCAGCCCAAATAAAGGCGCTTTGGGGGAGGGTGAGTGTGGGTGGATTTTAAACTTCTAAAAATCGTTTGTGATAACTTGGATATCCCCACGTGGCCGAGGTCAGCTTTCTGTCGTGAATCGCTTTTTTGTTTATATTGTTCATTTAAAAATCCTTTTAGCAACCACATTCATTGAAAGAGAATGGGGGAAAAAAGAAAAAGAAAAAAAAAAAAGAAGGCTTTGAATTGAAGTGATCCACAGACCATGTGTGGACAGGGGTACACATACAAACTGATTTTAAACAGGCCGATCTCCTGTGGCAGAACCAAAACCCATTCAAACAAAACTCCGCTGTAAACCACGCGGGCCAAAGTATGGGAATGGTGAAATGTCACCCATTCAGCAGCAGCCTGTAGGGCCAGTCAGGTCTGTTTGAAGGAATGGTGCTCCGTATTTCACGTCTGTGTGTTTTAAAGGAAGAAAAGAGGCGGTAGTGGAACAACGTTGGCAGAAAGCTGGGATTCTAGAGGAGCCGGCTGTGGCTCTGACTCCCAGCCCACGTTGGGGCTGCAGGGATTTTTTTTGATGCTGAGGCAAACCAAAAGCCCGAGCTGTTCAGGTTGAACATTACTAGGCAGCGCTGCCCTGTGAATGTTTTGTGAATCCATTTGTTCCTGTCTCCCATAGAATTGTACCAATTCATTTTAAATCCAGCTGTACAGTTTTGTCCCCAGGAGCACATGTGTGCAGCCTGGGCACTGGAAATTAAAAAGAGAACACAAAAATCGAATGTATTTGTCCTAAATGTAGCAGCCTTCCCCAAGGATGGATTTTAAAGTTAATTTATAACAGCCTCTGTAAATATCTTTGGAAACTTATGTGAAATTTCCCCTGCCCCACTCTTTCATTTGTTTCTGCCTGTCACCCACATTCACAAAGCATATGTATGTTGGAGCCCTAATTAGGAAGGTTTAATATGAGTTTATACGTGTGTTTTCACACAGATGGTACCGGCGGAGCGCGTTACTGCGGTGCTCATGTGAGACTGTTCTAACCTTGCAGATGGGAAGGACATTATTAAAGAAATCGTAATTAATAGCATTAAGAAGCTGATTAAAATAAAAAACGCATTATTGCAGCAGGGGTCTCATTAAGAAATAGTCATGCCTGTCTGCCACAGATTTAAGAACTTTCAGCCACGAGGCCTTGAACCGAGGCAACTCCGGTTTGAGCAAACGCAGTGCAGACTCCACCCCCAGTGACATCAGATTGAGTTACACCGCAGAATACTCCAAGATATGGGGGGAAAAATCAGCTTCCCTCCCCTCCTTGAGGTTTAAAAATGATAAAAAAGCCGTTCTTCTCCAGCATCGGTCGTTTAGAGAGGACCACTTCTTTATACATCAGAACCAGTGCTTGATGTCAGCCCTCCTTTCCAAAGGAAGGAAAGAGAACAACCGGGCACTTGCTGCAAAACAACAGCAAACAATTCCAAAGAATTCCCCGATGTCCCCCAGCCCCGGAACACACAGTGTGCACCGCAGCGAGCAGCGGGGCCGGGGGGAGCTGTGACACAGCCACGGGGCTGGGAATGTTCCTTATCTTCATTGACGGTGTGGCCAAAGTGAACCTGAGAAACCTGCTCGGAGTGTGCTGTACAGTTACACGTCTTTCACGTGAACATCCGAGGCAGCTGCCTTTCTCTGGGATGTGTCATTTCCTGTGTAGCTGGAATAATACATGAAGTAAAAGGATCTCGATGAATGTACATACTTGTGTAAATGTAGATGCTGTGAGTTGGGAAGGGAGAAAATCAGAAATCAGCACAAAGTATTTTGTTAAGAGCTTTGGGAAACAACAGCACCGAAATGAGAAACGTGTTTTAAATATCCTTAGCATTTGGGAAGAGGCTGGCAGTGAGTGGGACAGGAAAGCTCCCGTACTTACAGCCTCAGGGAGCTGGACGTCATACCCAGGGCGCAGGTCAGCACCAAGAGCTACTAAACCAACTTGGTTCTTACCTGATCCCCACAGCCTTTATTTCAGAGTGAACTGTTCAGTGCTAAACACTAAGCAGGACTGCATGAGGACATGAGGAGCACTCTGGAGAGTGATAGCAAGCTGAAGGAATTAACTGTGGGGATGTAGGGGCTCACCTTTGCTCCAGGAGAGACATCTTTCTGTTTTGCTGTAAGATATCTATTTTTCTTTCTGTCTGTCTGTCTTCTTTTTTTTTTTTTTTCCTTTTTTCCCCATTTTCTTTCTTTTCTTTTCTTATCTTTTTTTTTTCTTTCTTTCTTTCCTTTTTTTTTTTTTTTTTTTTTTTTTTTTTTCCTGTTTCCCCGGCAGTAAAGTGTCAAACCCACAAAGAAAGCGATATAATTAGTGCTGGTACTCACTACAAACCCGGATCTCTGAAGAGAGACCAGCGCAGCTTTTCAAACGCCTACCATTTTGAAATCAGGAAAAAAAAATCTAACAGACACAAGAATCCCTCTTGAATCCCCCCTGGCCCTTTTGAATTCACGCCCTGCCTTACATCAAACGCTTTTTTGCTGATTAACTGCACAATCAGGTCCCTGCAGATCAGGGGAAGAATGGAGAAGAGAAAAGCAACCTCTTTTCCAGAGAACAATACCATTATTTCAGCTCCATTGGACAGGAATGTGTGATTTCACAGCCCACTGCCCTTCTCTCCCATCTCCAAAAACACTGCCAGAGATCCACTGCTGCAATCCCCACCCATTAGTAGCCAGACCCAGCATTCACAGCTCGGGTTCAGTATCTGTGCGTGGGGGCTATGCATACACGTACATACATATATGGAGAAAGCATCCAAATCAGAACCACCTCCCAAGCCCAAGAAGAGGCTCAAAGGAAGTTTCGTTTATTAAACAAAATAACAACAAACTAATATCCTTTTTCTTGAGTATTGTAAAATTCTACCTCCCGTGCCCAAGGATTGTGTTTTAGTGGGGTTGAGTATAGAGGTAGTCAGCAAATGAAAGGAAAATAGATTTTTTAACTAAAATCGTTCGATGCTTTAGAGAGTAACAACTTTTTAGACGCTGACACTTAACAAATGTGTGCAAAGTGGAGAAAAGAAACACAACCACTTTTATCTACAAAAGGGGATCACGTTCTTGGAGCTTGTACAGTTCATGTGCTGCTAAGTTGGCCTCACTTGAGCTTTGAAACCATTTTATTGAACAACATCTGTTGAAACCAGAAGTTGAAGAGCTGATTCCACGGGAGGAGCTATTTATTTCAGAGGTGAAAACAACTGCACAAACCGAGTTTTTTGCTTAACAATGCAGCGGGAATCTTTTCAAAACCAGAAACTCCCCAAGACACGTCTCTGACAGAGGCTGAGAGACTGAGAGGCTGCGCCCCAACTGCTCTTCCGGCCCCTCCACTCGTTGTTTTGTTGTTTTTTGTTGTTTTTTTTCCCAGGAAATCCTCCGTCTCACAGCTCGCAGGGCAGATCCCCGCCGGGCAGCCCCCCCCGCCCGCTCCCAGCCCCGGGTTGCCGCAGCCGCTCTCCCATCCCGGCGGGGCTGCGGGCGCTCACAGCGCGCACCTCCCTCGGCTCCCCGCAGCCCCGCTGTGCCCGGCCAGAAGCGGCCCCGGGTGCGGTTGTGAGAAGCGGCGCGGCACGGCGCGCTCCCCCGGGCAGCCCCAGCCCCGCAACGAGCGCTCTCGTAACGCGACCGATTCGGAGACCGGTTTTGACGAGGCGGGACCGGCTGTTCTATGAGCGGGAAGGAGCTCGAGCTTCGCAACGTGCCCGGAGCGGCCGCGGAGTCCCGGGGACACCGAGCGCAGCTCCCAGCCGGGGGGCCGCCGGAGACGAGTTTTGTTCCCCCACCGCCGCTACCGGACAAAGGAGAGAAAGTAACACTACTCGGGTCCGCGTCCCGCCGGCCCTTCATTCGGCCGTTTGCAGCCGGGGCTGCCTCCGTTGGAACAAACAATCAATGAAAATGTGCTCGGAGAAAAGGCGGGCAAAGCGCCGAAAAAAATTTGTGAATGGAAGAATGTGTTTGCGCGTTCATTGTTAAAATAAGAGCGTGCCGTGACGTCGGCGGCCGCCAGCCAATGGGGGCAAGGATAATATTTTTAAATATCCTCCCCGCGAGCCAATGGGAAAGGCGGTGGCAAAAACTAGCGCGGGGCCGGGCCAATGGCGGGGAGGTATGCTAATGAGGACTTGGTCAGGCAGGAGCTGAATGTCAACTAGTCAAAGATGGAGGCGGCGGCGGGAGGCCATGAGGTCGGTACGGAGCCTTCGCC
Source organism: Excalfactoria chinensis (assembly GCF_039878825.1). NCBI lineage: Eukaryota > Metazoa > Chordata > Aves > Galliformes > Phasianidae > Excalfactoria > Excalfactoria chinensis. Next base: position 11,387,399 of record NC_092840.1, read on the forward strand.
CGCGGTTGTGTCCGAGCGCGAGCGGACCCCGCTCTCCCTGCGCGGTGGAGGCGCGGGGCCGCGGGCCGGGGGTCGGGCGTGGTGCCGGCCCCGCCGCCTCTTTTGCGCCTCTTTTGGCAACTTTCCTCGCCCGCGGCGCGGGGCTCGGGGCAGAGCGGCACCCGCCGGGGCTCCGCGGCCGGGGGGAGGTGGGGGGGGCGGAGGGTCGGGGCCGCGGGGAGCGCCGCCGCCGCTCGGACGATGGCCGCGGGCTGCGGGGCGAGGCGGGGATCGCGGCCGGCCCCGGACCCGCCGGCGCGGAGCGGATCCGGCTCTTCCCGCCCACGGGAGCGGCGCTGCGGCCGTCGGGCCCGGGAGCGTTGCGAGGGGCGAAGGGAGCCGGAGCGGGGCCGGGGGGGCGAACTCGGAGCGGCACGGAGCCCGGCACGGGCAAAAAGCGGAGGGGAGGAGCGGGGATGCGGCGGGGATCGTTCGTCCGCGAGTGCCGCGAGCAGCTCGGGAGGCGAGGGCTGCAGGCTGGGCTGGGCGGCGATCGCTGGGACTGAGGCGGTGCGGGGCCGTTTTGAGGCTCTTTTTGGGTTTTGTCTTTTCTCCTCCTCGCAAATTTTCTCCTGTGCAAACACTGCTGAGAAGCGGAGCACGAGCCCACGAATCACAGCCCTCCCGCCGGGGCCGCGCTTTGTGCTCCGCGGGCGCTGTGTGCGGCGGGGAGGGCAGCGGCCCCGAGCCCGGCCGAGCCCCTGTCTGCAGACGGCGCGTAGATCGTTACTGCTGTTATTTGTAACAGAGCAACATCTCCTTCGCTCTCCTCTTTTTTTTTTTTTTTTTTTCTCCTTTTCTTTTAGTTTGTATTTTGCTCGCAGCCCCCCTAAGAGCGAAGCAATACGTCACACGCTATCTCCAGCCAGTATTTATATTGGCTTAATATTTAAATCTCGTAAAACTAATACTTCGCTTAAATTGTTTTTGCAATAAACCGGGGTGCGCAGCCCGAAGTGTTTCGTTGGCGTTCTTGCACTTTGCCCCAGTTCCGCTGTTCCCTGCAGTGTGTGGTCTGCGGGCCGGGGAAGGGAGGTTCGCAGCCTCGGACACAAACCTGGGGCACCGGAATTACAAAGCCCGGCTTCCTAGAGCTCAGAGCACATTCTTTCGTCCGATTCCCTCTTCTTGTTTTATCTCCTTGTCCTTTTTCCCCCTCTCTCTCCTCCCTTCTCTCTTTCTTTCCTTCTCGTTTCAACATCTCCAAACCAGCCGCGGCTTCTGGGCTACGGGGAAATCACTGGACAAAAAAAAGAAAAAAAAAAAAAAAAAAGAAAAAAAAAGGGGAGGACAAAAATAAAATGAACCCGGAGAGCGATACAGTTTAAGACTGTAATTGGGTTGGGACGTTTCCAAACCAATTGGCTTTCTGTGAATGCTACTCAATAAAGTTGACAATTAGAATTCATTTAGTGTATTTTCTCACTCAGCCCAGGCTCGATTCAGTTTAATTCCTGTCAGCACTTGGTACGATTCTGGCTGGTCTGTACAGTTTATGGAAAATTGCTTTCAGGTTTGGATTTCCCTGCATGTAATTCCTTTGCGTTTTTTGAAGTCAAAAGTTACGTTATAATTCCTCCAGTGGTCTCATTTAATGGGTAGTTCCATTGTCCAGCTTTTAAGTTTGAAGCTGTTTAAAGAAACGAATGGTAAACAGTTTGAAACCTGAGGACTATCAAGTTGACTTTTAAATGTTATTGTTTGCAGGAAAGATTTGGGATATCTAATCTGCAGTTATTAATTGCTGTTTTCTCCTTCGTGCCCACATTTTCTTTTCGAAAAAGGAAAGATTCAATAGTAACGTTTTCTCAGTGCGAGGAGAGGCTCTGAAAGCTCTGCCCCTCCTGGCTGGCAGCTGCTTTGGAAGCTTGTTGGGATGCTTGTGTAAAATAGCAAAACTTCCTCAGTACTCCAAAATAAATAGGAGTGAGTTGAGCTGCTAGCAAGCACGTCTGTAATAAATAGCAATTATTTTAGCAGATGATTCTGATAGAAGCGATAGAAGGGATGAGAACTTCTCCCACACTGTGTCTTTAAGACAGCATTTAATCTAATTCATTGCACCTACTTCTGAAACGTGCTGAGGTCCAGAACTGCAAGGAGCGCAGTGCAGTTCTGCCCTTTGGTCCACGTGTTCTGATGCAGTACGTTTGTCACTGAAAGAAGTCCCTAAAACGAGCTTATCTAAAATCTTGCTGAACTTCATTCAGGATGCACTCATGAGATATGAAAATAGTTATAAAGAATGGCACTGGATCAGTGGGATTCCTGAAGAAAACTTTTTTTCCTTTTTCTCTTTCTTTTTCTCTCTTTTCTTTTACTTTTTCTTTCTCTTTTTCTTTCCTTTTTTCTTTTTCTTTCTATTTTTTTTAATGTAATAGGATCTGTTTTAGAGTAAATGTTGCACAGAAGGCCATCACTTGGAGAAGTTTCTAACTGATTTATCATTTCTGTTGGGAAGTCTCTGCAGTATGCTGTTGTCCAGAGCCCTTTTTCTGTTGTACTACTGGCAATTATGATGAGCAGTGCAATATTAAAAGGGCATTGGCTGGCAGAAACATGACCCCCTTTAGCAGCCCACCCTGTTCAGACTGGGCAAACAACCCTAAAATAGATGCTTCCTTCAGTGTATTTATGCACGTGTGTGAAATAAGGTTTTATACATGTGGGAGTGGTTTTGAATAAGGAGAGATTCTGGGTTATACATTTTATATGTACTTACGTATTAAAGGGATAGAATAATTCAAACACATTCTATTTAAAATGAGCTCTAGGCATTTCTGGGGGTTTCCAGGGCATCACGTTACCTGATTTGTTTGCTAATATCTTCTGAGTAATTCGTTATTAAATTTCTGCATGCTTCCACATCACATCTACATTGAAATTTTACAGTCATTTCTTTATAGTCTTTTTCCTTTACAGAAACATTTCCATCTGTATTTAAGGTGGTGCCTACCAATAGCTGTGGGGATTTCATGCTTTGATTTGTTTCTATGTTTCTGCAGCATTTATACTGTGATTTTTTTCTGAGTGGTGTCACTCAGGTACCTGTGAGATAGAAGCACAGACACTGCTATTGAGACACTACTATTTTTGTACACAAAACTCTAATAATCTCTGTAACATTTTTCCTTCATAGCAAATCTATCCAGTGTGTATTTATACCATCCGAGGCTTTTTGGTCTGTGCTAGTCAACCACTGCAAAATACACAGCACAATTAAGACAACTTGTGAAGGAACAGGAAGGGGCTGGCATCCTGATCTATTTAAATTGCATAGGCCAGATTCATTGAGCAGCCAGTCTGGGTTTTATGGAAACGTGTGCATTTGGGGATGCTGAGTTAAGCCCCTTCTTCTATTCTCCGTTACTGTAGCAAAATATTTTATTGTATAAAACCTTCATAACATACCATGCCTAGATACACTGGGCGTGTAGGAAAAGCCCTGAATGCCTTGGTTAACAAGGCAGGCTAACAGTGCTCTCTCTCTCTCTTCCTCTTTCTCCCTCCCTCCCTTTCCTTTTTTTTTTTTTTTAAACTAACTTTTTGTTGTTGTTTTTTACCTTGTCTAATTACGATTGCAAATAAACTTTGTCATGCAGAGTTTTACTGGGGGCTAAACATAAAAACGGTATTGTGGGTAACACTGTAATGTAGCAGTCCCTTACAAAAGGATGCAGGGCAGCTGTGCAGAAGTGACAGTGGCTGCTGGTATCGCTGGCTCTGACAATGTTGCACTACTGTCTGCACAAATAAAGCAGTGCAATAATATTGTCAAAGCATTTGGTTCCAGTCCTAATACATCCTCATGATCAGTTACTGTTGCACACCCGGCCCCTGACATGATGGGATTCTGTAGACATTTAATACATTCTGGCAGGGAACCATCCCCCTGCTCTGATTTCTTACACACACACACACACACACACACACAAACACCCTGCCACAAATGCTCAAATGTGCGCAAAAAAATTGAGATCATGTAGAAATTGACCAAAAAATCCCTACCCTCGTGTTTGTTTGTTGGGTTTGTGTTTTAGCTGAGTGCTTGTATGGAAATTCCTTGGGTGTTGTTTCCCATTTTGACTGTTTCAGTGTACAAAATGGATTGCCCTTTCTGCCACTAGCGTGGGTTTGTGTTTCCAAGTTGTAAAATAAAAAGCTGGCCTATTCACATCCTAAAGCCCTCTTGTCCTCCTTTAGAGCAATCACCACCTTTAAAAATACCCTGGCCAAGTCTGAGCATTACCTTGCGTCTGGTCTAAAAATTAGTTTTATGAACATGCATGTGTAGAGAATTCAGTGACTTTAGTACATACGTGTGTGTTCATGGGTAATTTCAGTTTTGCTTCCGATCAATGGATTTTTCAAATTCCATCATATTTCACTTTTAGAGGAATTACTGCTATGATTAAAGCAATATTGATACCTTCTTTTACATGAAAAAGGAGGCGCATAATAATCAATACGTTTTAAAAGACAGTCTTTCTCTGCACATCTTAATAACAAACATGAAGTGAGTCTGAGAGACACAGGGATGACGCAGGCCTAGGAACAGCAACACTGCTTTCAGAATTGATCTTTAAATAACAATATGTTGGTGACTGCCACTCGTGGTGTAGTTGGAGGCAGATATAGTATTTTCACTTGCAGCTGCTAAGAAAGGGGGTTGGAGGCTGGGGGATGGGACCTTTCTTTTTTCCTGAAGCCTTGAGCTGTTACCTTGGGAGCAAAGGGTGGGGGTGGGGAGAGCTATCATATGGGAAATTAAATCTAGGTAAAGGCGCATTTTCAGATTGGATTGCACACCCTGAGCCAGGCCAGGGTCTGCAGGCTGGCGAGCCACAGAGAGTCAGAAAATGGTGGAGCACATCCTAAAAGGGGAGGGAGGGGTGCGTACCCCAGTTCAGAATGACGAGGGGAAGCTGTGTTCCCTCGTATTACTTTCCTATTCCTCCATGAGCAGGGAGCAAACAAAAGACACCTTCTCTGTCCCCATATTTCTGCTGGGGAGTCGGTGTCTGCCAGCCTCCCTTCTCCCTCAGAGAAGGCTGAGCTCCCTCCCAAGTGGAGGCTGGGGGACTGGCAGTGGCTGCAGAATGCTTCCCGTGCCTCAGTGGAGGTAACACGGCCCTGCATGGCTCCTTCCCTCTGGAGCATTTCTTTCCCTTTATCCCTGCATTGTATGTAGCACGGCTGCCATTTCTGTGATCGCTAGGGAATGAGGGGACCTGTTCAGCAAAGGCGCTTTCCTCTTCTCCTAATTTTTGCTTAATTAAGAAGTAGGAGAAAGTGAAATCTGTAAAGTCTCTGTGGGTGGGGGCTCTTTGCCTCCACCATCCATGAAAACAGAACACAGACCAGAGTGGAGGCACAAGGGCCCGGCACTGCCTCTGGCCAAGGAGGACAGAGGGTGCGAGGAGGCCCAGTGAGGCGCTGGGAGCCACACTGGTACAGGCAGTGCTGGGCCATGTGCATGTGGAGTATGTGTGTGCGTGGAGCTCATCGGGGAGCAGGAGCAAGTGGCAGCAAAAGCCCTGGTGGTGCTGATACCAGGCTGTAAGATGGCCTCTCAGCCGTGTGAGCCTTGCTTGGTGGTGGAGAAGTCCTGAAGGGAATCTATGTGTGGTTGTTTTTCTGTATAAATTAGGTCTTTACAAAAAGATGGTAGCTGCATTTGGAAACCTCCCATGGGCAAGGGGACTTGAGGTGTGTGATGTAGGGGAAGGCACGGGTGATGACAAGAACCATGTCCTGCTCACAGAGAGGCTGGGGAACTCCTTCCCAGGGCTGTTTGCTTGCTGGGACCGAACCACAGCCCTGCAAGGCCCTGGAGTGGGGGACACAGGGTTCCCTGCAGATTGGGGCCTGGGATGGAGGCTGCACATTCCAAACTCTCCGTTCCCCACTTGCTCACTCTCTCTCCTTTTTTCTTTTCTTTTTTTTTTTTTTTTTTAACCCTGCCTGGTTGAGGAATGTAAAGCGAAGGAAAAAAAAAAAAGAAAAGCGGGGGGGATTCGGAAGCAAAGGCCCCCTTCAGGAGTCTGTATTTGTGCAAGGGAAACCATTTGCATGTGTGTGGAGATGCCAGAGTTTGTCTCCAGTTGGGTCGGAGGGGGAGGGCGAGGGAGGAATGCGGGGAATCAGGTCGGGCTGCGGGGGGAAGGGCTCCGGCAGAGCCTCCATCCTGTTGTTGCATAAACTTGTTAAAAGAACCCCTCCTCTGTGGAGGCAGCACACATAGAGTATTAGTGTGGTGGAGGAGGCCAGACCTGCGCCCTGACTACACAACCAATTGGAGCGGAAAGTGAAATCAGATGGTTTAAGTTTTCAGAGGCGATTTTTTTTTTTCTTCAGGGGGACTTTTGGAGTCATTGCATTTAGTGCTCGATCTGTGTTAAGGTCGCTCTTGCAGCTCTCGGGTGCTGTGGGGACAAGAGGTGACTGGGGAGGGCAGGGGTAGATGGTTCCCCTCTCGTGCTCTTCCCCTTGGCCCCAGATGCAGGGATGGGACCTGGGGAAGACACACGGCCCCTACCCTACTTATGGCCTTTGGGATTTTAACGGGGGGAGCCCATGCCCTGCTGCAGGGAACAGCCATTGGGGGCTCACAGTGTGGCTGGGGAGCCCCAAGGTTAGCCCCATGCTGTGCCTTCACCAGTGGAGGCAAGTACCAAGAGTGCTGCTGTTGTGCACACACAGGGCCAGGAGTGGGATTGTCATTTCCAAAGAGATAGGATTTAGCCCCCAGTTTGCTCCTGCATTTCATACCATGAGGGCATTTTGTGTTGTTGTTGTACTTTTTGCTGTTGTTTTTTCCCATCAGACAGCAGAGCACTGGTAAACACCATGCAGAAAAGCCGTATTGTGGGGTTACAAAGTCTAGGCTGTTTAAGGAGCTCTGTCGTTCCTTTTAATGGAGCTCACTGACGCAGATCTGGCTTCTGCCAGCTGAGGAAATGTTGCCTCTGAGAAAAGGGTTATTGAAACCCACAAACTAAATATTATAAGCAAGAATCAAATGGCAGGACATTCTGGAGTGTAATCCTTCCTGATTTTAGGGGAGGACATGTCAGCCTATATCAGGGGCAATGTACTGATAAGAGGTAGTGGGTGACAGTCCCCAGGCCAGCGGGTGAGACACACAAAGCTGTGTGCTCAGGGAGGACTTCCAGCCCTTCCTCTCCGGAGTCTCACACCTGGACAGGTTGGCTCTTGCGTGGAAGCAAGAATCCCCTTTTTCTATGGATGGATATGTAGTAACTTGCTAGATAGACTTAAGGAGTCAGGATTGGAATGCTAAGAATTCTCTTTCAGAAAATAATAAAAAAAAAAAAAAAAAGAGGGAGGGGGGAGGGGGAGAATTAGAAAGGCAACACTTCTCAGTTTTAAAACAATGGAAAAGTCTAAAATCAACTCCAAGCTGCTTTCAAAGTGTTGGCTCTGACCATTGGTAACAGCGTCAATTCCATTGCAGAAAATGTATTGAGGACAACGTAATGTATTTAATTGCAAGATGGCTTTTAAATGGCCTCATTTCCCCTGGCTAGTGAAATGGCTGTGAGCAGGGAAACGAGGCTGGACTGAGGCTTTGTTGTCCTGCCACATTATGTGAAGTTGCAACCGAGACGAATATTTAAAAAACACATTTGCCCGAAGTAGCACCTTTAACCACAAGAAAAAAACAAACAGCAAGGAATAGAAGGGGAAATGGCTTCCAAACTAAGCCAGGGAAGATGAGGTCTACTCTCACAAGGAGCACGAGGCCTCTGAGCTCCTGACAGTCAGTTCACTGCTTTATATTTATCCCAAAGCTTCATCACAGGGACACTTCAGTCTGCTTCTCTGCTAACATCAGAAAGGAGGGCTTAAACAGAAAGCAAGAACTCCACTACAGTTAAAGATTTACCCCCCTCCCTCCCCCCAGCACTGCCAAAATAAAAAAGTCTTCAATTATTGAGCAACACAGAGTGTTATTTCCATACTAGTATGGGTGACATTTCCATTCAGTTTCTATAACTGTGATTAAAGGCAAGAGAGGTTTCTAAACATATCTAGAGATGTTGAGCCTCCTGGAGTATAAATAGCGTGCATTTCATAATCTCGTGTTTAAACATTTATTTTAAAATAACCCCCATATACATTCCAGAGATGCCTCCCTGCTATAGAACATGGATTGACCCAGGCTTTGCATATTGTTTGCAAACTGGGGAAATATTATTGCTGATGGAAGCAGCCTTTATTTTTCCTGTCTTGTAAAATAAATAAATAAGTAAGGTAGGCTGCCCTGTGCCAGTGCACCACGTGGAGATAAAGAAATTCCTGAGGCCCATCTAGGCTCTCAGCGCAGATCCAGAAACATATTGCGACTTAATTGCCTTTCTTTGGACCTTAACTTCTGACTGATGTTTCTAATTACATCCCTTTCTCTTTCCTACTACAACTGTAGCTTCTGCAGCTACTAAAATTCTGAAGTTGTGTAGAAATTGTCAAGTTGTGCTTTTCCCCAACATTACTGATGCATTAGCAACATGACTTGGTGTGTGAATTGCACGTTTCAACTGTGAACTCACCAGTGGGCTTGTCTTTGAGCCACTGGAGAAGCTAAATGGTGTGTGTTAAGCATAAGGCTTGTTTGAAACAACGTCGAGGCTGAAGAGTGGAAAACACGTGGTAAACATAAGCAAAGTAGAGGCTGGACGGGAATAGATAGAAAGGTAAGGCCAGGCCCAGTTGCATGGTGTTTTGTTCTCAGCCCAACTGGATGCCTAGCTTGCAGGGACTGCTGAGAAGCAGAACGGCAGGATTAAAACCTGAGGTTTTGCCAAGGTAACAGTAATACTAAAGTTTGATAAAACTTCTTCTGAGCTGCTTACAGCAATCTCTGTGAACATGGCCTTTTAATGAGTGTGAGCAAAGGTTAATACAAATAAATAATGTGGAAGAAAGATCCCTGTTTGCTTCCAACAGGCGTCATCACAAAGGACGGTGATAGGGAGGCACTGGTGGAGACTGGAGATTTTGTGTATCAGGCCATTAGAAAAACAAACGATTAATGGAGCTTCTCCTGTTCTCTTTTCTCTGTCAGTACTTGGTTTTCAGCTGCTTTGGGCAAGTGAGGCAACATCAAAGGGGGTGCAGGGCTGCCTCACACCAGCATGCCAAATGCCAGGGATCTCTAATGGTAAAGACCAGATCAATGTGGTATGCATAAATTAGCCAGGAAACCATGAATTAGGGGATTGTCTCTTCACTACTGCTCTTATTTAACCCACTGCAAAGTAGTCTGAGGAAAGAGAATCTGACAGCATCAGAATAATGAGCTGGTTTGGGATGGCATGGAAATGAAGTCTCCCTCATCTTCCTCTGTGCTCTCAAGTACTCCTACATGATGGAAACACTAGGCAGGTTTACTGGGAGCCAGAATGCAGAGAAAGAGCCTAGGTGACAAGGCAGCCCTGAAGCTGGAGGTGTGTTGGTCTCTCCCTGGGATTCTTTTCTGTGGCTGCTGGTGCATTGAGCACCAAGCCAGCTTGAGCTGAAGACTGTGCCACCCAGCCCAGGACAGAAAGGTGCTGGGGGAGGAGAGGAAACGGGCAAACAAAAACAAAAAGCAGCCCTAGAGATCCTGTTTTGATTTTCACACTTAATCCTGATTTCCAATGAAAGGTAGGATTTTTTAAAACACTGGGCTCTCCAAGTTGGACAGCCTTGGAAAGGAAGTTCTCTGTGTGCTTGATGCCTGTTACTTAGAGGTTCAAAATACAACTGTCGGTTCATCAAATAAATAGCTCTTCCCAGCCGCTAACAGCTCAGGCAGCTAATTGACTGAGTTTATTAACGAAGGAGAGAAAATCATGCAGAAGAAACGTGAGAACTGAAGAAAGACGTATAGAATCCTTGGAAAAAAGTCCACACTGATGTTAAGTACATCGTGGGGGAAAGTGGGGGGCAGAGGTTTGATCCATCCCTGCATCACAGACTCCAGGGAGCACATGGTGCTGCAAACCACAGGGCACTGCGCTGCTTTCTAACTTTTTACCCCTTCCCCATTTACAGGCATGGAATGAAGCTCCCTCCAATCACCTGTCGCAAGAAACATTATCCAGCTTCCTAACCTTAAGGATGAGACCCTATCAATATTGCCTCTGCTTTTGTGCTCAGGGTAGTAGTGCAATATTGCTTATAGGGTCTTTTCTTTTGAGGGCATTCTTCATGGAGAGAAGACAACCACAGCAGAAAAAATTAATCCTATGTGCCCATCGAGTTAAGGGAAAAGTTGTGAAATACCGAGCATTGTTAGATAGACAAGTAATTGTGCAGAGATGTTATGTGTGACAAATAATCATGCTATTGTGGTGACTCAAGTTGTGAGTAATGGGCATATTTTTGATGTTATCACACAGGATTCAAAATGGCCTTGTGTTTAAGAGGCACAAGCAGTGATTGAAACTGCAGAAACCCATCACGTCTCCATTTTAAACAGTACAAGTCTCGAGATGTTTGAAGGGTGCCTATTTTACATAACGATGTAAACACCCACCAAGGGATGGGAGGAGATATATAACCACACTCGGCTGTTCCTGTGCCCGAAAACCAGTGCTGTGCAAAGCAGAGCGTTGCACGAAGAGCCCGAGGCTCTAATACCGATAACCTCTACACAAAGCTCGCGCCTCTGCCTGGCGAATGCGTCCGGGCCCGACAGCCGGGGCTTGCTGCAGGCACGGCTGAGCTGGGCACTGCCCCCAGGCCTTTCCAAGAGCTGCTTACGGAGGTACGTGGGAAAGGAGCAGGGCCGGGGGTGTTCAATCTCAATCTCCTCTCCGCTTTGTGAGAAATCAGCTGGGGGCTGACAGCAGCCGGGCTGGCCGGGTGGGTGGCCTTGCCTTCCATTTCAGGTGGTCGCCGCGGTCTCTTTCGGGACCTCTGGGGCCCAGGCAGAGGGGTGGTGGGAGGGGATTGGGGCCGGCTCAGGGTGCGGCGGAGCGGCCGCAGCCGCAGGGCTTTCATAGCTTCTCCCCGGGCAGCGCGGGGCCGCGTTTTCTCCGCGGCGATGGGCGCGGGAGGAAGAGGAGCCCTACAGGACGGCTGCCTGCTCGCCCGACCTTGGCCCTGCCACTGTTTAGCCCCTCGGGCATCACTCCGACGGGAGGCGGCCAGCTAAGGGACAAAGCCGAGACATTCCCCCTCCGCCTCAAAGCCCGGGCTCTCCCTCCGTGCCCCAGTCCGGCGGCCGGGGCCACCGGGCGGGCTGCCCCTCTTTCCCTGTTGCACTACTGTCACGGTCGCAGCGAGCAGTGCAATAATGAAAGGGCGTCAGTGCGCCGGGGAGCGGCGAGAGCCGGGCTCAGCCGATGTAACAGCGGGCGGGGAAGAGACGGGCCGTCCCGCCGGGCCTCCAGGAGCCGCTCGAGCGGGGCAGGGGTCGCCGCGCTGCTCGCTCTGTCGGAAAGCGCAGGGCGAGGAGTGCGGGTCGGCCTTGGCCATCCACGTAAATAAAGTGCCTTCCCACATTCCCGACGCTGCCTTTTCTTCCGGGCGAGTTTTCCCGCAGGTCTCCAGCCCCTACTGCCTCCCCAGTCGCGGCCCCTTGACGGGTTTTTGTCGGGCCGTCCAGCGCGCTCATAGCCTGCTTGTTCTTTGTGGGAGGAGGGTGAAAATGGAAATGAGTGTCTTCCTTAGCCGCACAGCCTGAAAAATAGGCTCGAGGCATGCCCTAGTGCTGGGTTCAGCAGCGGGGCCGGCGGGAGAGAGGAATGGTTTACAATAATGGACTTCAGATCAGTGGTGTGGATGGAAGCTGTGCTGGGAAGGCCAGGAAATAGTCCTCTGATTATTAGTGGCCATGGTGAAATGGATACTTCTATAAAAGAAGGCCGGGGAAGGGTATTTCCTTTAGCAAAGGACCTTTCCACTCTGGCCTTTTGAACCTGCACTTCTCGACCCCGTTTCTGCTTCATCATGAGTTTTTGCAGAGGAAGGTGAGTGCTGAAAGCAAACCAGCTGGAGGAGGGGGATGCAATCTAATCCTGATGAAAAGACCTTTCCAGTCTATGCTTAATTTCCTATTTCTGCTGGTTTCTCTCTTTCTTCCATCTCTCACATGCACAAGCAGATGTAAAAGCTGAATCTTTCCCCGCAGCCTCTCTCCCAAGGAAAAGTCAGCCCCTTCCCCAGCTTCACCTCCAGGCTTTGCACACACAAAATGGCTGCAGCAGCCTGTGGGTGGGCATGGAGAGCTCAGGAAGCTGCTTTTCTTTTTCCCCACTCTGCCTGCCCAGGAAGCCCTTCTGCTTTTCTTTTCTGTGGCATTTTGCTCTTGCATAGCTCTGTGCAAATCCGAGGGGGTCTCCAATGTGTGAGCTATGCATGGAATGGGAGCTGGGGAGGGAAATGGACAGTTTGCATGAGAAGGGGATCATTCGGGCCCCAGTGTTTATTTTTTTGCTGACCTTCTGGGGATATGGTCAGTGAGAGCTGTGACAGCTGCTGGAAGCGGCAGGGGCTTTGAAGATTGTGAAGGTTGTGACCTCGAGGCCCCTTTCCTCTCTCTGTCCCAGGAGCTGCTGAGTCAATCACGGAAAAGGGGAGGTGAAATGGGGGCTGCTCTTTAGCCATTTTTCAATTGGTGAATGAAACAGGAAAGGACAAATGCAAGAAGAAAAAAAGAGCGATTACTTCCACTTTGGTGCATTACTGAAAAGGAGGGACATCTCTTTGGCTAAAGATTTTAACAATAATGGGAAACCACTGTGTTCCTGAGATCCAGCACCTTGAATAAAGGATTTGGCTGGGCAAGGAGCTGATGGCAGATCTATAACAATGAGTTCGGGAGGAAAGCCTACAAACGCTATTTGGCTAAAAGCAAGAGGAAATCCACCTCTTAATTTTCACCTGATTCCACCTTTAGACACGTATCACCATCTTCCACCACCTCCACGATCTCACACTAACACATCTTCACCTCTGCTGAACCCCACGGCTGAGGCTGTTGTGAAGTCACTGAGAAGGACTGCCTGAACTTGCCAAAATAAGAGGACAAAGTACATTGTGTGTACATGCTTTCAAACAGCACAGGCTTGCTTGGCAGTTCACACTCTGGGCAGCCCCTGAGGGGGCTCTCACTCAGCCCCAGAGCCCTGTACACCCAGAAAATGGTGTTTAAGTCTTTTTCACTTTCTAGATAACATGATGCTATGGATCTGGCCTTTTAAAATAGTAATCAGAACAGCAAACAGACTGCCTGGCTTTGGTTGACCAACACACAACAGAGGCAAAGAAGGCAAACAGTAGGCTTTTTGGTTAGTTTACACAGGGGGCACTTAAATACTGTATTGGTTACATAATACCATTTGGGGGTTGGGGTTTTACACATACTTCTATTAAATGTATCTGTGACATTTGTTTTAAAGTGATCAACATAAATCCAGCCACAGCTTTAAGAGGAAAATTCTCGTGATTAGACCTAATAATACCAGGTAGCTTATAATATATTTACTGGAAACCAATACACAATAGATTTCCGCACCCCACCCCCCAGCTGTTAGAAAGCCTTATGCTCACTCTCCTGCAGTGGAGGATGTCACTCTGCCTATAGAAGGGCTGCCACAGACCGTCGCTTCCCTGCAGGAAGCAAAGACTGCTGGGTTTTAGGGCTATATCCTGCTACTGGTTCCACATCCAGCCCTCAAGATTTATCCAACACGGACCAAAGACACGATATGGTCTGGCAATTATGACAAACAAAGTGCTAAGCAAGAAGGCCAAGCATACTTTAATAATAATAATTTAAAAATCCTAGAGTCTTCTTGGCTGAAACTGATTAGGAAAAACAAACAAACAAAAACCCACCAACCACAATTCATTGTTATCTCCTGAGAATCCCACTCACATGGGATACCTGAAAGCATATTCTCTTCCCAGTAAGCCTTCTAGTAAGCATCCTATTGCCACCCAAAGGGAGTAGCAGGTGGTGAAACTGGAGGCTTGACAATGGCATTAGCCACCCAGTTTCAGCTGAAACCTCACTCTATCAGCACACAACTCTTCAGACTTCATCTAAACCCTTCCTCAGAACAGTGAGCTTCCCTAGCAAGGCCTGGATCTAGCAGCTCCACATCCTTACAAAGTACTCACTGCTCAGAAGTCAACAGATGGGAAGAAATATCTCAAACTTTCACAGCTTTAGAACTGTGCTCTTCTCTTTAATGTACTGTCACCAGAAGCTCCACACACAGAGATGTCTGCCATAAGGAGCTAGCAGAACAGCAGGTAGGTGGCTGATTGAGAATGGAAGTTATTTATTAGCAAACCAAAATCATCCACATGGCACTGCACTGAGCTAGGTACACTAACAGCACTCAGTGTCAAACACCAATTTGGTAGAAATCCTGCTTACTCACCTTGGAGGTGGGTGTGCCTTGTATTGTAAACCTTAGATCTTATAAGCCTCCTTAGATCTAGTGAACATCTTTAGACATACAGAATGATCAAATGACAATGATTATATACCAGTAATAAAGAAACTGTTTTAAGGAATCACCCTGATACAACAACAAAAAATGTCAGAGCTCTTCTTTGCCTTCTTCAAACACTTCTCAGCAACCACACTGGAAAAATTAGACAAAAAATCTCTGTCACAGCAGGAAAGATCCCAGAACCACTTGGCCCATTATGGGCTGAAACTTCAGCATGGGACAAATGTGCGCAAGAACTTCTTTACGGTGAGGGTGACGGAGCACTGGAACAAGCTGCCAGGGAGGTGTGGAGTCTCCTCCGGAGATATTCAAGACCCGCCTGGACGCCTACCTGTGCAACGTGGTGTAGGAGCCTGCTTTGGCAGGGGGTTGGACTCGGTCTCTAGAAGTCCCTTCCAACCCCTACAATTCTGTGATTCTTTGCTGAGAAGCAGCACATTTGCCAGGAGCTGCTACATCCTTACCAGCAGTTCACCCCATTAAAATCAGTAGGGAATTACTCTTTGTACAAAAGCCTCCATCACACTATGCAAGACGATAAACTTTGTTTTGTTCTTCCACCGTGAATTTCCATCATTTTCCAGGATTAGTTTATGGTTATAGCAGAAAAGTCTGTTGCTTTTCATTTTTTACAGTTAGACCTTAAACAATCTCTAAATTATTAACAACAAAAATCAATAAAACAAACTCACCACCACCACCCATCTCTGCTCTGAGAAAGGAAAAAATAAGACTTCCTGAAGAAAACAGATCTATCAACAGCTTGGAGAGGCAGAGGAGGCCACTTCCATGTGCAAGCTGTACAGATGCTGAGCACGAGCAAAATGAAAGATTCCTCAAGAACAGCCCCGTAGCCCCCAGTACTAAGTGACTCATTTTGGAGCATTTATAGCGGTGTTTGGATCAAGTTGAAGAGCAGTTTTGCCATTTCCCTGTTTAATCTTTGGCCACATTCTCTATCAAAATCGATTCTATCTTCTCCTTTCCCTCTTCCCACACAAACATTATCCCCCCCCACCCCCTGCACTATTCCTCCTGCAAGGCAAACACAAAAGAATAATGAATCAAACCAATACAACCAAGAAATTCCACCAAGCCAATACACAGACACTGAAAAAGCAAGAGAGCTTTTAAATTGGGACGGGGCAGGGGTAACACTTAAACTGGGAAAAGCAAAGCTATGCTGTTTTGCATTTGCGTCCTGAATAAGGGAGCAGAGAACGTGGTGGCGCTTTAAAGCCTCGACCAGCGGAATGGCACCGGCAAGAGCACACTTCACAAGCAGGTTACAGCCAGCGGGCTCCCACCGGCACGAGAAGCTGCCTGTGCTTGCCTGGGTCAGCGAGAGGACGCCTCTGCTCGGGTTCCGCCGCCACGGGGAGCTTTCGAGCGGCTGAACCGGGCAGAGCCGAGCCGCGCTGCCGCCGCCGCCACTACCGGTAAGAACGGGGCTCGGCGCAGAACAGCGCATCGCAAGCCGCCCGAGCCCGGCAGCTGCCACCGAGGGAAACCGGGCCCCGCAAATCGGCTGCACTGCGTTGGGATTTCAGAGGGACCTCGTGCGCGTAGCTCTTAAAAGGACAACCGCTGACGGCCAGCTCCGCCGTTTTATCGGCGTGGCTCCGTGCCGGGGGGAGGCGACTGAGCTTCACTCGCCGAGCCGGAGAGAGCAACGGGCGGCTTTCCCCCGCCGCAGGACGGTGAGCTCCGCTCAGCACCGCCAGGCATCCGTGAGAGAGTGCCGAAAATATCACGTCCGGCGACCCTGGTAGGGGTGGGAGGCAACCGCCCTCTCATAACCATGCCGCATCCCTCCCGCGGCAGCCCAGCGCCGTGGCACGAAGCCGTTCAAAGCTTTGCCGCTGGGCTCAGCAGCGCCACGGGGGGTAGAGGGGGCTGCTGCGGCTAGGAGGGGCTGAGATGCCGAGCTCCCCTCCTGCGCCCAGTTCGCACGGCGCGTCTCCTCCAGCCGCGTTCCGGCAGCCGCTCGGTTCCACACAGCCTCTGCCTGCCCGGCCCCTTCCCACTGGGCAGAAATCCTCCTCACTCATTCTCCGTCCCCGCAGGACAACAGCCACCGCCCTGCAGGTCTGCGGGGACAGCACGCAGCCGGCGCTCGCTTTCGGGCGGCACGGTAAGGAAGTGTTAAAACCCACAGGAGTGGAGGGTCTGGAAACTGACCCTGAGAAGCTGAGGCTTTTCTTCCCTCCGCAGCAATCCTGGAGGAGGGTCTCTCTTTGAACAAAGTCACAATCACCTGTTCCTTTTTGGATAGGAAAGAAGGCGGTTACCTCACAGCTAAAAATTAGCACTCTAAAGAGAAAACGCCTCTGTCCCGGGAGATCTGCGGCACACATCCCTTGTGCCTGTACAGTTCTCACATCGCACCCCACGTGCCTTCTGCATCTAAACCAGCTGCCGTGCTGCACCACTTTGGAACTCCTGGAAGGGCACTATGATAGTGCACTTCTGACACAATGCCAGGAGACGGAGAAGGTTGGACACCCTCTCTCAAGCCCTCCTAGAACAGGGCAGAGTACGAGGAAGGAGCCCTCAGGATGCCTTTAGCTTTCAGGGTGCTGGGGCTTCCCGCGTGCCCCCACTCGGAGGTTGCTGCCAGGACTTTGTCGCGGACAGGCACCGTGCCGGCAGCACACGTGGCTGCGTGCGGGAGGCAGAAGTGGCGCCTCCCCGCTCGTCTCCACGCCCCGCTGCGGAGGGTGAGACTGCATAAAGAGACGTCATCAGTGCCCAGTGGAGCAGGGTGGAAGGACAGCTTCGGGTGCGGGCGAGTGGGGCTGTGCGGAAGCCTCCAGCCATCACCCGAAGAGCGCTGCCAACAGGAGCAGGCTGCAAACGCTGCTACTCGGGATCGCGGAAAGCTCCTCACCAAGAGCATCTTTTCGCTACACATCAAAGAACAGCAACAGGCGCTTGATGCTGAGGAACCACCGCCAGGTTGGCTCGCAGAAGAACGACGCCCTCTTGGCAAACACCCTGATTGTCAAGCAGAGCCCCTCGGCAACAGCCGCGCCGGCAGGGAAGGACGCGGGACCTGCAGCCCCACGGGACGGCAGGGAGATCACGGCCCAGCGGCTCTCAGAGCGGTACCGGCTCGGTAAGAGAAGAGCTCGGCTTTCATCCGGATTACACAGGACCCTCCAAGGGAAGCGATCTAGGCAGCAGCCGAGGGAAGCCAGGCAGTTAGTTATGCCACGGACAAGATGCATTAATGTAGTATTACCGCTTATGTGAAATGCATCTTGCACCAGCCGGAAACAGGCTGTTTTATTGTTAGCTTTTGCTTTCAAGATCTCTGAAAACGCGTTGGGATTATCATAGACAGGCATGGAACTCTTTTCTCCTCCCATTAATAATTCCATTGTGTCCTTCATTCCCCCCTACTGAAACGGAAATCCGTACCTAGTTTCATTATACAGCTAATTGCCTTAAACGTCTACCTTAAACAAACACACTTCAACCTTGGCAGAGCTTTATGGATCCCATAGAAAGATAGCGAACAGAAACGCCTAAAGCATCACCCTACAACATACGCTAATGCTCTATTTCCCTTTGAAATAACAGCAGCACCGGACTCGGCAGTGCGCACAAGGTGAGCCACAACCGCACAGCAGCTGAGCGCAGGGCCGCTGGCTGGTACTTGTTCCCCGAACGCGAACCCCCCGGGGAGCCCAGCCACGATCCGCCGCAGCCGGCCCGGAGCCGGCGGGACAGCAGCGCCCACTAGCGGCCGCTCCCGGTCCCATCAAGGCTTTCAGGCTGCAGCACTGGGTTAATGGGAGGACCCTCCTCGACTCGTACCCTTGTTTTCCTCACAATCGCCCTGCTTGCATCCACGCTCACAGGAGCACTGTATTCTGCAATTCACATGCTAAGCAGTTACACAAAGTTTTAAAACGACTCAAGAAACAGACAACAAAAGTTTGCACTCAAACAAGTATAACCATCTAATTCAGTGTTCAATAAATGCTGTATTTGACATATTTTTCAAAGCAGACAGTTTAAAGTAAGCAGATTTTCTTCACACATTATTCTCACTGAGAACAACTATGAAGATCCCACCAATGTTTTTCCCAAAAGCCTTTCTAGTCTATTAGGGCAATGCTGGCACACCTCCTTCTCAGAGCGCTTGTATTGAACAATAAGCAAGAAGCCAGAATGCATCTGTCAATCACTCGATAGAACTCTATTTTACTATCAACAGAAGCAAAACAAACAAAAAGGTTTTACTTGACATTTAAGTGCACAGAGAACTTTGGAAAGAGGTTCTATAAAACTGAGATTACCACCTTTAAAAAAAAAAAGCAGCAAAACATTTGAGACTTTCATATCCACGTGTCGGAGAGTTTCATCTGTTACTTTCTGTCTCAACACCTTTTGTCAGATTATTAAAGTCATATGGAAAAAAAGCAACTAAAAAACCCAATACATAAATGGAGATTAAATCTCCAGTCCTCAGCTGTGGAGGGCGTGTTGGAAAGCTGAATTGTAAGCAATCAGAAAATAAAGACACTTGAATGAGATTTTGAAATCGTAGCAGTTCAGTTTAAAAACATACAATACGGCATTAAACATAATAATTACAGTCTTATAAATCTAGAAGTTATACAAAAAGAAAAGCACATTTGCAATTGCACAAGATATCATGTTTTCACAGCTACAAGCCTCTGCATTTCTTACATCAGCTCAGAACTTTTGTATTCTGCATTTAGCATGCTTTATGTGACAACGGTAACAGACTTTTCCTAAGATACACTTCAACTAGGCTTATCCCAGAGTCTGTCAGCACAACTTCTGCAGCAGGAACTGAAACAATAAAACTGGCACACAGACCAAGATGAGCCACACAGATCTTCCCTTTCCTCAGCTAAACCAGTATTCCACAAGCATGCTGGCAAACACTAAATTAAGGCCACGTGGTTTAGGCATAAAGATTTTAGCTCTCTGTTAAAGAGGAGTAGAGGACTCACTGCCAAATTTATTTCTTCATTTTGTTAGTGCTAGTGCATTTTTGTAGTTTCTCGTAAACCAGCTTCAGAGGAAAACCCCTTTTTGTTAAAGGGCAGCTTGTTTAAACTGTTTTTATTTTTTAATTATTAATATAATTACTAAAAAAATAATCCTTTATTACTTCAATAACAATTAGTCGGTAATACCAGTGAACCTTACAGAAAAGTTTGCTTCTATCACAAAACAGTACTAGCTCGTTTCATCTCCAAAATGCCTCTTATCTTTCAATACCGTAAGATTAACAGAAAAACACTCTTACCTTCTTCAAAGGATATCACAAAACAAAAGAGGCTTCTTGTTCTGCAGAATACGAAGGATCCTCACTAGAATCAAACCCTGAATTAAAACTGAAGCTATTCTGTGCAGCACAAGCGTGTGAGGGATCAGCATATGAAGCATGTGTATAGGTACATGCATAAAATTTAATTGAAACTACCTATTACACTTCACCAGCACTCACTCTCCACAGCATGTAATTGGAGACGTAAAAGCAGCAAATAACGTTACACCTTCATTAACAAATTGGGACTATAATCAGTAAACTAGTTATACATGGAAAAAAACCAACACCTGAATTTGCTGACTTTTCACACTCATTTACTGAGCTTTTCTATTTAAAGCAAATAGAAAATGTCTGGTAATTTGTGTTTTAGTATTTCTTGTAGTACACTGGAATAAAAGTGTTCAGGGTAAGGTTTTTTTCCATTCTTTCCACAGAAGAACACAGAAATTAAATGTCCTATGCAGTGAAGATTCCTTGCTCTAAAGACTACCCCCATTAAAAATCAGTACCAAACCATTCTCTAAGATTTACTCTTTTTCCATTTCTTCTGGATTCGCACAGAAGAGCCCCACACGGGTGTAAGTCCCACTGCTTGTTCACCTGGATTCTCATACTGCGCTTGCAATGACATGCAAGAACAACATAAAGCAAATTTATTCACATCACACGGAAGTTTATAAAATTCTAATGTTAATTAAACAAGTAGTGGCCTTCTGCACCAGTTCCTAGAGCAAGTCTTACCGTTTCAGAATTAGCAGTATCACAATCAGCAGAAAAAAACCCACAAATTTCTTTGGAGAAAGGTAAGAAATAAGAACTTGTCTTCTTCAATACACACAGTATTTTCAACTTTTCCATAAATACACAACAAAACTCATGAAACACATTGGAAGCAATTTTCAGATGGACTGAAATATTTTCCTGGAGGGCTGAAGTAGCTGAATTTGACTCACTTAAGAGACAGCAAGAAATATTTTCCCTTTCTAGACTTACTCCATCTCTTCATTAATACCATTCTCTCACTAGCTAGAAATAAGTTTCCAAATATTTAATTATAACTGAAAAAAAATTACAAAATACAAAGTTTTGTGGTACCTGGGAAGACAGAGATGTACTACTTTCTTTTTTCAATTTCTTTTGAATTGGAGAAGTAATGAACAAAACAAATGACAGAGAGAACTAACACGTATGATCTAGTTTCACCAAATAAGCTTGAAGATTTAGACAGGATTTCTTAAATAAATGTAAAATGTCTTAGTCTGGCAGATGTCATTCCCACAGAAGTGCAGCATTCCTAGAGTGAACTAATGCCCTTCGGTAACACAGAAAGTCTATCACTTAGGCAAGGCGGGACTTTTAAGAGACCAAGTATTAGCATCTCTGAACATGGGAGTAAGATGAATCTTACTGGATCCTCTGGCAATTCAGAGCTCATCATGTTTTGCAAGGTCCATACTGGGTTTGATGAAGACTCCTTCCATTGCTTTCCAATAGTTGTGGTGATTAGCGGTGGGCATGCCATGAACTTCCCGCTGGCCTCTAATGGGATGGCCATATTGCTCCCCAGTTATTGAAAGGAACACCTCAGTTCCTACGTGCTTGAAGCGCACTGCATCCTCCCGCTCCCAGTGTGTCCCACTGCATTGCACAATCCATATATCGAGGTCATCTCCTTCACCATCATCACCAAAGGCACTTACTTCCTGTTAGAAACACAAATCTCCTGAAGTGAAAATATAAGCAAACACAGCCAATGCACACACAGAAACATCAGCCACAAAGCCAGCAAAATTTAAAGGCAACGATGCAGAGGGAAGAAACACTGCACTGCTGTCAACAGCAATTAAATCCAGAAGCAGTAACTCTCTGCAACTACAAACTCCAACACATAACCTGAGCACAAAGTGACAACAAACCGCAACATACATTAGGATTTAAAGACAACTCGAGCACAACCACTAAGGCAAATAAATTCCTGCTAAAACAAAAGTTAGAGATCAGATTTCATTATGTGCCCCCACATAGCTTTAGGTATTTTCATAAACCTGGTAGGCTCAGCTCCAACTGTTTAAGACTCAACACAGACTTGAAAATCAGATGGCTAGAAGTGATTAACCACTTGAAAACAGAACTGCAATAGTTTGTACCTACCAAGCTAATAATTTAGGGTCATGTTAATTCAAGCTTGTGTGGTCTATACAGTGTCAAAGACAACATCCCAAATGAAAATCAAACTTGTTTGTTAGGAATATGAAATAAAAGTTTATATTCAGAACCACACCTTATTTCAATAAGATAATAAGTCACAGACAAATCAATCTCTAGGAAACCACTTACATTCTCCTTTTGCTTAGATACTGTGAAAACACATAGCAAATGCAATGGAACAAAACAACAGCTGCTGAATATTTTCATATTAATGACAGCATTGAATGAATTGTCTAAACTAGCAAACGAGGAAAGGTGGAAAGTCTTCTGAAGCCCGCCTGGTCCAAATAATCCTTCTGAAATGCTATTTTTCCACCACTTATTTTGTTTTAATAAATACATAAACCAGATACCTTACACAAAACTGACCTTTATTGTTTCAGCCACTTTCAGACTGTTTCTACAAACAGTCTGGTTTCCCGAATTAGAATCTAATGACCCATCTGATTATTCTAATGGAAGACTAAAATGGCTACTAAAACCAAACTTCCAACATATTTGGATTACGTTCTGGACAATGATTTGTTCAAGGATAAGGCTGGACCCCAGTTACAGAGAAGAACACTGCTCTAGGAATACATAAAATAGTAAATGAAGATGATTGTGAAAGTGGATTCACTCATTTCTGGTAAGAGAGGACAAATAAATAAGCAAAGGGGACTAAAACAGACATAGGGAGATGATGATTGATATTAATGGGCTGGAACACCAAGGAACTTGGATAAAGGAAATCCTAAGTGTCCTAACACACCATTAACTGTCTGGCTCTAGATCAGTCTTCATGATATTAAGAAAAGTGGCTAATATTTAGCACTTTTACAGCATAGAACATTTCAAAACAATCAGCAAAACATCAGTGGTGCACAATAAAGAAATCAATACAGGTTTGTAAAAACTACAGTGACAAACTGATGCTGGTAATTACTACATTTCCTCTCTGTTGGGAACTTTAACACATCATTTTATGATGCAGAGAAGCAAATACGTGCACTTTGCATATCCAGAGATGCCTTATTTCTGGCATCTAGTATCTAAGACTGACTCTTCAAGAAATCTGGAAAGAGGTATTGTCAATTTCAGTCATGCACTGTTTGTACAAAAACGTATGACTTAGAGCAACTTACTTGGTTATTGGAGAGCGGTGATGGGAAGTGATGAGTGTGTAAATTTTTTCCCGTGTTTACATGTGTGAGTCGTATTGCCTGCCCACATTTCACGGGGGTTCCACGTTGGCAGCTGCCGTCAGTCTTCCCACGAATCCGCCAGTAACTGTTGGCATCATCTGAAGCTTCAACTCCTGTCACTGACTGTTGCCCACTTCCTGTTGGAACAGAATTAAATGGCAGGAGACCTAACCCACTTCTGGAGCTCAGAAAGTCCTGAAAGAACGGAAGGAAGCTGCTTTAAACAGGAAGGCACGACAACGCTAAAAGCACACTGAATTCTCAGACTTTTTACTGACTCCAATGGGAATGTAGGTACCGAATCCTTCAGCCTGAAGAACGTAACCGAGGCCCTGGACGCAGCACAGGGCTCACCTCCGGGGGGGCTCAAAGCGCCCCTTTCACACCACAAACGCAGGAGATGCGGAGCCCGGCCGTACGGCCTCGCCGCGCAGCCCCCACCTCCGGGCCGCAGCCCCCCCCGCCAAGTCTCCCAGCCCATCCTACAGTCCCAGCGCTGCCCCGGCAACAGATCGGAGCAGCCTCCGGCTTCACTCCCCGATCCCCTCACAGCCTCCCCGGCCATTTCCCGGCCATTTCCCGCCCCTCTCCCCTGCTCCGCTGCCCCGCTCCCGCCATTTCCTCTCCTCCTCAGAGCTCCACCCGCCCTTCCCAGCTCCTGGCCCCTCATCGCGCCTCCCGGCCCGATCCTGCTCACCGGAGCCGTACTTGACCTCGTGAGAATGCAACCGAACGCTGTGCCGGGTGTTAAGCAGCTTCAGCACCGACCCGCAGGTCACAGCGCCCGGCGCCGGCTCCCTTCCGCCACACAGTCCGCACAGAAGGAAGAGAGGGAGGAGGCGGCAGCCGCCCCACATCGCGCCGCAACCCAGCCGGCACCACCGCCTCACAGCGAAGCGCGCTTCCGCAGCCCCTCAGCGAGCTCAGCCAATCGCTCCCCGCCAGCACCGCGGTCGACCAATTGCAGCCTTCCCTCCTCTCGGTCTCCGTCTCGCATTGGACCTCGACCGACGGAATTCGCGGCTTGGCAAGAGGAGCTCATTGGGCCCAAGGAAAGGAGCGACCAATCAGGGCAAGCTGCGTGGCGCCTCCCGGGGCGGGAAGCGGTGTTGCGCTGAGGCGCTTTTACCTCAGCGGCGGCCCGGGCCTTTCCCTCAGCGCCGCGCCGCCGCCGGGCCTTTGTGGGCGGTTTGTTTCACACACCGCAGCGCCGGACCCGCGCAGCACCCAGCCCTGGCTGCGGCCGGGCACGGAGCGTTGCCGTCCCTCCAGGTGCTGCCAAGGGCACTGCGAAATCCGTGCCCCTTCCTGAAAGTTGGGTGTCAGAGGACAGCCTGCCAGGTTTGTTACAGCAGCGTTCTGATTAACGCGTAGTCGGGACTGTGAGAGAAATAATACCGGGTTACAGGCCTTGCAGGGAAACGCAGCAACTTGTGTGACAGCATAGCTGTATGTTAGAGCTTCTCGTGCTGAGGCATCAGCACGGTACAGAGAGCTAATGCTGAGTGCTGCACGTCTGGCTGTGGTGATTGTGTCCGCGTTTTTGCACCCGGAAGCTCATCTGCTGCGATGCAGCCCCTTTTGTAGAATTATTATGAGATAAAGAGATTATTAGGACCTGCTATGTATAGAAGGAAACTGGATTAAGAAAGCATTGTACTTCATTGCTTGGTAGTGGAGACTGAAGGATTTCCTCCCCTGCAAATAACAGTACAGCCTCCTTTTTCAATAGGAACAGCTATGGACAACGGACATAGGAACTCCTACAAAATCCATTAGCTTTTGCCTCTGAAACTCATCACTGAACTGACCCGTATCTCAGGAACAGTCTGGTGTAATGCTTTCAAAATCAGTGGCATTTAACAGAGGAAAAGCTTACCTTCTTAGCATGTAGCAACACAATAGTATGTAGAAGAGTACCTGCCTTGGGATTTGATTCTTTGTAAGGATTGTATTCTGCATTGGCAACAGCACAGAACTTTGATATTGCAGTTATATTATATCATCACAGGATGATTTAGAAAACACATTAGTACTGCTGGCTAGTGGAAACATCATAAGATACTCAGATGAGCGGCAATCTTTATCTCTTCCACCAGTCTGTGAGGTGATACCACTCACTTGAATGGTCAGGGTTTTTTTTTATGCTGGCCTGTTTTATTGTATCTTAGTGTCAGGCTTGCCTTAGAAGAAGCCTGTGTCCTAAACTCAGTCACATATTCCCATTTGTGCACACACACAAGCTCAGTGTGTTTATCTGAGCACTAAAACTTCATAGTTGCAGAAGTATGTTCCTTCACATACGCAAAACATCTTACACTGATAGCCAAATGCTATATTTATGTCATTTTAAGAAACCTTGCTAAGACAGGAGCTCACATTTGCGTCATTGTTACACATATGGCAAAAACAGATGTCCATAGTTGCCATTTTAGCCGTGGAAAATCAATCATATGGGGCTTTAGCTGGCACCTGTCTGTCTTTCTGGGAGGTCGCTCAGCCTCAGTGCATTTAGTACCACTTACAGGGTGCTCCCTACAATGCTTTTCGGTTGTACCTTAGAAACGTATTTGGGTTAGAACGGTTGCCAGCAAAGAACCCCATCAGTGCCAAATACCAATGGCAGTTAACAGCCACCTTGTGGCTACAGGCCCACCATTGTTTCTAGTGGAATACTGTAAGCTGCAGGTAAACTTGCCACTGAAATAAACTAATGGTGCATGTTGGGAATGGAAATAACATCATATTTGATAGGAATCTCATCGTGCTGCTTCTTTACACACACAGAATAATTCAGCAGTGCTGCAGAAGCGAAGCATACAACCTGTAACAACAGTGCCTTATATTTTCAGACACTTAACCCTGCAATCATTTCACATACTTGATTTTCAAGGACTGAAAGTGCCTCCAGTTTCCACTCAGGTGCACCTCTGAATATAACCTGGCCCTCCCTGAAGAACGGATTTTAATGTAATTTTAGTGTACAGGACTGGGAGGTCTGTAGCAGGTGAAAATTTCAGAGGGAGTACACTAGCCCAGGGAAATGTATTACAGAAAAGGATTTTCCTTCTTTTTATATTGGCCTTTTTAGAAAATGCTTTTTCTGTTTGCTGCATTCAACAGTCGCAGTGACTGACAACCAAGGTAGCATGGCAGACAACTCCTGAGATTGATGTGCACCTCAGAAAGAAGTCGTGCATCTTTGCATGTAGACAGCCTCTGATTTATGAAGAACATTGCAATAATATTGTCTGGTTTCTCTTTCCTGGGCTGTCACTAACCCCAGGCAAAATATATGGGACACAGTTCTAATCTTACTAGGATCTGATGCTTTTTTCTCCTTGCTTCTAATTTGTAAATTGCTGATTTTTGTTTTGTTTTGTTTTTTAAACTAGCTATGACCTTTAAGGATGTTTCAGACAAAGCTAATAGTAACTGGAGATGACTTTGGCTACTGCCCTCGGAGAAACCAAGGCATCGTGGAGTGTTTCCTAGCTGGAGCTGTATCTAACGTGTCCCTTCTGGTCAACGGAAGTGCAGCAGCAGATGCAGCCAAGCTGGCAAGGAGGTAAGCGATTTTCTTTAGCTCCTTTGTGGACAACCTACTTAGGCTATCACAAAGAAAGACAATCTTTTAAAGCTGCCTGTTTTGTAGCCCCAGTATGAAGACTATCAGAACCTAGGCTGTCATAAGAAAGTTGGATTCTGGGCATCTTTACTAATGTTCTTCATCTTTAAACCACTGACCTGTAATTCATACCCCAAATGTGGCTCTTCCTCTAGAATTATCCACTGCATTGCCTGTTCTATTAAGGTAATAGAAAACCACTTACAGTTTTATTTGTATAGTTTGAATTTTTTTGGATTTTCTTCTCCAATACTTCTGAAATGTACCATTGGGATGAAAGCCCACGCTGTACTACTGGGACACAAATGTACAGACCTTTACATCTAATTTAATGCATCTGAACAGGTTGAACAGGAACCAGGCTCTCTTCAGAATTTGGAAAAGGTATAATTCTGCAAAGGCTTAGCAGAAAACTTGGCTTTTTCAATCAAAAAATCTTAAAAAAACAAAACAGTAAAATCAGTATTTCTATTCATTTTTTAAATTGATAAATCTATTTGTGAAACAAACAAGAAATAAACCCCCTGTAAGGGAAACTGTTGATCACAGCCTGAACCTCTGATAAACTGTCTGAGGCAAGCAACAAGTCAGCTGTGGAGTACAGGTGAAGGTATTTCAGCTATGCACCTGGAAGGGGTGGAGCTTGGCTGCGCCTCTCCTACATCTCATTTAAGGGCTGACCACCATTTAAGGGCAGGATCTTTTTCAGGAGATTGCTCCTGTGTGGAGCTCTGCAGCAAGCCTCAACATCAGTGAGCACTTATCATTTATCCCTCCTTCTATTACATAACCCCTGTTTATCCATCAACTTTATAACTGTACAATTGTAACCGTACACCCCCCCACTCCACAACATCAACAAAAAATCCACAACCAAAGAAATCAAAACCAAATGCCACCATCGCCCCATAATAGCTCATATCTGTGTTGTACGTACCACCTTTGCTCCTTTGTAAAATTTTCAGAGGTTTGTGGCACATCTGACTGCGCAGCAAATGAAATAGCATGTGTTGTTCTCCTGGGCTAGCCAAGCAAATCTTTTAATAGGAAGTTTAGAAGGTAAAACCCAGCTAATGCTTTTAGCTTCTGGGTGGGCAGGCACATTGAAGCAGGAGCATGTCCCAGAGCAGCAGGGCTGCGAAAAGAAATTAGGAAACCAGAAAAAGGAAGGGAGCTGTACCGGGACTGGAAACACTGAGACTTCACACTTCAGGTACATCTTCTGCAAAGGACAGTGTGATGAGAGTCCTGGTGCCTTTCTTCTCCTTGAGCATCTCTTCTGTCTTGTTACTGTGCCTTTCAAGGTATTTGAAAACTGCCTGCAGCTTCTCCAGTGAAAATGAGTGCTGGGTAGTGCAGGAAAGTCAGGGTTGTCGCTAGCAGCAAATCGGTCTTCTGTTAACAAGGTTGGAGATGGCACACAATGGGAGGGGAACTATCCCTAGGCTGATGAGGGGAAAGGCAGCAGAGCTAGGCACAATGCTGTAGAGATACCTAAAATCCTGTTAGTAAGTAAAACAAATGAAATGTAAAACAAGGAGATAAAGACAGCACTTCTTTGAGACATACAGGCACCACGAAGCCCTTTAAGCCTCAAAGCTCTGGTAATAGCTCTACTGTTTTAGCTGTAGTCTTTAACAGGCTTTTAAATATAGAATCCACCTGGCCTCATTTCTATAGCTAGAATGTAGGCCGTATAATCGGAGGTTTAAAAAACATCTTTGAATCCAGTTCGTGACACTCCTGCTGACAGCTGATATGGGTGTTTAAAAAAAAAAAAGCCAAGTTGAATGGTGAGTGACAGCAGAAGCTGCAACTTGCTGCAGTTTTGCTCTTCTGGAGGGCAATTTTGAATTGTACATGTGAATTACATATATTTAAATCTATTTTTGAGAATATAAGCTGGGTGACCTTGAAAACATCTGTTAGCACTGAAGATTAATGAGCCAGGTTCTACAATTCCTCACTTGTCTGTAATTTCCTGCAGCTGTGTTCAATCCTGCCCATGCATGGGGGAAGCGTTTGCAGGTGTGTGGCAAGGGATTTGTCTAATGCAAGCCTCAAATCGGCTGGTGCCAGCGTACCTATATTAAACTGACATCTGAACATGTAAATAAAATCACATCACCCCTAAGACATACAGGCCAGACTTATTAAAAATAACATTTAATCTTATGGTGCCATCATGCAAGAAAATTAGGAGGGGTTCTGTGCCCTGTTTTTTTCCCCCCCCCCCACATTTGTGTTATCCCATAGCTACCCACCTAAGCAAGTGCCAGGAGTGTTGGTGTTTCAGTGACTTGTGGAGATCATGTGTAATTCTTGATAAACTGTGGTGTGGCTGCCTGTCATTGCAGGTTTTGAGCTCTCCTCCCCCATCTTCAATTAATTGCATGCAGGGAAAGCTAATCAGCAACAAGGCAGCTTTTCTTGCAGGATGGTCTTTCTTACACACTTTGTGACTCCCTGCATCATTCAAGAAGAAACACTGTTCTTCTGGAATTCTACTATTTCCTGCATTTTCACAGTAATTCCAATAGGCTTCTGGATATCTGTTGCACCCTCTGAGTTGTCCACCTTCTCACGTCCTTAAAGGTCTCCTGGCATGTTTGCTTCTCTGTATCTCCCATAAATTATTACTTCTTCAGAAGTTTCTCACATGCTGTGTTTTGAGTTTTGGTTTCAGTGCCTGTATCCCAGAGCTATTACACACTAACAGTTCCTCTTTAGATTCCTCAACACTAACAGTCTCTCAAACCAGCCAGGACTAATTCCAGGAGAAAACTATAAAGATACTCAGCTGGTGTTTGCTGAAGCTCTGAAACATGCTCTAATATTACAGTCAGAGTCTCCCCTTACAGTGAGAACAGAGCCAGCTCTCTGCACTTCCACATTCTGTACATTCCCCAGCTCTAGGGCTGGTTTCAGGTCAGGCAGAGGAGCAGCTCTAATGCAGCGCAGCACATTGCCTGGCTCCTTGGTGTCCCACACCTGTCAGAAGAGTTTGCATTTTCCTGAAAATAGCACTGCTCACAGCATTGCACAATTGGAGGTAGTTCATTTGATGCTCCTGGGAGACAACACTGAGGGGCCCAGCTGTTCATTTCTTGCCCTGTGACATCACAAGAAGGCAAGTGCTCAACAGAAAGTCTTTTATCTGCTGATTCATGGTAACACATGCATCCTTTTCTTCCAGACAGCAGTGACTGTGGTGCAAGTAGTGCTTATCAGCTGATGTATACAGAGCTTCCCAGAAACAGGATAAAGAACCTGGAATTTCTGAAAGAATGGGTTCCTCATTCTTTATTCTTAAAGCCCTTAAAATGGGGTCTAAGCCAGGTGCAGCCATGCTACACCCCTTTCTATCCCACAACTGACTTGCCTTCACCTGTGCTCCCAGGGCTGACTAGGTCCTTTCCCCAGATTCTCAGTCAGTACTTCAGGCCATGACTCAACAGTTGCTGTACACACTGGGTTACCCTCAAACTCAGGAAATATTTACGCTTGTAGCCTTTGCTGTTGCCATAATAGCTGTCTCAGGCACTATGTAGGTGTAGCTAGATTCCACTTACTTTGGATGAAGTTGTCAGGTAAAACTGAAGTTTTATAAAAACAGCATTTTCAATAGTATAAGCTCTAGAGTTTATTAATTGTTTTCTGAAAGAGTTGCTGTAGCAGAAATGCTGAGTCATGACCTGAAGCAGTGACTGAGCACCTGGTGGAAAGGAAGGGCCAACCTAGGGGAGCTCAAGTGTATGCAGTGTACCTGAGTGACCGGAAGGGTCGGAGCCAGGATCAGCCCATTCCCAGACCTCATTTAAGGGTTGGCAGTGGAGGTGAGGGTATCTTGCTGGAGATCCCTGCCTACCTGAGGCCTTCCAAAAGTAAACAGCTTTTTTCTTTGTTTCTGCATTTATTGCTGCTGTACTTGTGCATTATGGCGATACTGTCACAATGTTCAGCTTTTTCTCTGTCAGCTTCTAGTGACTTCTAGACAGATACTAATACCATACAGTTAGTTGTAGTTTTTAATACAGATATCACATTTATTTTGAGATGTACTGTGGCTGCTCTCTCTACATGAGCCAGGATGAGAACACTGTTGGAGAATATCATAGGCTGGATAGGTTTGTTATGTGGAGATACGCTGCTCTGGGCTAGAGTGTGTTGTTCTGCTTTCCTTTCTAAAAAAGAAAAGGTCCAAAGATGTGTACTAGTGACCACAATGCTCTAGATTAGTCCAGATCTTTCACAGAAACCTCATACTTTTGAAGCAGTAAGGGAGGTAGAGGTGCAAAGTTTTAAGAAGTATTTTATTCCTATTACAGATACAACATCCCCATAGGACTGCATGCCAACGTGTCTGAGGGTTCCCCTGTATGTGAGGTGCTCAAGACAAACTCTTCTCTGCTCAATGAAGCTGGGTTTTTCCGTGGGAAAATGGGATTCAGAGCAGCTCTGTCAAAAGGCCTCCTAAATATGTCAGAGGTAGGACAAAGCCACATAGGTAGCAGAAATGCTGTTATGGCCTGGAGCAATGATTGAGCACCTAGTGGGAAGGCAGGGCCAACCCAGGGGAGCTCAGGTGCAGTCAGTACACTGCAGCATGGGACTTTGCCACCCTGCTATTATTGCTGTGCTTTCCATCATGTTATAGTGTTACATACATGCAACTTGCCTTTCTGATCTAACTCAGCCTACGCTTATTCCAGCATGTAATTGTTGAAGATATTTTTGTAGGTCACATCTGTGAGCATGCTTACAGGCAAATCCAGGCTGTGTTGCCTTGGCATCTGAAGTTGGTTTTCTGTGTCCTACACGTTATGCTGCTAAAGTCTTTGCAGTCTTTGAGAACTTGCTTCTCCCTGCTTCATTAAAGCATGCACTAATGTGCTTGTTAACTATTTATCTGAGGAGGCAGAAGAGATATTGAAACACATACCTGTGAAGAACCTAGGGGTCGGTAAAGGGAAAATGCTGGAGAACTTCTCAGTAGGCTCTGGGTCATCTTGAGAGGCTTTTGTTCTCTAGGCAGGTATTTGGTTTTGCACCGTTAAGTAAGGATGAGTGTGTTCTAGTGACCAAAACTACTTTTCAAATTAAAGGAAAATGGGTATTTAAATATCACAGCTTTTTAATAAATAAGTAAGTAAAATCACAGCATCATCCACTCAGCCAAAGCCAAAAGGAGACCTGTACTTAGGAGGGATGCTGGGCAATCTAGCACCATTGCTCAGCTAGCACTTCATGCCTTTCAGTGCCAAATCTTAAGTACTAGCAAGCAAGGTCTCCAACGCCCACCTTACACCCTCCTGCTCTCAGCTTTTTCTTTAACCCTTTTCTGCTGTGTAGGTGAAGCAGGAGCTAAAGGCCCAGGTAGATCTGTTCCGTGAGCTAACAGGCCACCTACCTCCTCACATGGATGGACACCAGCACATTCACGTTCTCCCAGGTAAGCAAACACTCCTTTCTTTTCCAGCAGTACGCAGATGAGAAGCCCCACCTTTGCCATGGCTCCCTGGGCAATAAACCTTATAAGATTTATGTACGGCTCTGCAATTGCAGTTGTGTTCCCACCTTGGACACGTTAGTCTCTGAGATTGAAGCCAATAGCTCTTTCAGGTGCTACAAAAGCTGGTTTTTTGGTTGTATTTCTATTCCAATCTTTATCTGTGGGTGTCAGCGTGTGTTTCATATGTATGTCATAGGCAAGTACCAGTGTCTTAAGTTTTCCAACTAAGATAATTGTTGTACAGGGATGGAAAACTTGGCAAAAAAAAATAAAATATATATATATATGTATATATATAAATCAGTATTTTCTGGTGTTTGCACTCAGTTCTTAGTAGTTATCTCTCTCAACAAATATGGCAGGGACTTGGTGAAGAATGTGTTCCCAACAGTACAGCCACCTTAGATGCACTCTAGCACAAGGCTCCCAACCTCAGAAGAGGTAATTGGACTAAGCAGTCAGTACTGAGGGGGAGACAAGCACACATACAGCAGATGTTGAATTAATGTATATATTTAAAACACAGAAGGGAAAAAGGTGTCTCTGTGCTAACAGCTTTCAGGGGTTATGAGTTGGTTATCTAATTCCTGACTAAAGTTTCTTCTTATTTACAGAGGTCAGGCATGTATTTGCAGAGGTGTTAGAGGAATATGGGATTGGATACACCCGTGTCCCAATCGAGCCAGGCCTTCATAACTGTGACTGGATTGAGCCATCCCTGATGGACTTCTATGTGGGAGTAGAAGAAGATTCTCTGAACACAGTGGATGTGTTTACAAAGCATGGAATAAGGTAAGACAGGCATTACTCATTCTTTTTGTAGTAAAACTTCAAGGTGTTATCAGTTCCTGATAAGATATTTTCAGAATGGAACAAGACCTTTTTCCAGTTTGGGGCTTACAAGGGAATTCTGCAAGAGTGCAGAAGCTCTGAGATGCTATGGGTTACTGCGCAGATTTGTTTGAAAAGTGATGACTCACTTCTCATCTGAGATGCCACACAATTCCAGTGCTGTGACAGCATACATTACCAGAGTAATAACATAAATGTTGGTATTGAGGCTCTGCTGGGACTTTCTGGCAGACTGAAGAGCTGATGTTCTAAACAGTGTCTTGATTTTGACAAAGAATGAAAAAGCATTATTGGTTTGTAGTTATGGTTTTACTTTTGACTCGTCATCCACTGGACATAATACACTCTTGTCTAACTACCTTGTTAACATTAATGTCTGTGTTCCCACCTCTGGCTACAGGTGGCCAGACATTTACATAGGTTTGAGTACCATGGGCAAGAACATGTCTGTGAGTGCCATTCGGAATGCCATTGATGCTGCCATCACGGAGTTCACATCCAAGGTGCCTGCGTGCCCAGTGCCACAGCACAGGACAGTAACAATTGAACTGATGGTGCACCCAGGGTACCCAAGCGTTCCTCCCATTGGTGGCTGTGGGGAAGGACCAGATGATTTCTCACAATCCTGGGAACGCCTGCATGAACTCCAGACGTTAATCAAGCCGGAGCTGCAGAGCCATTACAAAACAAGGAGCATTCAGCTTTGTTCATTCAAAGATCTTTAAACATACATACATACATACATACCTATGTTTGTACTTTAAGGATACACAGTTGCTAATGTCCCCAGAAGTCAGACCTCCTTTGTAATACCTCCCAGCACAGCTGACAGGAGCTGTTGATGGCCTGGAAGTTGTATGAAACCTTTTGTGAAAGGTGAAGCAGTTTGAGAGCAGTGACAGGCAAGTAGCCGAAGGTGCGTGTCCTGGTGCTTCAGAACGTTGCCCTGTGAGCGCAGTCATATTCCGTATGAGCCCTCAGCCAGCACTGCTTAAGGCTCTTCCTAGTTTAGTTGTCTCAGCATTGCGCCATGATTCATACCGCACATGATGTCATGATGTAGAATATTGACAGCACAAAACCATGACACGCCATCACAGGGAAAGGAACACCAGTGATAGCTCTTCCATACCTGCGGTTTGGCTTTGGTTTTTTTTCTTCCTGGATGACTTTGCAAGAGCGGCAGTTGTTGCATAGAAGAGCGCTGCAGCAGTTGCCCACTGCCTTCCATGAGAAGCACGTGGTGTGGTGGTACCAACTGTCAGCAAGTTCTCAAGGGGAGAAAGTCCTTGTTGTGTTTGTTTATTTTAATTCCAATCATGGCAGCATCTGAACTTCAGCAAGCCCTGTAAGTATTGGTGCGTTCAGCTGCATGTTAAGATGTAGAGCTGGCACTGACGTGTGGCTTTTGCGTGGGATTTTTTTCTTCAGATTGCTGCTTTCTGCACAAGAGCATCCTGCCTGACATCGTTATAAAGCTGCTTCTTAAATACAAAAAAAAAAAAAAAAAAAAAAAGAATTGCCATCTTTTCTCAGCAAAAAAAAAAAAAAAAAGTTATTTTTCTATTACGATGCTCCAAGAGCTGTGAGGTGTGAGCAGAAAGCACTCAGGTTGTCTGCTTCAAGTGCGGGGCCCTGCAGTGCTGGACGGGCATCGTTGTGCGTCGGTCACCGGAGCGGTTTGATCTACCGTTCCTGTGTGCCTGCGGCCATGTCTGTTCCGTACAAACACAAAACATCATCGAGGGAACTCGGTAAAATGCTTTCTCAGGCTCTTTGCTCGTTATTGTAACGGAGCTGATGGGACACGGACATTGTTCTTGTCACGCTGCGCAAACAGCGGAGTCCGCACGGGAGGAGCGGCGTGACAAGCGCCTTCCGTGCTGCAGTTCGCCGCACCGCTGTGAGGGCGGAGTTTGCGCGGGGTGGAAACAATAAAACGCGGAAGAGGCCGCAGAGCTCAGAGCTGCGGAAGGGACTGAAGTCCCGGAGCGCCGTTAGACACACGAGTGCCATCTAGTGCCCTTACACGTGCAGCAAAGCTGATACGCCAATAGCACAGAACAGCGTTTTCTGCAGCATGACCGTGACACGACGCGTATTTTTAAACCTTAATTTAAGCTTTTGAACTGCACAATAGTTGGTGGCTTTGCTCGGTTCACAACCGTTAGGACGTAACACAGCTCAGCTTGTGTGATTTCCTTCCAGCTGAACGTGGAAATGAACACAACTGTCTTACCTGAGTAGACATTAAGAAAGATACTTGAGAAATACCTCATTTTCAGATGAACTGAAACCCAATTTTTAAATTAAAATGAGTTGTAAGTGTGGAAATGAATACAGAGCTACTGAAAGACTGCTAAATAAGGAACCTTTCCCTTGCATCGCACGCACAGAGGAGGAAGTTTCTCAGGGGCTCCATGAAAGCTTCACATTCACCATGGAGTTGAAATTGAAAGCACACGCAGACGGCTGTGATAAACAACGCTGTGCAGAGATACCCGAGGCACGAAAATGAAATGTCTGTGAAAATAAAACCATGCCACAATACCTTTGAGAGCAATTTTTATTAGGGTAGCAGAATGGAATTGCAGAAAGCCTATACCAGTGTTCGTGGGTGTAGTTGCACCAGTAAGTTTTTATTTTGGATTTTCAACTGCACGTTTAGAATTCAGCATGGCTTAGGGAACCAGAGAGCATAAGAGCTTGATTTCCTGAGTTAACAAAGGATTTGATTTTTTTTCACCTCAGACTTCAACCACACAGTACAGTATTTGATCTTTATCTTCCTTTTAGAGGGCCACCTGCAAACAAAAGCCATCACTTATGATACACACTTCTTGATTAGAAATTGAGCTATGAAGAACACACAAAGAAAACTGACGGTAACGCTCATCTTCTATGTGATCTTTACAGATGAAATGAGAACAGCTAGCATACAGTACTGCCATAGACCTCTACAAATCAGCTGAAGCTCCTTCGGTTACACAGCTCTTCCAGTTTCCTTTTAGTGGCATCCAAGCCACACTGAAATAAATGCAGTCTTTAACCTGAGAGGCTTACAACCAGAAAGTATATCAATTGAGTAGTAACGACAGCAGCAAACTAGTGCTACAGTTGTTTTAAATAATAAAAATAATGCAAATTTAAAGAAAGTTTCAATTGTGAACAGACATGATCAAAAAGCACAGTGACTTGGCTGATGCAGAACTTACACACTTCAGTTAGACAGATAATTTGGCATTATTTTATTACGAATCTGAGTGAGCGTGAAGGAAACAAAGTCAGTACCAACTTTCTGCAACCGAAGACACAAAGATGTGAAAAATTTGGTAACAGTGCTCTCACAAGCCAGGAAACACTTAGGAAAGGTAAGTTTCCGTCAATAAGGTGAACGTGGCTTAACTTCATTTACCTGCCAAAGAATCCGTCTAAGAACACTTAACATGAAATTTCTTAGCTCCCTAACTAGTTAAAAAAAATTACTTTCAACAGAGGTGAGGTACTGGGCTGTCATTGTTCACACTAAGTCCAAAATAAAAGCAAGATGAGAAGGGCAAATGAAGGAATAGCAAATATACATTAAAAACCAAGAGACCTACAGCTTGATGCACTACTTCTGCAAGGTCGCAAAGGTAGAGGCTGTATCAAAACTGATTCTAGGAGTAGGGACAACCATCCAGGAGCGAGGGACTTTCTAATTCAAGTCCTTGCAAATCGAAGTGATATGTACTCCCAGCTACCTACGGATTTCTGGAAATCTGCTTACTCAGTAACATACTCGGGTTCTACAGGTGGGGAAGGCAGTTTGATTGTATGGCAGTTTGGAGCTACAGTCACACTTCAGACTTAGGACACGCAGGCAGAAGAAAAGCAATAGAGACACAGCAAAGGGTGCTCAGTTCTGAATAGAAAGGGCATCCTTCAGCATGCGTGGGGGTGTGCCTGGAGCAAAGGGAAGACAGCTCTGCCCAAGTCAGAATGATACTTAAAGTAGTCATTAAATAATCTAATGTGTATTTTTAAAACATAGGAACAGTAGCAGTGAAGTGTATTCAGCTTATTGCTTAATCCTAATCTCATACTATTTTCAGTAATAACTGTACAGCAGCTGGGAAGGAAGTGGCCTGAGTGCCATTCCCTAGCACGCATGTCGTATGCACTTGGATGAAAAAAAATCTTACTAGCAGTGCTAACGTTTAGTATTTTAAATTAACGCACTTCTAAAATACCGACTTTCTCACTCAAGACCAGTTCACTATTTCAGCATATCTCTTGGTCCTCAATTCCTGAAACTTCTAAACTGGTTGCACTGGTGTTCTGTGCACGGTATCCAAGCTAACTTACACTAACTTCTATTAAGAATAAAAGTGAAAGGAGTTTGGAATCACATTTTACTACTTGTTTGCTGCATATGCATTTTTTTTTCAGCATTTTCCAAAAGCAGGACATAAGCCATATTCTAGTTCAATAACACACACAAGAAATTGGATTTCCCCATTTAATAAACATTCTGTGGTAACATCAGCCAGATTTACATAAGACCTGGACATTGTTTCTGATTGTAGTTGGGTTTGTTTTTTATTACGTTACAAACTGAAGGGGAACTTGCAGTAAGTCCCACAGAGCACAGTGCAATGTTTAAGGAGAAGAGTAAACAAAACTGCCAAACACTCAATCATTTTCTGCCAGAAGTGGGAGATTTCTTCTAAGACATCAGCTTGAGGAGGGGCAAAAACTCAATGCTGAATTAAAGGAACTCAGGATAGTGGTAACTGCAAGGAAAAGTAAGAAATGACAGCCACAACCTTTTCAATTGAAGGGCAGAATATAAGTCTAAGATATTTTTGATAAATTCTGACAAAAAAAAAAAAAAAAAAAAAAAAAAAAAAAGAAAACAGCATACTTTAAAGTATATTGAAGCAGTGATTTTTAAACAAAGAAAGCAG
Source organism: Excalfactoria chinensis (assembly GCF_039878825.1). NCBI lineage: Eukaryota > Metazoa > Chordata > Aves > Galliformes > Phasianidae > Excalfactoria > Excalfactoria chinensis. The sequence continues at coordinate 11,425,562 of NC_092840.1, forward strand.
AACTAGAACATCTTAAATTTTTAATTCTTCCTTTACAGGTTACCTAGCCCACTTTTGATTAAGAAAACTGTAGAAAGTTAGTAACAGCCACAAGTTAACACCAAAAGGTGGCACTTGTCAATTTTCCATAGAGTCCTGCTTTACGGGATGTCTCAAATGCACTGCTCCGATCTTCTATCATATGTTGCTGACATCAGCTGTGTCAGATTTTAGTCCACTGGTCGCTTCTCACCATATTTCTTTGTAAACTCTTCAGCGTTCTTACAGAATTTTTTACGGTCCTTAGAGTATTCTTCAGCTAGGTCAGCCCGCAGGGGATGCTCAGGCTGTGGATCATTCACCAGTGCTATGAGGGACTGGATTACTGTCAAAACAAGTAAGAACACTGTCAGAGACTAAGATTGTTCACTTAAAGGAAAGAAAGAAATCAAAATGTAAGCAAAATTTCCCAATGAGAAATGTGAGCAGAGATCTTCAGAGACAGGTGAACACCTTCAATATCAAGTTTATCATTACCTGCCAGAAAACATGAAAATTTCACCCGAACTAACAGAAGTCACAAGAGACAAGACTTACTCTTAACCATGCTCTCAGTCTGGCAGAGAACCTGATGAAATATCTTCCTTAAAATACATAAATTCTTATCCCAAGACACTCCACACAGTGTAAGCCTCGCAGCAGTGGTCTTTTAATAATTTAGTTAATTTGTGTTATGATTTTTTCTTACGTAAACAAGCTGAACTACCCCTGGATTATATAGTTACTGTTTAAAAAGAAACATAACATAACACCAACGTAAATACTTTCGCCCCCCCCCCCCCCCCTCCTCACTTTGGAGTTAAATATACCAAGGACACAACCTTGATGAACTCTGCAGTCATTAAGAATTGTGTGGTTTCCTGGAGGTGGGAATGCCACACGTCAGTGTTGTTACGTTTGTTCTAATAACAAAACAACATTCCAGAAGAGAGGTGTGCTTTACTCAGGACATGTACTCATGAGGCAAAACTTAGGAACATGGATAAACCAGAAAAAGCAGTGACCGGTTGACAAGCTAAAATACTATTTGCTTCAAACACACAATACAGTGACTCTTAACACCCTCTTTCTCCCTCCACAGGGAGTCCTACCTTGGTCAGTTTTGGTTGCTGGCTTCCAGTTTTCAGCACTAATTACTGGCAGACAAACCTGCCCCTTTTCATCGATGTTAGGATGATAGATCTTTGTTTTAAATGTAATCTTAGGAGGTTTGAATGGATATTCTGCTGGAAAGTTGATTTCGATTCTGAAGGCTCCTTTGTCATACGGAGGATTGTCCTGCAACAAGAGGACATAACATAAAGAATGTAGCATTCCATAACACGTGAACTTTAGTAAAAGCACATTTCAGACTTCAGTCTATTAAATGACCTCTTTTAAAGGCACTTTTCCCAAACACATTCCTACCTTGATGAACATCAAAACTAACGCAGTAACAGAGGCAATACAACCTCCATCACCTTTGTATCTCACCACAGAAAAGGCAGACTACTGCTGTTCTGAAGCTGGCTGACATTTCTGCTAGTAGGGAAGCAGCCAATCCCATTAACTCCATGCTCAGTGATCTAACAAGTATTTTTATTCCCACATTTATTAGTATTTTTAAATACACTTTAAACTCTTTCTGATATGCAAACAGGAAACCTCATGAGGATATTGGTTTCTCTAAACCTCTCTCACAACATGGTGGTTTGAACAGCAAAGCTGTTTGATTTGTCAGATTCCCATAAACATTCTGAGAACCTTTTTGTGCTGACTACATAAAAATCTGCTGAGCATTAATTTGTACTAAAGATAGATAACCACTGCATCTGCTGATGAGAACATTCTGAATTCGTATGCAGTTTTAGCACCCACTGCTATCAGATCATTTCTGATGGAGTACAATGAGAGAACTGTGAAGTAGGCAAAGGCCTTTCGACCACTGCTACTAAATCCATAACCACCCTTCACTTCCCAGAAAACAACTCTGAAAGCCAGCTTCCCTAAGGTGAAGAAATCTTGACAATGTACAACAACTACCTAATGGTCACTAACAGAAACTCTAAACTGTGGCTTTATGGTACGAATGAATGATTTAAAGCAGCAGTTTTAAAGCTCATTAAAACAAGGAGCATTCCATACTCACAGGAACAATAAGCCCTTGCCAGGTCAATAAATTAGCTTCATCAACCTGGATATTACGGAAGTTTTTCATTCCACATTTGCGGATTTCTTCAAGCTCCTGGAAAAAAGCAGAGTAAGCCAACAGTTAATCCTGACATGAGGCACAGCGCTCAGCTCTGTGTTTGCAGAACACTTGGTGGTAGCGTGAGTTCCTCCAACACTCAAGAACCTGAGGCTTCAGTGGCAGCAACACACAGAAAACAAAACGTTTTCCCTGTGAGAAGTAAAATTCTGAGACAAGCTGTTTAAAAGGGGTTATTTTTGACGTCACACATACACAATAATACTCCGTTAATAAGATCATTACAGACATAAAATGGAGTAGCGGTACTTTAAAAATGCGTATTTAGAAATATTTTTACAGTTCAAATGCAAACCAATGCCTGCGATACCGTGCTTTGATAACTGAAGCACAAAGATAAAGTGCATCACAGGACTCACCCAAATGACAACCAGCCATTTGGAAGAATCATTTCATAATAATTTTACAAACTTACAAAGTCACTGAACAGACCGTTTTTCTCAGCTGAAAACCAATAAATTCCTGCAAGATAACTTAAACCCTAATGAATATCTACGCAATACTCATCTATATCAGTAACTTCAGCTCTACCTTTCTTTCAATACATCAGAGCTTACAGCATTTATTAAGATGCCCCTCTCTAAAGCTGTAACCAGAAAGAATGCAAATAAGGTATCTTCCTGTACCTGTCAACCACAAGTAAAATCATCTCCTATTGGTTAGCGATGCAGGTATCACCAAAGCAAGAATTTATGCTACTTTTATATTTGAAATGACTATAAGCCCTACTGCAGCAGTTGTTTCCCTGAGTATTTATTTCATCAGGAAGCCGTACGACTGAAAAAGCAAAACCTCAGGGCTTGACCTTCCACAACCAGGACAGCCCTTCAGGAGCTTTATCTGCACAGTGTAACTGAACTCCAATAGAAGCTCCTGACACAGGATGTAAAACTCCCCCTGTGGTCCTGAAGCACATGACTGTATGCCCACACTGGGAAGAAGCGCTGCTGAGGTGCGTGCTGCCAGCACACAGATCTCCACCGGAGACAACCACATTTGCAAACCTGGGTGAGATATGATTAAACACCAACTACCGGCACAGGAACCACAATGCACACAGAGCATCAGAGGGTGCTGAGCACTGAAGGTGCAGAGCACCTGCTTGGAAAGCACCAGAGCAGCTCAGGCCCCTCCTGCATCTGTTTTGGGATGGAGCTCTCTGCAAACAGAACTGCCACCTCTAAAAACCAACTGTCCCACCTGGCATAAAGCCCATTCCACACCAGATACAACGTGCCAGTCACCAGGAACAAATCAGGCTAAATTTACCACCACATATTTAAGCATGAATAAACACGCAACACAAATACCTTGCCTCTAAAACAGACAGGAAAAAAACCAAGTTTGATGTTTTAAGTATACTGACTTGAAAACTATTATTGTTAAACTAATAAAAAGATAGAATGGTTTTGCATTACTGGAAAATGAAATATCTGTACTTCATAAATAGATTCAGGTTAAAAAATTAATGATTACATAAGAAATGAGAGCAGTTTCTTTTTCCCTGGCAACAAACAAAACTCACAACAAAGACCTATGTTGCCTCAGAACTACAGAAGCAGGCAACTCAAGGATACGGGCACAGTTAGAAGTGAATGAACTACTAAATGTCACCAAGCAGCACCAATTAGAAGTCAGTGCTTCACTGGCCTGAGCTAAGCTTGAAGGGTCAAGAATTCCTTTATGGAGTATAAGAGCACAGTCTGGATATTTATTCTAAAATAAATCCTAAAAGTCTGGGCAGGCAGTGAATAGAATAATTCCTCTTCTGTCCTCCACCCTTTGTCAAGCAACATGATTAACAGCACACAAAAGCAGCATAACTAAAGGTTAGAATGCTGCAGTAAGAGTTTAAGTCATCAGCTTCTCACTGTTATCAGTGCTGCACACGACCTGGCTGCTCTGCTCCCCCCACTCATTACAGAGGTGCTGCTCGCTGTTTCTCCCTCAGGACCCGAGGCCGCAGTTGGGTACATTCAGAGAAAGCGTTCTGCCCAGCACATGGGAGGAGAAAACATTGCTCCAGGGGTAGCAGCCAGCCTCTGGGTAGAACGCTGGCACACTGGAACTCCTAGCTCCTCAAAATCCACTGAAGGCTGAAAACCCACCAAACCACCGGCATTCAGCACAATCCTGGAACTGTTTTTGCTTACTTATCTTTGAAGTTGGGGACTTGTCTAAAAAGGAACAAACTAAATAGGAAAATGCAGTGAAGACTGAAACAGTTAAGTTCACTGACTTCAGTAAGTTCTGCATTAAGCTGCAGATGCTATTCATAAAGGAAAACAAAGGTCTACTGAAACGACTGCATGCTTTGCTTACCTAGCGTTTACAATTTGTTTATCCATTCATTACCTAAAAGATGTGTGGCAAAGTTAAATAGGCTCCAAGACACCGATAAGGAGCTCCAACTTGACTTTGTGAATCTTGTGTACTGCTGAGAAAGGCTAAAGGCAAAGAAACAAAACAAAACCAAAAGAGAAAACAAACTGGAGTCCAGCTCCTTTAGGAGCTACTATAGAGTTTCTGAAATCAAGATGCTGTGTGACACTGCGGCTCCATATGCTCACATGCTTTTTTATTTTCTGCTTTTTGGCAAAATGTTTACATCTGGTTTTCATTCAGAAATGTCCTGGTAAAGTTTTGATTAAGATCTTTTTTTCAGCGTTCATTTTCGAAGAAGGGATCAATACTCTCACTCCCGTGCAGACAATCACGTATTGCTCGAGGCCTTCCTTCCTTCCACCCCTCGTTACTGAGAACCAGTGCTTGAACACATCTAGAGTTGTTTTCAACACCTCTCTTGGGGATGGCTTTGCTGTTCTGCCCTGGGTTTTATCATCAAGTTCAACAGTGGCATAAATGTCTGTGTGATCTTGGAGGCAGAGGAAAATCAGGGAAATGTAAAGAATCATTATCTACTCTTTGAATCTATTTGAAATTCTTCATGCTATGAATACTTGTAGCACCTAAACGCCAGGAAGCAAAAGCAAAGGCCTTGGCTAGATCATACTGCACACGAGCACAGGAGGAAGTAGCTGCAGACCCAGGATGGCTCAGTACCACCTGAGAGCAAGTGCTGTCAAGTGCCTGAGCACCACACACTGCTCTGACACAGAGCGACCATTCAGCACCAGATAGCAAAAATTTAGTAGTTCTTTCATGAGTCCACGGTCTGAAAAGGAAACCCACTTCCACCTGCAAGGTGGCAACTACGACAGCATCCCCATTGTCTATGGGCAGGCTGCATGTTATTATGAATCAGCTTCACCCAGACTCTTGGCACTGTGACTCACGAGTGACTCTGATGCGTGACACACATTCAGGAAAAATTACAGCACTTCAAAACGTTGGCAAGACCTCACGGAAACGGAAATGCCTTTATTTTATGTGACCTATGGAAGGTTCATTCTCAGCTACCAAAGTTGATGTTTAGCCCAAAGAAAAGAACTGTTAATACTTATCCTGCCTTATTATTTAGTGTTAGTTTGGTTGGGTTTTTGTTTTTCTTTTGGATATTGAGTGACATAGGGAATGGCCCACCATCCCACGGCCCTACAGCAGCAATAGCACCGGCTCTTCTACAGTGCAAAATTCTGACAGTGAAAGACTTGAGGTTGTGTGCTGATCAGCAAATTGCCACTTTATAACTTAAATAACAGTGCCGGGTTGACGTATGTGAGCTATAAGAGCACCAGTCCGTTCCCACCCAGATGAATGGCCAACTCAGAGCACGATGGGCTGATTCGATGCCACAAAAGGAACAAAGGAAGCTGCTTGCTGAACAGCCTGTACAAGTTATGTGATAAAGCATCTCACAGCTGTTGGAGTTGCATAAAAAAAGCACATGACACGCACAGTCCATAAACAGAAGGCAATAAAAATGAAAGTAAAAATGTAAGAGGAAAGTTATCAATGTCTCCTTCCTTCCTACACCGCTCCCTCTGAGAAAAAACTGCCACTGCTTTTCTAGAAATGGCCATGCCATCAAGGCCAGCTCTGTGGTATTTCAGGGGAAGACCAAGGCTCTAACTGATGCTTTAGGCGCAGAGGGAACCGCATGCGGGGCTGAGAAGAACAAGGGCCCTGTAAATTTAAGGACAAACTTCCTCGTCTCTCTCATTTTTATGTTCTGTACTGAATAGCTAAATACCTTGACACTGAGTTAGATAACAGACCCGGCATTGAGGCTGCCTTGCGAAAAGCTACATGTTTCCTACCCAAACCAAACCTAATTTGAATCCAAAGCAGCAGACGTACTGATGACTCTCAAACTATGACCAAAAAAAACACAAAAAAACCCCACCAAAAAACCACAACAAAACAGCTATCAGAAACGAAATAAAAACCAAATGCCATCTCCTCCGGAGCCTTAAGGCCTTACCCTTGCTGATCTAATACATCCCAATGACTCTGCACATAACATATTTACCACTTAATTTTTGATGCCTACACAGCACAACCGAAATGACAAGATGAGTCTTGCGAAAGCAGTGCTGAGCTCTGGGTTTCCTCAAAAGCGACTGTTCGCATTCACACGGATGTGACCAGCCGTGGTAACGTAACCTCAAACAGCCCATAGTGCCCTGCAGAACCCCAACCCTGCTGGGGGCTCACATCCTTCAGGGCACCTCTAACTCTGCTACCGAGGGAGAAGATCGGCAGCATTGCTATATGCAATTTTAACTCCAGAACGGTATGTTGAAGTCAATGCGTTCTCTTTGCAGAAACCCACACTCGCGGCTGCCTGCTCGTAACGATCTCCCCATCTCAGCACATCGCAGCGATGACAAAACCATCACCGCGCCCGGAGCGAGAGGTAACTTATGAACCTGGGTCCATGCTTCATCTCGATAAGCCTCTGACTCACACGGGCGCGACGGCCCCCCACCAAACAACGGCGCCGAAGCCCCCCTCCCCCACGGCGGGGGCAGCGGAGCCCCCCGGCTGCGGGAGGCAGAGGGCTCGTGGTGCTGCCGTGCCCCCCACCCGGCCGAGCGCGGCCCGCGGGGAGGGCCCGGCCGTCACACCGCCCCGGGGATGGGCCGTGCGCGGGGCGTCCCGGCCGCGCCGTTTCCTTCCCCCTCGGCCCTTCCTCTTTGCTTAGTCACCGCGGGAGCCCCCCGAGGGAGGGGGCCGGCCCGCTCCCCGCGGCCTCGCGCCGCTCTCCGAACCCCTCCCGGGCCGCTCCAGGCGCCGAACGGCGGCCGCGGGGCGCTGCGCGAACGCGGCGCGGGGCCGGGGAGGCGGCGCGGCCCATCGCGGCCTCGGCCTAAGCGCCGACCGCTCCCGCCCGGCCGCACCGGTCCGGGGACGGGAAGGGGCCGCTCGAGCGGCCCGCGGCGGGGGAAGGGCGGACGGCCCGGTCCCGTACGAGCGCCCGGGACGAGAGGGAGGCGCGAGCCGCCCGCCCCGCGGCCCCTCCCGACGCGGCGCCGCTGTTACCTTCATCAGCCTCCTGCTGGCCGCCATCTTGGCTCTGCTGCTGCCGCCCCACAATGCATGGCGGCGGCGGGCAGGGCGCTCGGCCCCGTGCTTCCTGCGGCGGGAGGGAGGGCGGGGCGAGGCGGCACCGCGCCGGCGGAACGAGGCGGCCGGGTCACACCGTGCGCGGCTGCGGGCGGCTCTGCCTGCAAAGCAGCGGGGAGCTGCTGGGAGCTGCTGGGAGCTGCTGGCTGCACCGCCCGGCTGCACCGCCGAGCTCCCCGCTGCGCTCGGTCTGCCCTCGCCGTGCCGGCCGCGCTGAGCCAGCACTGCGCGCAGTTACTGTCCGCAGCTGAAGTTCTGTGTTTTAAAATAAGCTTCACGGACACTGAACGTGAAGAAAAAAAACCAAAAAAAGCAAATGTAAAATACATCAAGTACTGCAGTATATCTATATAGTATGTAAATAAAGCACATAGCTTGTGGGAGTGCAACAGAAATCACTGGTTAAAGCAGGATGGCGGTACCACCGATAGCGTTCTGTAGCAGCTGCACAGATCAGTATGGTGGGAAAATATGGTGGGAAAAGCGTTTCACCAGAGGCGCAATGACAGAAGGGTCAGCACAGCAGAAAGGTGCCGTGAGGGAAGCAGATAGCTCGCCTGTAGCAGAGGATTCCAGGTTCACAGGGAGAAGCTTTAAGGAGAGATCTCCAGGAAGAGACCCTCCCCCAGTAGCAGTTCAGCCCTTCAATAGATCTAAGAGAGGCGCAGCCAGGCTGCACCCCCTCCAGTCACAGCTGAACTGCTGAACCTGTGCTCTGAGCTGACCGGGCCCTTTCCCAGGTGCTCAGTCAGTGCTGCAGGCTTTGACTCAGCAGTTCCATACAGTTCCCTGAACAGCTATTTGATAATCAATATTTTGCACTTATTGCTCCAAATCTCAGCATTTGTTAAGACGTATAAGCTGTGTCACGTGGGCATTGTGAAACTGTAAACATCTTTGAGACTGTATTATCATGATAACTACTTAGAGTTATGATCTTACTCTATCATCCTGATAGCAGGAGAGGCGTAACATAAGCAGTATGTGGCAGCTGGGGAGTTTCACACATCAATCAGGTGCACAGAGCAGGAGAACAGGAGCGGCAGAGGCCTTGTGATGTGCCACTGCTACTGAAGAGCTGACATTAGCTGAGAGGGGCACTTTGCATTGCGTGCTACTCAAGTTCAGACATACCTGTGTCTGTTACCACAGTGACTTGGGAGAATGGCTCTTGAAAGTTATTTTGCAGACAGATATGAAAACAAGCAGCTTCAGCTATTGTCTGTACTTACATGTTTGTCAGAACTCTACCCGTGTTTTCATCTCACCTTTATTCAGCTGTATAGTTTTCCAGGACCGCCACACATCTCAGAGCTTACTCAGGCTCTCACCCATTCCTGCACTGAGATATGAACAAAAGGCAACATGAAAAGCACTGCAGGGAAATCTGAGTTACTATCTGTGATTTTAATCCATGGTTTTTATAGCTTGTAAGAGAATGTCAGAAGTATCTGGGATAATTACTAAGATAATCCGCACTTCCTTTGACAAGAAAAAACACCGCCCACACTAACTAACTAACAATAGCCCAGCCAGCTCTTAAGAAATCACTGATGGGTGCAGCTGTCCTCACAAGTTACCACCCGAAGCTGACATCCTTTCCTACTGCAAAGTGCTGGAGAAGTTAACACAATTGCACACAGCTCACACACCTGCTGCCAGCGCTGATGAGTGGTGCCTTGTTTATTAGCAAGGGCTGTGCAGCCACAGTCGCACTGCTGCATTTCTCCTGGATGTAATTCACCAGTATTCATGAAATACTGTCCGATATTAAAGCAAAAATAATTGACTTTCAGACAGAATTCCAATAAACTCTTACTTTCCTGTTAGTGACAGGACACAGGCCGCTCGTAACACCAAGTTTTGCAGATCTTTCTGCATTTTTGAACTTGGAGGTTGTTGTTTCCAGGTTGCATCTCTTATTTTACTTGACAGTGGAGAGCATCCAAAATACAGGGTTTGGTGTTTATCTCGTACGGTTTGCTAGTCCCATGAAGGCATCACATCTGTGCCTGCCTGCTCCCAGAAATCAATTTCTATCACCACTTTAGGACTATAACTGTTAAAAACAAAACAAGACATAAACAAGCTTCCCAAACAGGTGAATAACAAAACAGCCCAACCCTTGAAAACTTAAATAAATCTCTGTGCTTAACGTCTATCACGAAATAGACTTGTAACAATCGGAAAGACCAACACAGTGGAATGGTGACAGAGGAGGTGACACAACGAAGGGAGCAGCACAATGGAAAGGTGTTACAAAGAAAAAAGGAAAGCACTCACCTGTCTGTGAAGATCTCACCTCTCAAGGAAAACTCTAATCAGCCCTCAAATGGGGTCTGGGAGAGGCACAGCCAGGCTGCACCGCTTCTGGTCACACAGCTGAACTGCCTTCACCTGTGCTCAGGCAGGGCAGAGAGCTAGATGGACTTCTGTCCTGGTCTGACAGGGTGCTCCCTGTGTTCGGGTTTCCTAGATATGCTGATTTACAGAATAAACAAAACGCAGATTTCCAGGTGATTCTAATTCATTCAGAACACACTTCAGGGAGCTACACCGGATCAGCAGGGGTTAAGTTCATCTTCAAGAGCAACCAAGCAGTTAATTTTATAGCTAATTTTAAAAGAGAACACAGAAAACCTTAAGCTTACTATTGGAATAAAGTTGCTTTTCTCAATTAGATGCCTCAGAAGTTCGCAACCCTTTCTCTAACATGATCAACTTATTCCATGATTGGAGGAGAAAAAAGAAAAAGCAGACATAAGAGTACTTCAGTAATGTCCCACATTTCTGTCATGATAAAACCAAACCAGGATGAAAATCAAACAAGAAAACGTACCCAAACCAAAGAACATGTGCTACTAAAGTAGCGTTATCCCCGCAAAAAGCAAGCCACTTCAAATGACTGAGTTCAGAACCTGGTGATGAAGCCATGAGATGGCAGCAGAGCCCATGGAACAAGCACCCTACATGGGAGGGATGTCTGTATTAGAATTGCAGAATCACCAAGGTTGGAAGAAACCCACAGGATCACCCGGTCCAACCATCCACCCACCAACAGGTCTCACCAAACCACGGCCCTCAACACAACATCCAAACGTTCCTTGAACACCTCCAGGGTTGGTGACTGCACCACCTCCCTGGGCAGCCCATCCATCTGCCTGAACACTCTTTCAGAGCCGTAGTAGTTCCTAACATCCAGAGGCATTTCCTCCAAGAAATGCTCTCTTAGACACAGTCTGGGCACCAGCAGAAATGTGAACAATAATTGGATCTCTATTTTAAGATAAAGCATAGAGAATCTTTTTACCACAGTAAACTTTTAGTAAAGATGATGTGAGCTCAAGCAGCATAGAAAGGGCTGAGGAGGCTCTCAAAAATCTGTTTCTCCAGATGTATACCTACAAGCTTGTGAAGCAACAAGCGTGTGTTCTGAAGTTTGGGTCGGGTGGAGAAAGGTGGGAGACAGCTTCAGGGGTGGCTGTGTGGGTGCTCTATGGCTGCTGAAAGCCTGGATCAGCCCTATCCATATGGATCTTCAGGCCAGATATCAGCCTGCAGCAAATAGAAGGAAAGCGAGCTGGGCACCACAGTGCTGAGCTGGGCTGCCTGCCACCAGGAGGGCAAACCTGGGTCATGGGATGGAACTCACAGCGAGCGGTGCTGAGCCAGAGAGCAGTGGAGTAACAGGTGTAATGCTGCCTTTACTGTGACATGAATGCAACTCCATACAGCTGTCCTGAATCTCACCACCTACAAGGGACCTGCAAACTCACTGAAACGCTGGGCAGCTGAAGGACAAAGATGGCATTGTTTGGCAGTGGATTTTGAGAGTAATGAAAGGGAGCTCCTACACATGGGCACAGTAAGTTCAGCCCCACAGGCATGCAGCACTACCCGTGGAGGGGTGGCACTGACAGACAGAGCAGCGCACGTGTTAACATGCAAAATTCAGCCAAAACCACAATGTGTCACTGCAGAAGCATTTCCTCCAAGAAATGCTCTCTTAGACACAGTCTGGGCACCAGTAGTTGCACTTCACCAGCAGTGCTTACAGCATTCCTATGGTCTGAGCTCAGTGATCTCCATACACCTTCAATGGAGTAGACCCTGTGGAATGATGTCACAGAAGGCCAGCTTAGTTTTAATAGATTTCAGGATTTCAATACCCCCAGTATTATTTGAAGCTGCAAGGAGCAAGAGTGCCATCCACTTCAAGGAGATATATTTTGCTATGACTTTTACCCCTGACCTTTTCCTGAGCAGCACATTTCACTCCCATGACCCGGGTGCACGTGGTGCTTCCTACTCAAGCTGTCACATCCACAGAGGTTGAGGAAGCAGAGCTGGCACTACACAGCTTGCTGCTGATTCATAACATGAGTGTGACTAAAGACAAACACCCAAAGGAAGATCCAGCCTGACACTGGCACGTTCAGGACATACCAGCTGATTCAGGACATGCCAGCTGACTGGTTTCCCACTGTAAGACCAAAACCATGTCCTTAGCAACTTAGTTCAGAAAGCTTCAGCACTACGTGGGTTGTATCAAGCAATCTGTGAAACACGAGGACCAAAAGTTTGTCTTGTTATTTTCGCTATTATTATTCATCCTAAGATAAGAGCATGAGAAGAAAGCACTTCATGCTCTAAGAAAAAAGAAAAACAGACAAACAAACAAACAGGAAAAAAAAAATCATATCACAAAGATGGGAAAGTATGAGTATTAAATTCAGCTCAGCACACTTTACACAACATTGCTGAAAGGGCAGGCAGGTGACAAGAGGAACAGCAAAACAGCAAAGACAAAAAGCCTGTATTTTCAGTAGCATTTCATTACATGTTCTATTGCAAAATAGCTCTGCAAATTCTAACATAAAGCATCACAACTCACCTTTCTATGGGAGAATGAAGAGAGAACAGGGATTCCACAGCTTATGGCTTTTAGAAATTACCTGCCAAGTGTGTAATTTTAAAGTGACTGTCTTCCATTAGAGCTACAATAAACAACATGGTGGAAAATTCAATCTGATTAGCTTATCTAATGAGCTGCGGGAGGTTGCGGAGGCCAGAGCAGAAGAATCTTAAACATTTCATCACCGATTACAAACCTGCCTCTGAATTAATCAGATAATGAAGCACATGGATCTAATGAACCTAATGCTGATCAACAGATTATCGGTGATCCTTACAGGTTTTTGGCAGGGAAACTCCTTTATTTTTTTTCCCCTGCAGTTTCCCCAAAGCACGACGGTTACAAAAAACAAGAAGCATTTGCTGTGGGTGCCGTTTTTCCTGCAGTGGCCAGCAGAGGTAAATCATTTCCACGATTCTTTAATTTGCTCACAACCTGTTTGAGTTCCTTTTGGGTCTCCAGGGGGGCTGTTGTTATGATGGAATTTAATTGAAACAGCAGCAATCAAAAAGATGAGATAAATCCTGAGCACTTTAAAGTACAGTCTCAGTGGAAAAACACAGAGCTGCTGCAAGTAACAGAAATGTTTCAGCTACTGATGGTACACCTTGTGCAAATCCAAATTTCTAAGCGTTCAGTACGTGTTCAAACTGCACCAACGCTGACTTGCTTGTCTTCTCCTCATCCTTCTCCAGCAAGTTCTTTTCACATTGCTAGAGTTCAATTATACACTTCCATTCTGCAATACAGAATCTGAAGGCAGTCCTCGAGAGTATGTGGTGGGGCCTCAGAACATAATGCATTACTGCCACCAATACGCAGTGTTTGCTAAGTTTCACTACCTCAGTGCCCCCTGTGAGGGAAAGCAAGCTTGTGATGTGTGCTGCTGGGGGGACAGAGACCTCCAGTTATGTCTGAGGCACGGGGAGAAATCCTTGCTTTTTCTTCTGGTTTTTTGCTCTTGGAATTCCTTTTCATTTTCTGCTCATTTACCCACTTAGTACACACTGAAAGATCAAATCCGTGACCATTAAAACCTAACACACTAGTCTGGGCTACTGCCAGAATCAGCGTACAGACTGGATAGACCTTTGCTCTGATCCAGTATGGCAGGTCTTATATTCTTATTACAACTTAATATTTACTTCCCCCAAAGGGATGTGCTTATAGAAGACCATCTGTCAAGTGATTCACGAGAAGTGGACATGAAAGAGAACTGAATATGACTAACGGAATACATTAAAAAAATTAAACAAGTGCCTGGCAAATGAAAACTTGAAAGTTCTTAGATAAAAACACTGCGCACCAACTCAAATTTGTCACCTCTCCGGTATCTGCTTTGCATTTTAAATGGTTGCACCTTTGATGAAACATTTTTTTAACATTCTGTATCGCCCTTTTCTCATAAAAATGTGACTTTTCCTTTTTGTCTCAGCTGTTTTGGACTAAAAAAAAGGAGGCAATCACAGCAATATCAAAGAACAAGACAGAAGCAATCACATGGGTTAAGTTATTATCTCACTGAAATCCAGGGGCCTGGAAATCCAGGGTACTTGCAACTTCAGACCAGAAATCACCCTAATTGCTTGCAACGATGACAAGTTTGTTTGAATGGTTGTGCATCTGCACCTGATGTGATTTGTCCTGTGCTGTTAGATTTTTGGTATTTGTCTGTTGTGTACAGACAGCTCTGGAAAGCAAAGATGCTCCAGATAAAAATGTCAAAACTCTTTTGCAAAGTAGATTGTGCGAGAAATTTCATTTTTAATTTGTTAATGACCTCAAATGTCCAGAGCTGCTATGAAAACAGAGCTAGTTGATAGATTACTTTTTGAAAGCAATTGCTACATAACACTTGTTATTGAGGAGTGAGAATAAGCTCCATTTTAAGGCAGTAGCCATTTTAGACAGCATTTTTCATCAGTGTATATGCTCTCAAGTGGTGGTGTGCATGTGTTGTAAATAAGGCATCTTTATGATGCTGATAGAGCATAATCAGAACAGGCCAGGAAAACCAACAGATATGGGACTGCATCTAGAGATGGAATGCTGTAACAGCGACGCTGTCATAAAACAATCTCATTTTTCTTTCAACTGCAGACAAAATATTGCTCGCTGTGGTTTTGAGGGTGACACGCATCTCTAAAATATACTTTTCTAAGCACTGTTTCAAACATCAACAATCTCATTGCTTTGGAGTTTTCATGGCAGACTTCATTTATAATGTTAGAGAACGGGACGCTGGAGCACCAACAAGCTTTTCAAAGCCTGTCAGGCAATGGGAATTCTCCTGTGTGCCACCTTAAGTGAGGCAGAAAGACGTAAGAAACAAAGCTGAAAACTGTATGAAGTGCTTCACATCACACTCTACTGGTAATGCTCAGCTTTTTTGGATATCAAGCTCTAAACAAGTAAACTGAAAACTACCCAGAGAACCAAATTAATAAACCTGAGAATCAAAAATTAAAGTGAAATAAACTGGTAGATTCATGGTAGATTCAGAGTTTTGCTATTCTTTTACCAAGCAGAAACTGTGGATTCTTCCACATCTCCCACCCTGTACATCACAAGAACCTCTGGGCATTTTAAAAAGTCTTCTAACAGTAGGGCTGTCACGGCATCAATGACCTGAGCCCTCTTTGAGCTATGGCCAGTGGTGATTCTTGGGACATAAGAATTAGTTTTCCACACTCCACCTACCTGTACAAGCAGATAACAAAATGGAATGGGGAAAGTGGAGTGCTACAAAAGACAAATAGCTCAGACCTGGCCATTGACTGATTTAGTTTAGAAAAACTTCCCCCTCTAGGGTTCCACATCCTCCCCACTGACCT
Organism: Excalfactoria chinensis; assembly: GCF_039878825.1. Classification (NCBI taxonomy): domain Eukaryota; kingdom Metazoa; phylum Chordata; class Aves; order Galliformes; family Phasianidae; genus Excalfactoria; species Excalfactoria chinensis. The sequence goes on from NC_092840.1 coordinate 11,441,127, forward strand.
GTTCCACTGCTTAGCTCTCCACATGCTCAGGAAGGAAGCCCTACTGTTTGGTCTGCTTACTGAAAATTAGGCAACTCCCTTTTGCTTTGTCTCACCGAACCTGAAGGGTGAGTGACTGACACTTCGAATGTCAAATAAAAACAGCACTTACACAGTGTTGCTTCCCTCATCACCTTTCTAAAGTCAGAAAAGACAGCCCTTTCAGCCTGCCCTGCTGGGTCGTGTTTTCTAAACATTTTAACACTCCAGTTCTCCCTCTTGCTCTCTCCTCTCCCCAGTCTTGTTCTTTTCAATCTGCAGAATCCAGAACCAGATACAGCAACCTGGCTGAGCTCTCACAGGCACTAAGCCCAGCAGAGCAATTCCACTGCATTTCCATATGTCTCTTTTTGTAACCATGTTCAGTCTATAATAGCTGACAGTCCTTCATGCCAGCCAGATACCCATGCACCACATTCCCGTGCATTTACGTCACAGAGAACTGAATTATTGCAGCAAGTAACCAAGAGGAAAAATCATTCTTCATTTTAAAGTTAATGAAATAGCTGAGAGTTAGCAAATCTCCATGTGTACTGACCTCAGGCAGGCTCAGCATCATTCCCGCTGTCTGCTACAGTTCATTGAGGAAAGCACTCCAGAGAAGCCTGTTTACTAGAGCATTACTATGGGTCAAAGAAAGTTCTTGGCAAGCTCCATCATCTCAAGGGTCAGAGATTGTGAAGTCTTGTTTGATGCCTTGTCTTTTATGCATGAAATTATTGGAAAGTTCTTCAATAACAGAATTTCTGCTGCTCTTCTGCGGGCTCTTCTGATCTCTGAAGATCTACAGACAGAAAATCTATGGTGCGTACTTCTGTTTACAGATGCTTGGAAAGTCTCACATTTGATATTGAATCTTACTACTGATAATTCCAATCCATTTAACAAATCTAATATTTCAACATGGCTCCCAGATTCCTGCACCTCAAGGTCCTTAAGGGTGTACACTGAAAATTGGATAGGAAGGCTCCATATTATGGACAGATACTGCATATCTAAGTCCCTAAATGGATACTGGGCAGTGACTTCAGGACGTGTCCACAGGTGGGGCCTCATTTGGAGGCTTCAAACACAGACACACTCGTTGTGACTATCACAGAACATTTCTTACTGTATGAATTTCCTTCTTTAAGAGTTCAAGTGTTCCTAATAAAACTGGTAGAGATTTTCCTCCTGTCCTCAGAGAAATAATTTTGGGGCATTCCGTAGAAATCCACAAGGAAAAGCTACTGCTGTAAGAATAGGTTAGAACTTGAGTGAGGCTTAAAATGCAGCAAGAAGAAACTGGGATGATCTTTGAAGAGCGCTCTGAAGAGTGTTTGTCACAACCAGAAATCCACATAGAGGGCCAAATTCACTGCCGTCACCAGCTGCTTGGACTCTCGGTTCAAGTCAAATCCTGTCCCTTCCTCCAACCTCCCTAGATCTCCTGGTCAAGCACTTTTCAATGCTTCCAGACTCTCCAGTCACACAGCTGAGGAGCTGCTAGATTAAGGGTTGGTACAGGTCCGAGTGACCCAACCACCACACATGCGCTGATCAGCAGGGCCAGCTGGCAGCCCAGACCTGTGGCTACTTCTTCAGTCCTGTGGAGCTGCAAAGGCCGCAAGTCAAACCCACATTAGCTGAGCAAAGTGAGTTGTATGCCATTTTTTGAATACGTAGCTCTATAAATCTCAGCATGGCCTTTTGAACTGTACATTACTATAGAACTGTGGGAAACCCCTTTTGGGAGAGCAGTGGCACAGATGATATTTATCACTACAAAGTCTATTGCAACACACGCTTTCCTTTGAAATCAAAGCTTTTGAATTACAGATGATCAAACATATTCACACCCCAAGCGAAACCAGACTATTTCTGGCCCTCTGCCAGTATCGGCTTGGGTGTGAAATATTTGACATTTTGCATTAATTTTTTACAGTAATAAAAGCACTTTCTCAGTTGAAATCCCCCTCGCCATCCAGCAAAGAGCCACTGGGTCTGCAGCTGGTTTAGGCACATGCAAGTGAATCTGTAGGCCCCATGACTGCAGAGAAGAACCCCAGACACTGTGCTCCATGGCTCATCTCCAAGCAGTGATCTGTTTCCTGGGACTTCATGCGACACCTGTGAGGCTTCATTTCCAAATGGGAATGCTGCTGGCTATGAGGCTGAGACCCTCACTTCTGAATGCTGCCTCTTTGGGCTTGATTTACTAAGGTATCAAGGCCCTCACGATGCAGAGAGGAATCCGAGACCCTTAAGTCATTTTTAAGACCCTGAAGCCATGATATGAAGTGTTTTGCTTAAACTGATCAGGAGTTTATTAATCCCTTCTGGACATCTATCCTCTTTCATGGGCAATTACACACAATTGCGAATGAGGAATGGTTTCATTCTTCAAATTCTCTCTTTCTTGAAAGGAGAAAATAACTTTTTCTTTGCCTTTTTACCCAGACTGAAAGATTGCACCACAAGACCCAGCCCTATGAGGTCTCCAAATTATGGGTGTTTTCCTTTTGGTCAGTGGATGCTGTGAGCAGCAGGACTGCATGCTGCAGAAGTTTGGCGAGTGAGAGGCAGAGCACTGCAGGCCCAGCTCCCCTCCCACTGTTCTACCAGCTTTCACCTACAGCCATCACATTTTGCACAGGTAGAAGATGCTGTGGGAGATCTCTGGCACATCCCGTGTACACGCAGCGTATGAGTGGGAACTAAAGGCATGGGGAAGCCTGTGTACTCCACACTGCCTGAAATGCTGAAAGCGACTTTTAGGAGACAATTTACAGAGAAATAATAATGCTTGAAAACCATTTTATGAGAGAGTTAAATGGTTCTTGAGGGGCGAGGTGTCTTTATAATTGAATTATAAGAACAAAAGGAAGCTGAAAAGCAGGCAGAGGCCTTAAGGCCCAACATGCTTGACCTCACTTGGCTTAGCTGCACTCCTGACTCTCTCACTATAACCTTCACTTGGGAACAGTCTGTGGAAACCATTTAAACTGTTTGCTTTGGTTCCTTTTGTTACGTTTGAGTCTTTTAGCAAAATGACCATATCTCTCCAAGGCCTTTATCAGAACCTTGTATCCATTTCACAGCTTCCTCCTGGCCATCTTGGAGATGCTGTTTTGCATTCTGCTGCCCACGTGTTGCTCGAGCAGTGGGAGCAGGGCTGCCTGTGTCAGGGAGAAGGAAGACATGGCCAGATGGGGCCAGCAAAGGCTCTGCAGTGCTGTTGGTCTGGTCCTTTCCATGCCACCGTTGCCCATGGCAGGCTAATGTCATGCTCTGAATCCTTGTGCAAAGTGGGCCACTGTGCTCCTTGAGCAGATCTGTCCAGCCCTGGCTATAAGGATGGAAAGAGGCAGTGATACCTGTGGTGGGCCCATCTTGGCAGTCTCAAGAAAGGCTGCCTGTGAAGCTGAAGGTCACACACGGGGAGGTGGCACTTCACCCATCCACCTGTGGAACCTTCCAGCCTCCTCCTGGTGCTCACAGTGTGCTCAGCAGCTCTGCAGTTTTTGGGAGGCTTTCTGCACCTCCAACCCCAAGGAGGATTTGAGAATTATCTGCTTCCTGACACCACAAATTCAGCCAGTTCTCCTATCAGTAGCAGCTGTAACACTGTCCTCTAGCCCCAGGCTAAGTCATAGCCTTTCTGCCTCAGTTTCCCCTTTTGCAGAACTAGAGTAATTATGCTGGACACCTCGACTGGAGAGGGCTTGGAGAGATTAATGTGCTCTTTGTAAAGTGCTTTGAATATGAATACTGCTACGGACAGTAAGTGCTAACTATCAATTATTAAGCAGGAGTCAGGTTTCAGGAGCTTTATAACAGGGAAAGGTTAAGCAAGTATAATAGCAGAAGACACGTAATGAAGCTCACTGCTGTCCTGTAGCACTGGCTATGAAAAACTGATATTCACAGTAAAAATTCCATCTCGGTGGCCTATGTAGAGTATTTTGTTCTGCTGCTATAATGATGACACTTAGAATTAGGCCGACATAACCTAGAGAGCTCTGGGGACTCATCATCTCTGAGATTTCACTTAATTATTGGCAAACTCTGTCATTTAGTATCCCGAGCAGGCTGCACTATGTATAACCAACACATCTAATTTGATTTCATCTTGAATTGCTCCTATGAGTGGTCTTGAATAGAACCGCATCTGGTATCTTGGCAACATCTCTTCTCCTCTTGGAGAGAGCTGTCCTTGAATCTATAAAATGCAACTCTCACAGTGGGGGTTGTGCGTGAGGTGGGGGTACACCCTCCGGGAGCACACAAAGGGAGGCTGTGCTTCCGTGTGCATGTGATGCACTGCACTTTTATTAGTTTGTCCAGATGAATTATATTCGTGCATCTTGGTGTAAATCTTTTTTCAAACTAGGGTGGTGGATTTAGGAAGCATTCATTGTACTTCATCCTTAATGGGGGTTTTCAAGAAGGAACTGGCTGCTGGTCACGTGCACAAAATGTTATTGCTTTTCCCCCTTTGCAACAGCACAATTAGAGGGGAAAGTGAGGGGTACCAAGGGAACATTTAAATGAAAGAAAAGAACAGTCATAATGAAAGTACAGTTAGGAATGGATTTGTCTTCCTAACCAGACCAGGTTCAGGATTTTGCCACATGGGACACCTTCCATCCAGATTTCTCAGTCCAGCTCTGCCCCTGGCAGCTGGCTCACGGAGAGGAAAACTCAGCCTAACTTCCATGTGCAGCCAGTTGGTGACAATTCACAGCTCACTGCCTTCTTCACTGTTTTGGATCTTGTACTGGAGAGAAAGCTGAGGTAAATTAACGAGTGAAGATGTGCCTTCCACTGCTCTCATTCTACACTGCAGAAATGTGCAACTGGGCACACACACTGACATGTGACATTTCAGTAACTTCTCTCAGTTTCAATTACTCCCAGGTAAAATGCCATTTTCTGAATTAGCAGAACTTCACTCACCTCTTAAAACTTGTTCTCCTCTGTTGCACTACTAGACTTAAACCACTGGAGTCATTTCAGACACTGGAGTTATTCTGGACTCTGCGGTGTGCTGCTCATCAGGAAGAATGAGTCCTCCAAAGCTGAAATCACAAGATAATTCTCCATCTGTTTTCTGAGATAAAGGATCTCATCACATTTGTAATGTAAACAGCCAAGGAGATTTTTCCCCTTTTGTATCACATATTAAACATATCTAGGATCATATTTTGGAAGCAGTATGGCAATTTCAGCTCTGAAAAACAGGGAGGTACACAAGGAAAGCTCAGGTTCTTATTTCAGGAATGAAATAACACAGGTTTATGTTTATGCTCCATGACTCAGAAGTTATCTGACACTTTTTCAGTCTTCCCTTGGTTATTCCTATCAAATTAAAGTTTTATTGAGACTAAAATATGGATTGGAATAATGAACATTATCAACTACTTGGCAAGTTGATTAAGACGCTGTCTATTTGCCCTTATTTCTCTGTTGTCTGAAGCAGAGCAAAACCACATCAACGCATGTCTTTGTGAATATACTGTGTTTGAGAGGTCACTGTACATTCATCAGCTCTAATACAATGCTCAGTGCTTCCTGGATGTACAGGACATGAATCAGTTAATGTGAAGAAGATGACCATGTTGCAGCATCATTACAAAACCAAACTGGAGTTCTGCTGCCTGTGGAGCAGCTGTGGCAGTGCATTGCTTTGCACATTTCAGCAGCAACAGCCAAGGAGAGGTAGATGAATGCAACCCTCTGCTCGGGCACACAGAAATTAATCATGAAAAAAGTGTGATTTTGATTGGCATTTTCTTCTGTAATTACGTCCCTCGGAGGTCTTCTTTCTGACTGTTCTTTCCATAAACATCTATAGAGAAAAAGGGTGTCAGGATGAAACTGATCGGGACAAAGGAACTCACGCCTGTCTTAATGAACAAGGAGATGTGGCTTTAATTTTGTATTATAGCATCTGCTCAACATTGGTCTTTCTCCAGAGTAAAAAGTAAAATACAATTGTTGGTTGCTTTTACGCTCAAACCATTGTGATGGCACTCTGCAATGAAACAGGAATCATTGACAAACCAGGGCAGTCTTTTTGTAAACAAATTGATGATGCCAGATTAGATAACTTCTCAAGGACTCAGCCAGCCCTATGGCTCTCTCATTTGCCATCATCTGGAGAAGTCTCTGCTCTCAGTACACATGTAGCTACAATGCTTTCCTTTTAGACCAAGCAGTGGTGGTGCAGAAACAGCTTGTAAGAGACACAGACATGGCAGGCTAAGGGATGATCCCTGCTCATGGGCCACAATTTGCTCCTGGCTGCTGCAGGACAAAGGAACCAGTGGTAAGGCCAAAGCAAGCACTGACTTGCTATCAGCTCCTCGTGATTACCTCAGAGGGGGCTGGTAAAGCACTTAGAAGTGGGTAAGTGCACCTTCTCCTTCATGACAAAGAACAAATTCCAGAGCATTTCTTCCCCTGCCTGCTCTGCCATTCGCTCCAGCGTCATTTCACATGCTGTCTCACACAACAGCCTCTGGGGATTCTCAGGAAAAAAATATTTAGCAGCCTCGTGTTCTCTGCCCAACTCCTGCTGCCCTGTGAGAAAATTATTTGCTGTTTTCCTAACAATCCAGCTTCAGTTGTCACTGTAGCTGAGGTTATGTCAACACATCTATTATAAACTCCTCTTGTCAGGAATTTACAAGTCGGCTGTAAAAATTCCCCTTGCTCTTAATTCTGGCAAAGATGAAAAAGCCCCAGGAGCGCACTAAAAAAAAACACCCAACGCTTATGTATTAATTTTAACACTTTCCAAGAAATGCAAATGTCAGTGTTAATGCAGACACTATATCACCAGACAAAGGCTTCCATCAATATCTCCGGTCACCTTTGAACACACTGCACACCCAAATGGACTCCACAAATCCTTTGCCTATTGGAGGCTTTGCTGTTTGGAGGTCGGAGGGCAGACAGGTCAGGATTTGCAGTGTTTGCAGCGTTATGTACTGTATGGCACTGGGATAAACTGAGTGTCTTGGGAAAAGCCAGCAGGAGTAACGAGGTATCTGCACTGCCAGGGGAGTCCTTACTTAATTTTAAAGTATTTGAGGAAATCGACGACCAAAAGAAATTATAAGTCCAAACTAGCGCACCTTCATTAAGGTCGCGTTTTAAAGGTATGATCCCAGCCCTATAGACTCATTTACATATTTAATTTATGCAAATACTGGCACCCACGTATATCACTTACCTTTACAAAGTCATGATCATGTTTATAGCATTACAAGCCACATTTAAGCGAAGGTGCAGATCTCTATCTTGTACCTCTTTTAGCAGCAGGGACACATGCACAAGGAGCGCTGCTTGCTACAGTGACAATGGAGGAGGACAGGCATTAACCCTGTGACGGCCTAAGTCCAGTTTGGAGCTTGTGGTGGTGTTCAGCCCGGAAGGAAAATCACTGAGTTTTATGTGACAGGATCAGGCCCAAGAAGCGCAAAAGGCATTTACACAGCAAGATTTTCTGTAACATGGTCCAGTGGCTTTTGATAATAAAAATCACATTGAAAATGGACAAGAAATTAATCTTTAAAAGGCAGCTGTAGCTCATGTGTATTAACTGTTTTTTCAAAGACATTTCCACTGGATTTTTGTTACCTTCTTTAATATATGTTTCCACCCAGCAGAGATGTTATGCTCTGTTGGCAAAATATAATATGCATTTTGAAAACGTTTATAAATATGTATACACCCTATGGACACACACGGCACTGCAGGAGCTGCGTTCTGGTCTGCCTTGAAATGAAGGCAGCCTTTAAAAAATAATTACAAACATACTAATGTGTGTATTCAACACAGTGCATGTGGACTTAGCCAAATAAATTTCATTAGCACTAATGAGAGGTATGGAGCCAAAGCCCTGAATATCGATATCATGCATAAAGAAAAGACTCCCTAATGATGTATTTACTTATTAAACCGGAACAGCTCTGAAGGGCACGCAGGTTTATCTATTTCTTTTTTAATTCATTCTCAGATGAAATGAAAGGCACACACATACAGCACACACATACAAGTGCATCAATATCCTACAGAACGGAGTACTTCTAAATTTTGATGTATTACTATATTGAAAAATGATTTAAATGGTTCTTCAGGCATTAGTATTTCTGTGCATCATGCGGGATAAAAGTGTCCCTTGGGGACGCAAACCAGAAGCCTGCAAATAATTTCGCTATGTGGCATGGCACTTCTGCGCCAGAATAAACAAAGGTTTATTATAAATAAAGGCGCTGGTGGCATATTTTAGTTGGGTTGCGGTTCTGACACGCTCTGCTCAACGCTGGGAACTCCTCAGTTCAGCTCACCTCGTTTTCCCAGCTCTCGCTTCCACATCTATAAAAGTTCCCTTTTCTCAGCAGCAGGGCGTGCACAGCTTGTGCTTAGTGCTGTGCTTGGTTTTGGAGCATGTGTGCAGGTCAGTCATTTTTCACTTCAGTTTAGTTAATTTCCGGACACGAAAGAATGCATTTTTATTTTGGTTGTACTATCCTCAGCAGTTATTTTCTTCTCTAGATTGCAAGCGGGTTTCTTTGCTGACAAGATGCACCATGTGTTTGCTGCCAGGTTCAGGGTCTGAAGATGCTGCTCCAATGCATCATCTGAACACTTCGATGCCATCTACTAAATCATTGTGTTATGGGAGCAAGTTAGGGCCAGCGGGGTAAAGGCAATTTATAACCCACATAGTGACATCAATCTAACCTAGCAACCTCCCTAGCAACACTGCCAAAGCATCACAATGTGGCCCCCATAGCTGTGATGATATGAAGACAGTGGCATTGTTAGGGTGGGAGGCTGCCACTTTGGCCTAGCAACAAATAACAGCCTGACCTTGGGATCTATTGAAAGCTGAGAAGCCAAGCAGAACAGAGGGAGAACCACCAAAGGGAAACCCGTGAGTTTCTGCCTATTTCTTTTGTGTAACCTGAACAGATTCTTTGGAGAAAGATATGGCTATGCTTCCAGACACGCTGCATGTGTACACTCCACACTGCTTTTCCACATGGCTGGTTAAGAGCCACACAGCTTCTACACTGCGGTTTGGAAATCATAAAGTCTGGGTGAAGGAAATGATGCAAACAGAAACCACCAGGGCCGGTTCAGAGCAGTGGCAGATAGGTCACACAGTGTGTGACTGCTGTTACTGTGCACTGCTATGAGAGGCTCAGCCCCCGCAGGTATCGCACAGGGCAGTCCATGGGCTGCACCACCCAGAAATCCAGCTGCAGCCCACTTTTTTGTCACTGAAAGTAATGAAATAGATATAAATCACATTTCCCCTCCCCACCCCCCATCTCTTTCTTCTTGTTACTCATTCACACGAGCCCCCTACACATGCCATTGTGCCAGTTCGCTGCATGCAGCTGCTGAAGCAGGGCTAACGCTTCTCTCCCTTTTACACATCACGTGCAGGAAATCCTCTAAATACACTCCGGAGCTATAAGGAGTTGCACCCAGCCTGCGTGGTGTTCCCAGTTCCTAACCACATTCCTATACTCCTGCTCTGTGTAAATGAGGACCACTCGCAGCATGTTGACAGTAACGATCATTCAAAGGCAACTGAGAGAAACAAAGTACAGAAAGTGATGCATTTCTTCCTGTACAGGTATGGAACTGGAGTTGTCTAGTGCTGAGCTTCCAGCCACCGCTCAGTCTTAACAAAGTCTGCAGTAACGATAATGTTAGCCCAGCAGTTTCTGTGAGCCATAGCCCATGTCATTTCAAAGCTCCAGTGACCACTCCTGAGACCAACCAGAGGGGTAACCCACCTCCTCCTCCTGTTTGCTGCATTAAGCAACCAGCTGGCCAGGCAGAGAAGCTCAGATTGCAGCTGCCTTCCTCAGTTAGCATTCAAGAGGAACAGATGACTTCGGTTTTCAGCAGCAAAATGCTGCATTGGAACTATTCTGTTTTCCAAAATTTATTCCCTTCCGCTGAAGGAAACATGTTTGTGTATGTGTGTGCATCTGTGTGTATGCGTTACATGTGAACACATTAATTATAGATATTTAAAAGGGGATTTTTTAGGTTTTGATACCTTCTATTTTGTGACTTGTTTCCCCATTGTGTAACACTTGGTATCACTTTCAGCTTATAACTTCTCTTCACAGAGCAGCCACAAGCCACAACCAGTCAATTGTATACCAGCAGTAGACTTTAACAAAGGGGCTGAAAGAGCTGTACTGGAAATGGTATATGTGTCCTGTAGTCACTGCTATGAGAACCTTAGCCATAATTTTGGTAACACGTATCCAGGGAAAACTAACTTATCTTACAAGATGGCAGTGCAAGTTTCATTACTGAATATAGCTCCTGCACATCAGAACCACTTCTATTTTCTGTTGAGACCACGACAAATTCAAAGACGTATGAAGAGCAAGGAAGTCTTTTGTTCTTTGTTTGGTATTTATCTTAAATTACAAGCCCTGGGTGCACTGAAAAAATAATGAGGACTGGGGGAAATCTCTCATGTTTTAGTGCCACCAAATCCATTCCACACTTATTCAGAAGCTGAATTTTTTTAATACCTTGAATTTCCCAGCGTGAGCTTTGTTGCAGATAGGTGTATCTGTACATCTGCAGATGCGTGTATGGTAAAACAGAAGGTTGCTGTGGTAAGCAAAGCAGGATGCCTGCTTCCCTGAGGTGCAGGTCTAATGGGACTCCACAGACACAGAGGAAAATGACCCTTCAGCTCCCTGAAGGGCTTCCCGGCCAGATGGCTCCATCTCCTTCCTCTGTCATTCCGGCAGCAAAGTCTGCTCACTTCCTTCCACCAGTCTCCGGTGGGTGGCATTTGAAAGCTCCAGCCCCATCCCTGGTGCCTTCTGCCCCGCCACAGTGATTCCAGACAGAGCAAGAGCCTGGTATAATGAGGAACTGCAGGAGGTTCAACAGGACCCAACGACCAGAAAACATCTTGATTTCTGCTTAAAAAATTCACTGTGGTTCACCTTTTTCTGAAACCAATTGAGTCCAGAGTCAGACACAGGTACTTAGAGGAGGAGACAAAAGACTCTTCACGAGTATTTCAAGAACGGACGATGCTTTTCAGGTGACAGAGGCTGGACTGCACTGCATGTGAGCGTGTGGGGCTGGGAGAGATGACAGCAAACCTGGGCTTGGATCGGGGTTTTGTTCCACCTGCTACAGGGAGGATAACCAGCGCAGGATCAGGGATTTAGTTTATGTTTATCTGTACGTAATGCTAATTCAGGTTCCTCTGCTGTAAATCACTGTGAGCCTCACACACAAGCACTTGTGAAAACACAGGCTCCCTCGCAATGCATTCATTCTTGCACAGGAGGTAAAAAGAAGTGGCCTTGCATTTGTGAGAGTAATGTGGCTATATATACGGATCTCCAGGGCTTGCGGTTAATGCCAAGGTCAGCTCCAGCTGACACCCCGCCTGAGGCTGCGGGGGGAAGGGGCTGCTGTACTCTGCAGCAGAGCCACAAGATGTCAGGAGATGGCTGTGCTGCTGTGCTGCCCCTTCTCTGTTCAGGCTCTGCTGCTGCGGCGCTGACACGGGCTGGGCAGCAGACTGCAAGCTCTGGATGTCATTTTTGGTCCAGCTTGCTTCTCCCCTGGGCTACCCAGACTCCTACTTGTGCCCCTTCATTTCCTGATGAAAATCTGTGAGCAAGAAAATGAGAAATCCTCTCCCTTTTCATAGCTTTCCCAAGGTCCCTGTATTACAGCTTGCTAGCTCACTCGTTGCATATCTACATGCAGCTTCCTCTGTTATATCTCACCGTATCTGGTTAGCTGTGCTTGTATTCTCCACGGGGCTCTTGGCAGTTGCTGCACAAGAGGTCACTAATTTGCTCCTTGTTTTCAGACATCCACCTTACCATGCAAAACTGAAACCTGCACATATGAGGATAGAGCGGTTTTCAAGACTGCTTTCATTTAAAGGGTAAACGACTTTACATGGAACTGTGCCTGGAACTGCATCCACACACAGTGTGTTGTGTCTTTAATATAAAAGACTGTTTATAAAATGCATTTCATACTTGCTGCGTGCACTTCTTCAGCAAATGCCTGATCACCAGGTGCTACCTGCATGCTGTGCACAGATCCTGCAGGAACCTGACGGAGGGAAAAATCCTCTTCCCGCACTTAGAGCACACCACTGTGCTAGTTCCTGCACATCAAACTGCCAGGCCACAGCTGCGCAATTGCAACAATGCCCATTCCACAAGGTTCAGTTCCAGCATGTGGTACGCAGGGTGCACGTGATTGCTGAGAAATGGCACCTCCGTGCAGTTCCTTAAAACATCCCTTCGCATCCAGTCTGGTGTATAGCCAATATCTACCTGATGGACTGATGAGGCCAGAGTTGATGAGGATATATATGGCCAAGATCTGCACAGTGTGCCAAGAGAACTGGGAATTGCAGGAACCACTTTACCTGGTTGCTGCTCTCACATTCTTGCTTTGGCTGTAAGCTGTTCCTTGCCTGTAACTGCTCGTGATCCTCCATGAACACATGCAACAGAAACAGTGCACTACTGCAGGTGGAGTCAGCCCTTTCTACCACACTAGAAACTGCATATCCCTGTATGGAAAGTGGTTAAAGCTCAATTGCTTTAGATTCCACTATTAAGATACTTCCTAGTTTATGCTATGTTAGATGTGATTACCCAAATGACCGTCCCATTTTACACCAGTTACACCTGTGACTTTGAGGAGAGCCATTACTCTCTGCCACATGGCAGCACAGATGTTCCTGATTCTGGGTACTGGACAGGTGCAAAGAAACCTCTCTCTTGGCATAGAGTGATATCTGCTAAGACCTCAGAAAATCAGGAGATGGTGGAGAAAAATGAAGAATATTGACGCTAACTCATTTGCCAGAGCAACATCAAGAAGCACAACATAAAGAACAGCTTGTTTTGCTCCAGATTCAGGAAGAGCCATTGCCATGGATGCTGAGGCTGCACAAAGAGGAGGACGTTGGGCAACACAGCTGCAAAGCACAGGTACTGGCTTGCAGGGTATCTTCATGCACTGAATGCTGTAACATTCAAGGAACTTATTATCAAGTCAGTTATGAAAATGAGCTATTTTGGAAATAGAAAAGTCGCAGGCTCTTTCTGTGTTTTCAAGCAGGTAAAAATGGCATTAATTTCAGTGGAATCTATTTCTATGCTCAGGATTAGGCAAGCAAAAGAGGCAGCAGATTTGGGAAACTGAACAAAACCCCCCTATAAATATTTGCAATTATTTGCAAGAAATATCTTGCTTCACGTGTGACACCATGCATCGAATCAGGGAACTTCTGCACTGCTTGGAGTGATTTCGCATTTTTTTACTCCCTGGGCAAGTTTTTTTTACAAAAATTGGCAGACTTGGACATGCTGGAACTTTTGAGATCCGAGTGTGAAAAGAACCTGTGTTCCGTACGGCCGACCCCTTCACAGGGAAACAAGGACAGCAATGTGTGAGGACTGCTGCGATGTGTGGTGTGGTTTTGTGCTTCGTGTTGGTGGAAAAAACCCCAGGTTGACGGCAGCACAATCTGTAAATCAATTAGTGCCTCTGGAGCTGATAGGCTCACACTGCTGAGGGCTCCACAGACTCAGGTGTCCAACTACAGCAGGGACCAGACAGGGACAGAAGGCCAATTAACTGCTATTCCGGACAGCAAAGGAAATTCTGTGTATGTTCCTTGCTCTAAATTAGCAACATTGAAGTCTTCCTTTATACTTCAAAGGCGCACACTGAGGCTAGAGCTGCATGTTGCTGAGCTGAGTTTACATCAAAAAGTAACAATGCTGGATTGAAAAGAAAACAAAAAAACACTGGATTTAGTCTTCCACGGAAAAGACCACAAAGTCAGTGAGCATTTGGCACTGCAGCTCACCACCTTCCTGTGCACACACGGCTGAGGATTACGGTCCGATCCCGGGACACACACACAACTTCACAGAAACACGCACTTTTTTTCTCAAGCCAGAAAGAGAACAAAAGTTTTCATAAAAGAAGCCTAAGCTTTGCTCCTGTGTCAGTGATTGGGTTAGGTAATGACTAATTAGATGAGGCCATCACTTTCTATGCCACATATACGCAGTATTTATGGAGAATCCGCTTGTTCTAATTAACAAAGTAGAAATAGTTTCTTGACAAACTTCATTTTCCTGAAACTAAGTGCCCTGAATTTGCTCTACTTTTGATCTTTCGTCAGTGGCTGTGTTTGCTTTACATTAAAATAACTTCTAACATTCCCATTAAGGATAATCCCTCCAGCAGCCACATCATGACATTTCTATATTAATCTTTTAAGCATTTTAGAAAAGCAAGGTTTCGTGTTTTAATAATCACGGTGTTTTTCTCCAAGGAGTTGTAAAAATTTATGGGGCCCTTCTATCCTATTTGAGTTCTACATCTTTAGAGTTTGGTGCTAATGGCCCGTTCAGCCTGCTTACTCTTTGACTCCTTTTTTATTTCTTTTTCATCTTCTAACAAATAAAAAAATTGCTTCTGTGCCTTACGCTGTTGCAGATGCTGTTCAAGTGGTAAGCAATTTCAACCCAACTGGATGAGAAAAACCTACAGTTTACCCTCATCTTGGAATCACCCGGGGGTCTCTGCTGTAGACGTGTGTGTATAAACCCTTTAATTCTTAATTAAGAACAAAACATGGCCATTCGTTTAAAGCAGCAACAGCAATACACACACACGTGTTTTTAACAGGTTATCAGCCCATTTTAAAAACATTACTTTTCTTGCTTTAATATTTCATGCCATTCTTGCTTTTTCAGCAGAAAAACAAAAGTAACAGATGAACTATTTACACTTACTTTAATTTTAAGGTGGCCACAGAAGTGCCTGACCAGCACTAGTCTGGATTCTCCTCTTCCTTCTGCCCAATAATTCCAGTGACTCTGGTGTCATTATTTCTTGTTCACACCAGCCCCAGTAAAGCTGGGGCAGAAGAGCATTTGTTAAACGGAGAAATCCAACCACACTTTTGAAAACTAATAAAAAGAATCTGAAGTCCCAGAACACAGTGAATTTCTTCTCTTTGCAGCTCAGGTGCACAGAAAAGCCACTTTATGTGTAAACAGCATTGCACATGCTAGAGTAAGGCAGATCCCCTACCGCATAAACCAAAGTATGTTTCACCCCTATCTTTTCACTACTACATGAAAAATCACAGTAAATACAGTCCAGACTGATACCAAAGTAAAGAAAAATGTCTCTCTGGTGGCAGATAAATGGAAAAACCTGCACTCCCCAGCGCCCTGCTGGCACTGGGACATATTTATTTTGTAGTGCTCAGTGACCTTTGATACCAGGTAGCTACAGAGTGCTGCCAAGCTGCCCACAGGCCCTTCCATGCCAGCCTTTATCTATTTGCAAACAGGAGAGCAGGGCAGGCAGCAGCACCCTGCGGGGACTGTACCCCTGCGTGCGTGGTGTTGTGTGCAGACACCACATATGGGTCCACCAACGTACAGTTTATATACATCCATGTGTGTGCATGCAATGATGGAGATGGCACCAACCTGTAATTGACAAGCACAGGTAACAAACAGGTTTCCTTGTTGTCTGGTACATGTAATTTCTACTGTGTGACATAAACAGTGAAAGGTGTATTTGCATGTCCTTTGGCTTTAAGGAACAACCTTCACATGGGCTACAAGTCCTGATTTTCTGCTCTCCACTTTATATGTAAATTAACCTTTTTGTTGCCCTTCTTGTGATTATCTCCTCCACCACTTTAATTAAAGCCAGTGCAGTGAACTCGCCAAACCTGGAGCTTTCCTGGGTTTCTATGTTACAGGAGGCAGTGCCAGCTGGGGGAGCTCACACTGACAAGCTGCT
Organism: Excalfactoria chinensis; assembly: GCF_039878825.1. NCBI lineage: Eukaryota > Metazoa > Chordata > Aves > Galliformes > Phasianidae > Excalfactoria > Excalfactoria chinensis. Next base: position 11,457,030 of record NC_092840.1, read on the forward strand.
CCAAGACAGTTCTGATGTGGCTTTCTTTTTCCAGACAGATTCCGTGCTGCTGGAGAGGGCTGTGTTACTGTGAGCCTGTCTCAGCAGTGACAGTCCACCAAGATGCAACTGAGAAAACGTCAAGCAGGGGAGGGAGGGAAAGGTGGCTGTTAGTTAGACCTTCACTGCCCAAAGCGTGCTACCTCAAGCTCTCTGCTCTTTGCTTAAGTGCCACTGCTGGAGAAGCACTCTCAGTAGCAGTGGTAAACATGTAAGCTCAGAAGCATTCAGCTAAAATCAATCTTGCTGTCCTCCGGTTGCCAACTGGCAACAAAGCTGTGCTTCAGCGCTGATCTGGCAACCTGTAGAGTTTACTCTCTGTTATATTTTCCTTCTATAAGCACCGTTATTATTGGAACTGCTTACTTGCCCATATTGTGTGATTTGCCTCCATCTGACAATAAGTCATTCTTCCAGACTGCAACATTAATTACTTCTACATGCTGTACACACTGCCATACAGAGTGCATAGACACTTAGAATGCAAAAAGATTCTTTGTGCAACCAAATTTGGGTTGTTTGGTAGTTTCCCCATTACTGATATCTAACGTGAGAACAAGAAGAGATCCTGATAGATCCACACCCATCTGAACCTCGTGCTGAGAACACACAGCAGGCACAAGGCCCAGCAGTGCCCGGCACAAAGGCAGCAAGTGCCTCTGCTGCTGTTGGATGTGCGATCTCTCTATCCCAATAGTAATCTATTGGCACTTCTCTCTCAGAAAATTCCCTATGCATTTTACTCTTTTTGTACTAATGCCCATCTTCTTCATTTTAATAAATAACTTTTCCATGTGGTGTCTTATCAAATGCTAGACCAAAATCCACATAGATTAGATCTACTACATTTCCTTTTGCTTAGAAAATCAGTTATCTCAGTAAAGAAATAGTTCAGGATACCTGTCAAAAACAGCTTTGTGGCTGCATGTTATCCCATCTTCTCCTTTGCTCCCTTGCTGGCATCTGTCACATGGCAACAAAACATAACAGGACGTTGGTGGGAAGGTTCAACCCCTGCTGCTGTACCACCAACAGCCACCTCTGATGTTGTGGGCCAGCATCTTGAAACTTTTGGAGCAGTCCTCATATCTTTCATCTTCTACTTGTTCACACACTTCATAGTAGCACTAGTCCATTTTTGTTCCTGGATTATTTACATGGCTGAATAAATGTTTCCTTTTTCTTTTAACTTCCTTTTGACACCTATTTCAGTGTTACTGACTGCCAAACCTCACTCTGTTCTAAACACATACACACAATGTTTTTGTTCCTCTGCTGTTATCCTCAGTTTTTACTTCTCTCCCACAGCATAGTGAAGTTATGTGATTGCATGGATTACATTGACTAACGGGGAGACATAGTTAAATACAGATGTTTTGTAGGTAGGTACAGAGCAAACATATTTAGCAATGAAATTCATGGGCCAACAGAAATCAAAGACCTTGTTATTATGGAAGCAGTGTTTTTATCTGATTAGAGTTGCAAAAAACCTTGCATCAGCCCTGTGTATGCCAGAGTGCCTGGCAAAGAGCTCCAGCATGTAGCAATAAAAATGTTGTATGTTCCTTCTCTTTCAAGAAAATTAAAACTTTCTATCACTAAAAATACAGAAGCAGAAGCGTATTAAATAGTAACTTGTACAAGCACTACATCACCAGCCTCTTTATTCACTGCATTAGCTTCGGTGCTGCGGGTATTTTGTGTTGGTTTGGTTCGGTTTGTTGCTGAGTTTCTAACCTTAGGATTTTGAAAAGAACCTTTAAAATGCAGCACAGAGCTCAGGTGAATCTGTGACAAGTCGCAGCACAGCTCTAACTCTGCTCTGGGGATCTTTGTGTTGTTTTTGACGCTGAGGTTTCAGATTACATTTACAAATCCTAATTTTCCTTGATTACCTGTAAGCTTCCTGAAAGACTGCAGTCTGGTTTTCAGCTGCATCAGAATGAAATGGTGGAAAGGCTCGTTGCAGAACTTGTGTACTATCAAGTTTTGAATTAGTAACAACAGGAGGTGGTGTGAGGAATTAAAGTATCACTATAGATAGGTCAGAACGTAATATTCTCTGTGTCCATCCACCATCTCCTGCCAAGAGACCACAGAAAACAGTGGGGGAATCACATCAAGCACTGCATGGAGGCTTTCCTGCAGACAGTATATTCATACATAGGCACATCTGCAGCTATGAAACAGAAGGTCTGTGGTATCCCTGTGCATTGCAGGGCAGTTGGACTAGACGGCCTTCAGAGGTCCCTTCCAACCCTAATGATTCTATGATTCTATCTTCAAAACGCGTCAGCATAAAATTTTGGTCTCCTCTACTGACACTTCGAAGCACGTTGGAAAAGATCTTTCAGACACAGGTCAAACTGCAGAGAGGGAGCAAAATAACTTCATCTCATGAGCTGCACCAATTGCTTTGTTCCTATTCAAGCAGAATTCCAAGGCTTCACTTGGATCACTGAAATGCCTCAAAGGATGCCTGGTTTGGCTCTTATCTGATGCCTGGTGCCTCACATTTTCACTGCAGAGGCGACAACTGCAAACCGCTGCTAGGAAACTCGCTTTATCGTTGGAACTAAACCCCTTTTACATTAGGAAAACCAGACCGGCCGGCCCTCACCTTCACTTCGCTTTCAGACACGGACCGCTGCCGTTCTCTGCCCTGAGTTTTGCCGAGTTCCTCGAGTCGCGGTTTCTCCCTTTTCGCTCCAAGCTCTCCGCCCACCTTCGCCCGGCAGCTCCCTCTGTAAACCACCGCTCTCCCTGCTAGGTGGCACTGGCCATCCACCAGCGCCGGCCCGAAGGCAGGTGGCACTGAGGAGCCGTCGGGGCACATGGCCACCCTTTGCTCGTTATTCTATTCACTTTCCGTAAAGGCATTTTCTTTGCTCAGATTACTTAATTCCTCATTCACAGCACTGACTTAACACTCAAAATTCTACTCATGTCCTCCTCTTATGTTATGAGGAGTATCAACTTGCTATTCGATAGCTACGGAGGACCAGAGGTACTTCTGAATTAACCTGTTCATCAAAAACAATTAAAAACAAGCTGAAGCCCTAAAATTCCTCTGGGTTCCTGTCATCAGCTTAGTTTGAGCACAAGTATTTTCCCAACGGTAACTCTGGGAAGGCGGGTGAAGTGTAATTAAACTTTTCTGCCTGAAAGCAGCATTAAAAAGCTATTTCTGAACAGATACTGAAGGCTGATACATGAAGATGGTACGTGAAGATGTGCCCACCAATGCACTGGGGAGGAAGCTGAAGCTTTTGTTACTATTTGCACCCATCACAACTGCTGCATCCCCACTGTGCCCGTCCCAAAGTGAACGTCAAAAAATAACATCAAGCCAAATTTGGAAACCAAGTAAGGCACCGATGGAAACAGAAGGGCCTTTCTTCAAAGTATCCACGTCTCAAAGCATCCTGGCTACACTCTGTGTGCCACCCCCTCCCTTCGGCCTGGTCTTTTACACAGCAGCACATCTGCTTCTCACATCCACGGGCACAGGTCTCACCCAGCACCAGGTGTGCCCGCACAGGTGTGATTTCTTGGAAGCTGAGGGTGCACCCTCTGCTCGGATGGCAGGCTCCTTGGCTGAGGTTGCTTGGAGACACTGCAGGTATCGTGATATCTCCCTTGCATGCCTGTAGATGTTTTCCAGGTAGGTGTGGTTATGCTCCTACTTGGCTCATCAGATTCTCCCCAGATGTCCATGCTTCCAGTGACAACTCCAGGTCTAGCTTTCTGATTAATTCTTTTTCAGCCTTATAATTATCATGCACACATGAAACTGAGCACAGTGTTACATCCTACCATATCATTTCCAGGTGCCAGACACCTAATTTCTGCTTGCTTCGTTTTTTTTTTTTTTTTTTTTTTTTTTTTTTTTTTTTTTTAAGATGTTTCTCCCTATCTTCCCACCTTAACAATCTGTTCACCCTCAGAGGTTATAGGTTATAATCTGTATAGCACTGTTGGCAGACAGGCTGAGACACCTGTGCATTAAGCCATTCCTGTACAAAGCCTGGCACCTCTGTTCCAATGTCTGATCAAAGTGGGTTTGAACTAAGATGTGTGCCTGTGAACTGGCAGAGGCACACAGGCTGTTCTGCTGACTCTGTTCCTAGGGCGGTAAGCTTCCATGGAAGGAAGGAAGGAAGACTGAGGGCAGGCGGGCGCTTTGTTGAGGTCTTGAAATGGCACGCAGAGATTTACGAAAGCAGGTCCTTCTAAACCCAGCTGCCTAAACCTGCCTGAAATAACTCCAGGATGCATTTTCCCCTGTTTAGATAACATAGCACAAGGACTTCTGTGTATTTGCTTACCCATTCCTCTCACGCAGCATGAAGCAAATGGCTACCTACACCTCCATGGCTATTTGCAAGGCTACTTAGCTTTAAAACACAGCTGGAAGCAGCACCACCAATCTCAAATTAACTTTCCTGGTGGGGGAAGAGTCTTGAATTTTTCCTTATCTACTTCACTGGGTCTTGTGCTGACAGTCAGGTTTGCTGTTCTCAGCACTGTTAAAGTATTCTTCTCTTTATTGGGTGTACTGTGAACAAACCACTAGTCCAGACCTTTCTGATACAGCTGTTGTGATCTGCCTTATCTTTATTTGCTCCTCGAGCCCATTTGGTAAGGCTGGAGAAACCATCTTCTGGGAAAAAAAAAAAAGCAACTTTGAACTCTGGAAGAGCAACTAGCAAATACCTTTAACACCTTTTCTAGTGGAGACAGAGAGCTTAAGATGCAGCTGGGACACAGCTAAAGTGCATACAAGCTGCAGAGATCTGCACAGAAAGTGGCTGAGAGTTGCTGGTGTTGAAGCTATTACAGGGAATTCTTAGGGATGTGTTAAATGCTGGGCTCACTTCACTAATTAATCACCTTTCTTGGGCTACAGAGAGTTTTGGTCATAGGGTCGCAGTGATGGCACAGAAGAAATGAGCTATTAGCTTGCAGCTAACACAGTGATTTTTACACGGGACAAAGGAAGAACTCCGCGTAATTACAATAAAAATGTTTACATTCATTGCTACTGTAACTGCAGATGAACTGGCTACTGTCTTTATGACACTGCCAGGAAGAAGCAGAATGAAGATACAGTTCAGATTTCTGCACAGATGTACTTTGTGGAAATGGTCAGTAAGATAAAAACGATCTCGGATAACTTTGCATTTTACCAAATAGCAGCTTGGTCTGGCAAGCTCTGCGCATGATTCGTGCAGGAATCTGAACGGCCCCTGCTTGCTCAGTGTGATTACTGATGTGCTTAAAGTTAAGTGTGTACGAATGTCTTTGCAGGAGGAGGGATGCAAAACTCAAATAGCGTTTTCCCTCAACGTACTTCCAATAGGTGCATTTAAAAAAGCCAACACAAAACAAAACTTCAGATTTCTACTGATCCTGTAAGCGTAAAGGCCGTGTCTTCACCTGCACCATGGGTGGCACAAAGTGCACTGTCAGTGCTTAACAGACAGGAGTGATAAAAAGCCAATATGCAAATTGTATTATACAGGAACGTGTTTTCTTGATTTGTGCACGAAGCTCATTTAAGGTTCCAATATATGCACCGTTTATAATCTATACAATGTCCCTTAACGTGCACTTGAGACCTCATCAGTGATGGGGGAGATCATCTTCACAAACGCCTTTTTCATCACCGAAAAGCTCAGCGGGGCTGCTGGGTGCCGGTGGTCTTGTCTGGGCGCACTGCATGGTGTGGGTGCAGGGAAGGGGCGGCTCGGGGTGGGGGAGCCCGTGTCACTCGGTGGGAACAGCCCGCTCCCACCGCGGCAACATTTATCGCGAAAGCAGGAAATTGCTTATTATTAAACTAGCTGGCAAGGGAGCGGGAGCCGATGCTGTTCCACACTGGCACAGCACTTACTTTGCTGCTTTCCCCGCCTCTCCTCATTCCGCTCTTTCTTTTTCTTCTTCCCCCTCTTTCTCTCTCTCCCTCTCTCTCTCTCCTCTTCTTTTTTTCATTTTGGCTTCTATTCAAATGTGGGTCAGGGGTGAGCGGCTCCCAACGTCACAAGCTTGCAAGATGGCGCTGGGAGGAAGGCTGTGAGATGAGGAACAGGCTGGTATAAACCGAGAGGACAGGAGAGGAGCAGGGGAAGCAGAGCCGCTGCTCCAGATGCACTAAGAAGGTAACGCGGGGCGGGGGGGGCGATGGGCCGCGCGTCCGGCTCGGGCTGCGGGGCTCGCTGCAGCCCAGCCCTTCTGCCCGCTCTTTATTTGCAGCCCTGTTTATTTGCCCATCTTCACGGGGCCGCTCGGGAGAGCCGCCGTGGTGGCCCCTCGCTCCCTGCTCTGCGGTAGCCGTGCCCGGCACCGCCGGCAGTCCCGGGGAAAACAAAATGGGATACGTGTATTTCTGCTTTCCCCTCGCCCTCTCTCCGTGCCCCGGGGCCCCTTCCCCTCGCGCTGCCCCGTTGCTTTTGGGGCCGGGGCGTGCGTGCGGTGCCTCTGCCTCCGTGCGGTTCTGGGGATTGCAAATGCGACTATTCGGCTGCGGCGGCTGGAAACTTTCCCCCTCCTGTCGTGATATTTGTGTGTGTGTGCGCGCACACGGCCGTGCGCTGCCCCTTCCTCGCGGTGCCGGGCTCGGGGCGGGGGCCGCAGCTGCTGCCCGGCGGGGCCGGCCGGCGTGGGAGCGAGCGGCAGCTCCGGAGCAGCCGTCTCTCCATCTCCATTCACCCTCTGCAAGTGAGCCGGAATTTTTCTATTTTTTTTTTTTTTTTTTTCCTTCGAAGGGTGGGAGCGGAGCCTCGGAGTGCTGGGGGGCGTGTTTGCGCCGGGGATCCGGCCGTATTGTGGAGGAGAGGGCAGGGAAGGGGCTCGCGGGACTCGCATCACCTCCTTTCCCTTCCTCTGTCCCTCCGCGGGGCTCTGAGGCGCCGAGCCAGGCCGGCAGCCCCCGGGCACACCGCCAGCCCCTGCCCCACCGGGCACCGCAACGGGGACCGCGGTGAACTTTTGCCCCGGCTCCCTCTCGTCCCCCTCGGCCCTTTGGGATGACGGAGCCACCGGCTCCTTTCGCCCTGCCTGCGGCCGCGGCTCTCCGGCTTTTGTTAGAGCTCCGTCTGGGCTCAGCGCTCGGAGGCGGCAGCGCGCATCCTCCCGCGGCGAGGGGCTGGCAGGACCCTGCCCCCGGCTTTGTGCCCCCGGAGGAAATGCATGGCCTCGGCCCCGCCATGCCGGAGCAGCGCTGTCCGCCCCGCTCAAGAGACAAATACATATAATGTATAAATGTAAAATAGCGAATGCTCTGTGTGCAAGCTGGCAATATCGCTGCGAAGCGCGTACCGCTGTAGTGTAAGAGCCGGGCGGGCTGCCCGATCCCGTGCAAAAGTGGAGCGTACCCGGCCGCGCTCCGCATCTCCCGGCGGTGCCAGCTCGGCTTTTTGTTTGTCTGCCTGCATGTAAAAGGAAAGCAAAGTCGGAGGGTGTGGGGGGTGACTCGGGGAGCCCCGCGGTGCCCGCAGCCCCCTGCCTGCCCCCGGCCCCTTTTGTATCGGGCGGGAGAAGTGAATTATTGACTTCTGCTTGGCCGCGGCCCAGGTGGAAGCGGGCACGGCGGTGGGCGGGCGGCTCTCGGCACGTCCCCCCCCCCCGCTGCCCGTTATCGCGGCCGCCAGCTGCGCTGCGCCCGGCCCCGCCGCCGCTCCGTGCCCGCTGCCCGCCCTGCGGAACCCGCCGCAAACTCGGTGCCATGTGCCGGGAAGAGAGAGACTTCGGGGTCGATAGCCGCGAGCTGGGCGAGTGCGCCTCTCCATAGAATGAATGAATGATGTACGGCAGCGAGTGTCTGAGCAGGCAGCTACCGAAATCTCCCTATCTGCTGTGTAGTCAGAATAAACCTGAGGGCAGTAAGATCATCGAAAGTGCATTCTGGTAATAAACTGTCCTTTGACCAACACTGGTTTAAATTTGTGGTGGAATGCTGTTTATATTTGAATGGCTTCCATGCTTTTCCACAAATTAAAGGGGAAAACAATACGCAATAGTAACTTTCATTGGAAGATGTCAGAACCATGAGCAGATGTTCGCTGTGCTTGATAAATACAGTGTATAAACATCAGTATTTCAAGATGACTTATTACTATTTTTTTATGACTCAGAACCGTTGTATATGCTACGGCAGCTCTGAAGAGAAAGCTGTAAATTGCTCCATAGGATTTAACAACAAATATACATGGAGAAAATGACATATTGAAAGAAAATTGACTTATTCCTGCAACTGCACGTGGGTTCCTTTTTGCACCTATTCAATAACAATCTAATCCTAAAAGCAGTGGGAGCAATTATTTGCAGCGGTGCCTGACATAGTAGGTCTAATTATTTAAATCAGTTTAACTTCTGATGGTTGACCCATCAGGTCAATTCTGTGCGCCCTTTGTTGTATTTACTTAGGGGGGGAAGAAAAAAAAATGGAGGGGAGGGGATGGTTCTTCAAACTTGCCACCTGCTACTGACATATCATTTTAACTCTGAAGGAGATCAGCATTAGAAATAAGCAGCCTCTTGCATTTGTTACTTTCCACTCTAACACGGGTAAGGAAGCCCTACATCAGTGGTTTGTTCTTTCGCATCGAAAATGCATCATTTAATCATAGCAGACTCATGTGGCTGGAGGGGTGCAAGCAGGAGGAATGGGAGAGTCTGATGCTCTAGGTTTTTCTTAAGTGATGCTTCCTAATTACGTGAAATGCAGATGAGATGCACATACATAAAAGGGGTGATTTTTCAGTGTTTGCTGGAAAGGCTTCTTCCAAGGACCTGTGTGAGCTCTAAACCTTTACTGCATAAAGACGTAGCTGACGCTAGTATTCGCATATGTTGCTGGGCAGAATGACTTATGGATGTGTAGACAGTAATAAGTATTGCAGGATGCTTGATGCACTTGGTATCGCATGGCACGTGGAAGTGTCAGTGGTGAATTGTTTGGCAGAAGTCGATGTGTGACAAGGGGTGGGGAAGAGAGAAAGAGAAGGTTGGAGGCCTTATCCTAGGAGGGTGCATCTTCCAGTTATTCTGGTTAACTGTTTAGAACAACTAGAACAGAACCTAATGCTAGTTGGTTTGGCTGTGGCATGGATTGAGACTTCCTAAAACAGCCACTATAACCCAAAATCTATGGTCGCAGTATAAAATTTGAGGTAAACAGTAGATCTTGCAACAGGGCTTCATGTTTTCCAGCATCCTTACGGCCCACAGTAATTAAGAACTGTCAAACATAAACTGTATGCCCGGCATTCTTTGTACAGAAAATTGCACATGGTTATTTTTGAGCTCCTGTTACCTTTGATGATAAATGTAGTGGAACAGGATAATATTTGAAAACCAAAGCACATCTGCCTTGATATCAGAACTGTTATGTGTGCTGAGTGCAGCATTTAACCCTCTCGTTCAGGCTGAGGACTGTATCATAGCTCGAAAGACAGAAGGTATTGGTGTGACGAGGTTGTCAAGTTTCATCTACAGAAAGCCAGTCTTCTGGTCCCCTTCTTGTAGCAGCAAATGTGGTCTTAGAATGGAAGAGAACAGAACACATTTGTGACATAGGCACTACATCTGCTGTACAGTGACAGGCAAAGCTCAGGGGGAAGAAGGACCCTTTCAGCATCAGTGGGCATACCCACCTTGCTGGACTGGAAGAAAAATCAACAGGGCTCAGCTGTGGAACTGCAACAACAGAGTCCTGACCCAACCATAACCGAGAGAATATCTTTTAAAGATAAAGATGACTTCCCTTTGCTTTGGTGGAGATTGAACACCAGTGATTAAACCACTATAGCTGCTTAAATAGGTCTCTATCTTGCTGTAGTATCAGGAGCAAGGACAACGTATTGCAATAGTGATTTCAGACTGCTGTGCTGTAGCTCTAAGGCAAAGCAGCTGTACTGGCTTGTTTAGGTGTTTTTTTGTTGTTGTTTTCATTTGTTTTTTGTTTTTTTGCAATCTGCTATGACAGTTTGCTTACTCCCCTCAAAAGCAGCAGAAACAATGTTTAAAAAACAACAAAAACCCAAAAAACAAACAAAAAACCCAACAAAATAAAAAACCCTGAGAGCTGATTTTTCTTGTTAGCATCTCCAGCTTTCAACAGAATGCCAATTTGAAGCTGGGTTTCTTTCCTTGAAGTGCAGGAGCATTACCAGCTCGCTGTCCAAACTTGTAAGTTACTCATGTGTCTTGTTAGTAATTCCTGGAAAGAAAATTCACCCTCCAGTGCTGGCTCCCACGAAACAAGGAAGAAACAAAATGGTGAGGTCAATCCTGCATTTTAAGCTCATATAAAAGGGTTTGTTACAGTATCTGTAAGAGGGAGACCACAACATTGCAATAGCTGTACCTCTGTTGACAGGTGGGAGAAGTTTTGTTCTTCATCAGTGTTTGGATGACGGCCCAGTGCTGGCCACAAACTGCAATCCAGGATTAATCCTCACATAGTGTTTTCTTTCTATATATCAAATTTCTCATTTTGTTAATGAGCACAGCCTAGCATGCACTTCAAGTCAGCTGTTCTGGAGTGGAAGCAACAGCGTTTTTGCATTATTGAAATGACAGCTCCCATTCTTTCCTAGAGCCTGTATTGTCTGATCAGGGCAGGGCGGAGGGCGATCCTTCTAATCACAAATCCTGAACAGGGATTCTAATTACTGATTTTAACTAATGGAAAGAGGTGGGGAATCTATCTAGGATCGCAGATGAACTGCATCACATTTTCTTATATGCACAAGATACGAAGGGGCGAAAGAATGTTCTTATAAACTGGAAACTTCAAGAGGACATTTAGAAATGAACTTGTGAAAAATGTTTTTCAGCAATGGATGTCTTTCAGCATGGGTTTTCCTTCTAATGTAGGAAGGATGAAACTGCTCAGCTCTTCTCCAGAAAACACTTTAACATGCACACACGGCTAAGGAGGGAGATGAAAGGCCCCAATCTTCAGCAGCCAGTAAGGAGAGTTCATAGAAGTGCAAGGAGGTTGTTGCTCAAATCAGTCAGATCAAAATGGCCTTGAGAATGGGATATACTTGCTTATTTTGTAAAACCTCCTGAGAGATCTAGGCTGGAACTAAGAACAGTAACCTCTTTTTCTTGCAGTTTTAGTTAAAAGATGCCAGTTGTGTCCTCATTCAGGTTCTGGATGGGAGGCAGAAAATGTTTTGCTTCATTGTGCTGGCCTGAGGCTTTTGCTGTCCTTCAGCCTCTTGGGTAAAGGCAGAGGGGATAGCTTTCAATAATGTATCAGTTTGCCCTATACTCTCCCTTCCTTCATTGAACCAAACAATATGCAAGATAATTTTATCTTTGGATTGGTCTTTTGTCATGGGTTTGAAATGAGAGCCCTGACACAATGACTGGAAAAGCAGCCTCATAGTGCAAGCAATGTCAATACGTTCTTGATACTGGTTTAAGATGACAAGGGTGTACAGCAGATTTCCTTCCCCCTAAATGCGTGCTCACTTCCCATTGTATAAGAAAGCGTTCAGTGTGTGGATTCAGTTTTCTAGGAGACCCATAAAGACACTTTAATGTAGGACTCCAATTATCACAATTCCATAGCTGTCAAGATACCCCCAGCCAGTCTGAGAGTTGGGAAGTCCAACAAAGAACAGAACAGAATTGGCAATTTGCATTGCCAGTTTAAGCTAGAAATTGAAATTAGCCAACAAGAAACCTTGTTGTAGAGCCTGCTTGCTTGCCTGTGTGGTAGGATCTTTCTGGTTTGTGTCTATTAAAATACGTGGATGAGTGACTTAAAAGAAAATCAGTAAATTTGGCATTTTTTCAGTTAAACAGGCGGATGAGGTAATGACTTGAGATGCAAACCAGAAGCAAAATTATTTTACTGTGTGAATGTTTCTGATAATTGTATCAAGCTACTTCTCATACAGCACTGATTCCAATTGATGCTAAAACTGACTATTCTGATGTGCTATATAAAAGCAGTATATGGAAAATGCATTTTAAATCAAAATACTTTTTGGTGACCTCCTAAAGTTCCTTATTATCTCACTTATTCTGTGATTCTTAATCAGCTGTTTTAAATGCAAAACAAATCACATTTTCTCACTCTGTGTGTGTGTGTGAGAGAGAGAGGGAGAATTGCTCTGTTATTCTTGGTTCATCCTTAGAATGTATTCAGAATGGTTCTTGTGTGGAACTTTTTGCATCAAACTTCTCATGTCCTGTGTTCATTTTCTTGGAAGTTCAGATGCTCTTTGATAATGTGATATTAATGACACAATCATGCTCAGTCCTCAAAGAAAAACATGGATGTTCTATGTAGGGAAAGTATCTACCGAAGTTTTATCTGGCAAAGAATCCACTAAAAATATTAAAGAAGTGTGCATAGCAAGGACTGAAGTACCAAAATGCTAAATAAAAGGAATTTTGTCATGAGGATGGTAGCTTTCTTGTAGAACTACAGATGGCAGCAAACTGGTGTTTGGCCAAGAGTGCTTGAAAAGTAAAGTAAAGCAACTTGGGAAATGTTTTACCCTGATCATTTGGTTTTCTGTTATGAAATGAACATGTATGCATGAATTGTACACAACAGTGGATGAACACGTGCATGCATTCGATTCTTCTGAGTGAGCTGTGGACTAGGGAACTCGGGGTTCAGTTTGCATCACTGATTTAAATTTTCCAAGCTGTGGTCATAAAGGAAGTTAAGCAACTTAAGTCTTCTTCATGTTTAAAGAATGGAGAATACAATGTCCTTGGTTTGTTGTGTGCATTTATTTTATAAATGCTCATCATACTTAAATGTTTGTACAATTGGGCCCTGACCTTACTAGGGACTGTAAATGCTGTCACCTTGCACTTAATTTTAATTGAACTTCAAAATGGTTAAGTTGCCAAAGGGGTAATACTATAGTGCTGTGCAGTACCCATGGAGGGCAAAGAAGAATAAAGAAAATAGCTCTCCAGTCCTTTCAATCAGCTACATTTCTCTTCCTTATTGTACTTTTCCCAGCAATGCTAAAATTGTCACAACCATGGAAACACCCCAGCTATAACATTGCCCTGCAGTGAACACTGGTATTTTTTGGAAGGTCTGTTCTGTACCACCAGTCTCTTCCCGGAAGTAAATATATCCCCTACATAATCAGTTTCAGGGAGCGCTGAGCAGCAGCTTGTATTTTTATTTTTTATCTGTACCATTGAGTTGTGCAGTGCCAGTGTGCAGCATGGTGCCAGTCTGGGAAATTCTTGGAAAAGCGCTTCCGTTTGCTCTAGGTAAAAATTATATTGGCAGCAAATCTGACTCTGCTGTTTACAAGCTGGCAGCATTCTTAAGTGAACTCAAAGTAGCTTAATGTATGCAGTTCTGCATACCCATCCAGGATGCAGAGGTGTTGGCCTGTTATTATGGGTGGTGTCTCTGGAGAGGGAATGTCTCCAGTATTTCCCCAAGTGTGGGCTTCTTTTTAGGAGCTGCAGGCAGCTGTCTCATCCCAGTTCTGCTAGACCTTCCGGTTTCTGGCTGTTAATTTTAAGTGATGGCTGTAATTGAGAGGACTATTCACCATTATCTTGATTCTGACAATCTGTATTACCAGGACTAAAACAAGGGGTTCAGTATGTTTGCCACTGGTTTGCTGTTTGATTCTGGAAAAACAATCTCATGCCTTTGTACCTTTCCACTCTCATGTGTAAAGGCGCGACAGTTTAAAGATGGGCTGAATTTCCATCAGTGTTTAACAGTGAATAACAGTAGTAGCCACTATGGTCTAATATTTTACCCTGCTAATGATGCAGGAAGATTTCATGCTGAATGCTGCACTAACAATTCAGTGACTTGTAAGAGGAACAAAAAGCACAGAAAAACAGTATGTTTAATAGTGCTGCCGTGGTGGAAACCATGCTGTTATTTAAAAGCTCTGCGCTGCTTAACTAACAGCAGAAGGCAGTCATGGAAGGTAAATATATTTTAAGGATCCTGCCAGAACAAGGATCATAGGAATATGGAATTAAAATATTCACCTAATCAGCAAAAAGATCCTTTCCACTCTAATATCTCACTCTGCTTTCTTAATTAGTAAACTGTACAGTTCTGTCTCTGGTACCTTCATGTAATGATGCTATGTCGAGCTATTCTGATACCTTTTTTATTGCTTTCTGAAAGCTGCACAGAGGTTCTCTCCTAGCAGAACAATAGCCACGGCCAAACAAGTGGACACACTCTCAGTAGACACAAATGACTAATGAAGCACGCCAGTTTCTCTTGCTTCTAATAAACGAACAAAATATCCCATTAGCTTCCAAATTTTGGGAAGTTCACTTGTAATGGAACATGGGCTATGTGACACCAGCTCTACTATCTCTCTATCAAGAGACTTATCAGTAGTTTTATACCTAATACTCAGAGCATCTAACACCATGTGCCAGAGGCTTAGGATGTTCCCCAGCCCTGAACTGGTTGGACAAGAAAAAGGAAAAAGAGTCCAGGTGAGTCCAAGCACGTTTCCATGTGCGTCTACTCTGACATTATTCAGAATACTTGCCTATTTGTGCTCACTTCCTCCATGGTTACACGTGGACCTGTGCTACCTCTGTGTTCAACTAAACCAGCTTGGGTTGCATCTTCATCAGGAAGCAAAAAACAAACAAGCAAACCAAAGCTATGTATTTAAAGAAACCACACACACAAAGAACCCACCCAACACCTACCCTGAGCCTTCCTGGGCCAAACCAACATGGCCCTTTCTGAGATGGTCAGGGTGCTGCTTTGTTACAATAGCGATGATGACCAAATTGGTGCATGGAGGCTATCTGCCAGCATTAGGGCTGCAGACTGACTGGCTAGGGTCATGTTTTTCTAACTGAGAAGGTAGTAGCAGTTCTTTGTGACATGCAGAATTCAGGGCTTCAGGGGAAGTTACAGATTTTTTTCCATGTTAACCACTCCGTGCTGTGCTATGCTGCCATTCTATCCCCTCTGCCTTGTCTCCATTAGGGTGCCTGGCAGGAACGTTCCAGTGGCTCAGGGATGGCAATCTGCCCCTGCACACCCCACTCTACTGGAGATGGAGCAGCCATGTTTGTTGCTTTTATTTCGGTTTTGGTTCCCAGTTTTCTTTTAAATTTTTCAAGGAAGAAAGGAGGCAAGCATCTGAAAGGAAGTCAGCATAGTGCCAAGGTGCAGGATTTCCATAATTGAGTGCTTATCTTGTAATTTTTCAACAAAATCCTTGAAATTAAAGAAGTGGAGAGGTAATACGAATATGCTGGTTTTGAAATAAAATAACAAACAGTGTAAACTGGTTGTTGGTCAGACCAGATCCTAAGGGGAAACTGTCTCTAATAGATGTCATTGTAAGGGTAATGCTGCACTTAGCACCAAAAATTAGATTTAATGCTATAAATGAAGATAAAGCACATTGCAGCTGACAATATACTTCCAGACCACATCCCCGGCTAAGAAGCTTGCAATACAAGGCACAAGGAGGTGCAATATAGATAACTGACTGGGGTGGGGAGTCATATTCTACAAATGCTTACTTAGGCACTTTGCTTGAACCCAGTGTGATTGCTGCAGTAAGAGCTTGCACAATTCAGCCTGAGGCGCAGGGCTGGTGCCTTATAGCTGCTGGGTAAAGTAGAACAGCTTGGGGGGGTTATTTATTTTTCACGTGCCTGGTGAGGCTGGTGTTAGGTAAAAGCCTGCTTCCAACCCTGACTTGCATGCCTGCCTTTTGTTGATATTCTTAATCTAGAATTGCAAAGTTCCTGTAGGTATGTTACTGATGCCTTTGTAAAGTTTCTCTATGAAAACAAACAAACAAACAAACACCAAATGAAAAAACCCGAATCCCAACTTGCTTTAAAAAGCACATGTTTCTTTGAAAATGCTTAGCTATCATATTCAGTTCTGCCAGCCAGATGGGTTGAGAACACTTTGGAAAAGGTCAGAGAGCCACACTGAGTACTGTGGGTCCACCTTCCCGAGCTGATTTGCTGCCTGAATCATTTGAAGGTAGTGAAGCACCTGCAAATCTCCTTCTGGGGATTCCTTTAAAATGTGGGGAAGCCTCCAACAGGTGTGTGGAGCTGGCATGGCTTGGGTCTAAATGGGGAGAGGTGTGGCTGGGATAGGTCTGAGCCTGCCTAAGCTGCTGCAGGGAAGCAGGAGGCTGCATGGGGTAGCTGCTCACAACTCCATTCCCTTCCCACTTGTAATGAGGGAATGCCAGTTTCTGCAAGGCAGAGCTTTGGAAGCTGTTTCCACTGTTTTGCAGCCTTTAGGAAAGCAGGCAGCAGGACAGCATGTGACACTGGGCAAGGGAGTTGTAGCTGCTCATTCCATGTTCCCCACACCACCACCCCAGCAGCGGGTTGGCTGCAAGGGCAGATACTGACTAATTATATCTGGAAAAAAGTGGGAGGTGAGAAAGCTGATTCAGATCCCTGGGTTAAAAACCTGAGCCTGACTGAGTGAATGCCTGATTAATGTATTTTCTTCTCTGATTCACTTGCTGTGAGGTCAGAGTTCTCAGAGAGAAAATGGGCAAGACCTTCTGAGACTAGTGGGATGTATGTCACGTGCTCATTGCCTTGGTGCTCCCCGCATAAAAGTCCCAGACAGATTCTGATGCTCCTGTGCCAGGGGAGGCTTGTGGCTGGGATGTCTGCTTGCGCAAGGGTTTCAATCTTCCCTTTTGTAATGAAGCAGTTTATTAGCTAGCATTAAGTTACTCCTTAGATCTTCTCTGTAAAGCCTATTCTGACATTGAAAAAGCTTAATGTTTAGGGAATAAACCAAGCTTCTCTTTTGGTTTCACTGAAGGTAGAGTCAATGCTTCATATGTGTAGGGAAGAATGATTATTCAGGGAGGTTGGCCTACATGATCCAACCCCTTCAATTCTGTGGTTCTGTGACTTGCAGGAAAATCTTCAGGCAGTTCTGTTGAATGTGTCCTCCTGTTTCCCTTGATGTACTTTTCAGTGTTTGATTCTTCTGGAGCACAAGAGTCATATGATAAAGTTCTAAGGAAACTTCTAGAAGAGATGAACTTGGATGTGTTGCTGCTTTGTCTTGCTAGATACCAGTGGTTAGATTGAAGCTTCTGCTTTTACAATACCCACTTGTTCTCAGCTTCAAACCTCCAGCCTATGTCAAAGTCCTTTTCTCCAGGACTATGTGCCCTTATGTCTGAGGGGAACTTGTGACTAAGGAGGGTTTGATACCAAATACTCTAAATCCTATTGAAATGAGTAGGCTAAGGGTGCTCATTGCTAAGATCAGGCCCAGCAGCCAAGATGCAGTGTGCAGATGAGATCGGTCTCTGCTGCCTTTGGGTCACAAAGCTTGGAGAGAAGCTATGTAGTCTCATTTCCTGCAATGGAGAGCACCGAGTCGTCTCACTACATTATTACTTATTGTATGCCCACATATGCACTCTTTCTCTAATATAAATATTAGAAAATAATACAAGACATGAGTGTCCCTGTGTGAAATAACTGAACTAATCTATGCTTGGTGTTCAGCTACAACAGGAAAAAATAGGTTCCAGTACTTAGTGCCGAGCAGCAGAGGCCAACTCATCAAGCTTTTCTGTTGGTAAAATGCTATGCCTGAATTTCTTAAATAGTGTGTGTCTATAACTGGCCCAGAGACATGACAGCACACGTGGAGCACTCGAAGGGGAAGACAGAGGACATGCATTTTTCTGCAAGTTTTAACAAAGCCAGAATCTTCTGTGCCTTCATGCCTTCTTTTGCCACATGGCCTCAGGGGGTTTGTTTCTAAAGTCATCTGAGAGCTGCCAGCACAAAATGAAAGCCCCAAGGGTTTCTCCAGTCATTGCAGGGGCACCCGTTGCCTATAAATTTGAAATTGCAACCAAGCTACGCTTTGAAAGTGAGAGGACAGTGGCATGGCACAGTCACTGGGAAGTCACTGAACAGTCAAGCCTGACACAAAGTGAAACTCATGAACTGTACTTAAAAGAAGTAATTTGTTTAGCCAGTGTGCCACTTACTACCTGCTGGTGGCTGTTGGGCCCTGCATTCCAAATGAGGCTGTCCTTCTGCCACCTCTTTTATGTCTGTACATAAGGCAGCTTCCCTTTAGGAGGGAACAGAGTGCAGTAGGAGAGCACGGGCAACAATAGGAGAGCATGGGCAACAAGGGACTCTTGCTCCAGCCCTTGGCTGAATCCCCAGCAGAAGGGCTGCTGCAGGGCTGCTGTCACAGGCAGTTGCACCTGCTGTGTGGGAGGTACCCAGCACTTCATGGATGTAGCTACCCACTGCCTTTTGTGGGATTTATAGAGCTGTTTAATGGAATTGATTATTCTTAGAATTCTTTTCTTTTCTTAAAGACAAACTGTTTTTCCTCAATGATGGCTACAAGTTTGTGTTCATGTACTAACATACTCTTGTATTCACAGTCCCAACTCTGTTCCTCCTATACACACTGCAAAAGAAAGTTTCAATCTCAAATGCCATCTTATATTTTAATAACCATACTTGATGTATGGCCTGGAATAAATTAAGTGTGCTAGAACTTGCAATGTGAAATCGTAGTGGTGGGTATAACCACAAAGCAGTGTTCTATTAAGCCAGTGACTGTCAAGAATGTCTGTTGTGGTTGTGTCTGGGTTACGAGTGGCTCCCTTTGGTTTAATGTAGGTGGATATTTTTATTCTGCCTGGCTTGTGAACAAGGGGATGAAAATTCAGAATTTACCTACGAGAAGCGTAGGACTGTGCTGAGTTTTCCTTACAAGCCCATGCGTATGAACCACATTTTTATCCTAAACCCAGTATTTTTATTGTACTTAATTTATTTCATTGATTGTTGCTCCTAAGTGGCTTGCATTAAGAAAAGAAGATATTATGTGCCTAGAGGAACACTATGAGAAAATCTGAAGATCATCATTCTTTCTTAATGTTCTGGAACTTGCAGGTCAGTTCTGCCAATAAGTTTAGCTTTCCACAAATTTCTGTTATGCTTTTGGGACTAATTCTTTCTTCCTTCCTCTCTCTCTTCTTTCAAGAAGCACTAGAATAAATTCATGCAGGGTCCTAGCTCTGTGTGAGAATCCTAAGCAGATATTGCGCCACCCAAACTTGCAGATCAGAGAGACTTAAAATTGTCTGCTGCGGAGTTAGGATTCTGCTACCAGCTGCCTGTCAGTATACAGTGAAATACACAGTCTCTGAAATAGCCATCACTCAAGGCATACAAGGTATTAATGATGCAAATATATCTCCTTGAATGGCAATGTGAAACAAACAGTACATCAGTAATCACAGTTGTTCTGTGTGATCTCCATGTGAAATTTAGCTAAGCAATCTGGCAGCTGTGTGTAGTATTAACTGGAGCTTCCAAGTGGCAGTCTGATGTAGCCCTAAGCATAGTACATTTTGGTAATCTAGTTTCACCAGATAAGTGACAGAGATAGTACCAGCCAACACCCTATTTGAATAGAAGAGCTCTCAGCTTCATGACTACATATCAAAACTTCCACCCTTGCCCAGTTATCATTTGTAGCCATCTAGAAACTGTTGGGAATCCATCACGGTCACATCTACCGTGCATCTAACTTATACTGGGAGTTTAGCAGGATGGCCAAGAATAATATAGTTAGCATGCTGAATGTGCAACTGCTGTAGAAGTGGGTTGTACATGTGAACAAAGATTAGGAGGAAAACTATAGATGGTACATGCATGATGCAAAGCAGATAATAGCAGTTTATCCAGTTGTCTTATATCTACAACTCAATCCCACATACCATTAGTTTTGGAAAAGAATTCCAAATGTAAGCAAATTGTCCCAGCCCAACTTTTAAACTGGTAAAAGGACTTGAATTCACATGCAAGATAATATAAGCGCTTTTGCAAAACATGGTGTTTAAATGTGGCTTGCTTAGAGAGGCTTCCAAAGGCAACTTTAACCATGTCTCTCAGAAGACAGCTAAGACTTTATTCAATGTTTCAGTGATCCTAAATGGCAATCTTTGAGAGGGAAAACAGTATCATTGAGTTGTAAATTAAACCTGCAGCAGTTGAATTATACTACAGCTTTACAAACGTGTTATATATACTGCAGCCACATGTAAACTAGACTTTGTTTTCTTGGAATAATACTAGTGATTTGAAGTCTCTCTGACAGACGTGTATGTGTTTTCCTCTAAACATCACATGCCCTAAGCAATTAGGTGGAGTTAAAATCTACGAAGGCAACTCCTCTTATCTGTGTTGCCCTATGCCAAGTCTTTGCCTTCCAGTCTCTGCTGGGAAATAGTAGAAATTCCGGGCATTCTTTGGAAGGGAGAGGGTTAAGTTTAAAGAGAAGGGTATCTTGTCTTTCACCTCTACTGGGGTGGAAAGATTTTAACTGTGTCTTCTCCCTAGAGGTGCTTCATTATGGATGTGATAATACGGCCTTGGCATGTCCTTGTGGGATTGCCTGGTCCTTCCTTCTCAGATGGACAGATTCTGGCATTATAATTCTCAGGGTACCAGAAGAACAATTTACATAAGAATATGAGATTTTGTAGTTGGTGGTACATAAACTGCTCTATAGCAAAGACTTTATACAAAAGCATTGTTTAGTTTAGGGACTGCAAAGCCCTGAAGCTTTCACTAGGCGTTGAACAACACAATCTCTTCCCTGAAAGACGACAGGATAGGCAAAAAGTGAGAAAGGGCAGAGCTTAAAAGAGCTGCATTATGAAGCCAAGGTTGTGTGACGGATGGAAAGGACTAGGAAGAGAACCTTAATTCCTTGTGTTCCAGTTTACTTTGCTACCAGAGTAGACTACTGTTATCATAGCACTCTCTTTTCCATCCTTATTATTCCAACTAAATTAACTTTCCTTGCCTCAAGGACTGACACAATCCCTGTGTAGTCTTATGGAATATGTTAGGTATTCCAGGGAACTGGAACAACAAGCACACTAACAAGCACACTGACTAATCATTGCTTACTCTCAGTATGCGTGTCTTTCGCTGATGGCAGTGGAAGGTAACTAGATAAGACAGCTTTGTGCCCAGGACAAAGACAGCCACACAAACAGAACCTGCCTCTGGTTTTGCACAGCTACACGTCAGACTTGCTAATTCTGGAGATGCTTGTCTTCTGTTTTGGTCCCTGGTGCTTCCCACAACAAGGGTAAAACAAGACAGTTCTAATGTCATATGAATCTGCCCTAGTTCTGTTTCTGGGCTTGCATGTGCACCTTGCCTGAGATGTAGCCAGCTTTCTGATTGAAGTGTGATGTTGTAAGCTGTTCTGGACTGTTTATCTTACAAAGAGCAACATCATTCACTTGCACAGAGTGGATCCACTTACTGTGTGTTTCCCTTGAGACAAAGTTATATTGAGATTAAATGAATATAACTTCTTACCAACCCATACTCTGCCCAGGGTCCATAGGGTGGTTTTTCAGAAAGCTCTTGTGATTGTCTACTATAATCTTGCTAGTTTGAAGTTCCTTGCCAGACTCCTGTCTTACCAAGCATCTGAGGGATTGCATTTCTTGTAGTGCCTGCACTAAGAATGCTATGAGATGCAAATAAATATTTCTGCTCCAGATGGTGGTAAGCAGGAGCAAACAGTTACTCACTTTCTGTGTGTTGCCTTGGTAAATTTAAAGACTTCCTTGAATTAAATGATGCAATAGCGAATTTTTCACAAAAAATAAAATGCCTGTAATCAGATAATGTCTGCTCTGGTTCTAGCAGCAAAGTGGCATTGAATATCTCTTCGTTTGGCTTCCACAGTTCAGGGGTGAGGGGAACTGGAATGGTGTTTACTGAGCCAATAAACTTCTCACTAAACATAATTCATGGGCTCTAGCTGGCTAATAACCAGGACCTCAATGTACTAACAGTTGCCCTTATA
The DNA here is from genome assembly GCF_039878825.1 of Excalfactoria chinensis. Taxonomy (NCBI): domain Eukaryota; kingdom Metazoa; phylum Chordata; class Aves; order Galliformes; family Phasianidae; genus Excalfactoria; species Excalfactoria chinensis. Next base: position 11,478,952 of record NC_092840.1, read on the forward strand.
CATTTTAAAACAAAGCTTTATTTGAAGTGAAAACTTCAAGAAAAATAAACTTTAGTAGCCTCTAATATTATTCACCTCTGTAGGCCATGTGAGTTCTCATATCTAAGGAGTGTATTTTAAAATATTTCTGTTGGAGTCTAAATGCTACAAGACTGCTTGCTCCAGAGATTGCCTCGGCATAATTCTTTGTTTGTTTGTTTTGAGACTTACAGGAATCCAAAAGCTTCTTTTAAAACAGCACTGATTTTTTTTTTTCCTTCTACATTCATGTTTAAAAGGAGTTTCTGCTGACCAGCTGAGTACTCTGGGCAGTTAGCATTTCTTCAGTTACAAGAACACGGAGAAGGGCTGAAACAAAGCTCTCTTAACATGCCAGTTTTGAAATGATTTCCTTGACCTTTCTTATAGTCTTATATTTCCTTCTGAGAGGAGAGATCTTCATCTGAACAGGTTTATTTAAACACTTGCTATGTTATGAAGCAAGATTTCCATTCCTTTCCAAGATTTCCATTCCTTTCCTCATGAATGAAGACCTGTGCTTTTTCAGGTTCATTCAAGGAGTTCTCCTTCTTGGTGCACTATAGAGCATAGGATTTGTAATGCTTTCAGATCTTCACCCTTTCTTTGTTTAGAGAAGAGAACCGTGTTCCATGTTTATTTAGTTTCTAATGAATGTGATTAAAATTCTTGAAGAATCCTAAGTGTGGATAAGTGGTATTTTTGCCCTCTGGTGCAAAGGTAACTTGTACTGCGAGCAATGCAGTTCATTTTTAAGGTCTGAGAATCAGTTAATTTAGATTTCTGCTAATGGTTTTACCTTGTCCGGGAGACCTGGCCAGTTTGTCCTTTGGTTTCTTCCTTGGACTGATGGAGAAGCAACTGCCTTCCTCCTGTCAGGTACTTCGAAGTCTACAGATGAACGATACTGTATGAATACAAAGTACTTGACGATTAATGTCAGTAAGTTATTTTGCTTGTACCTTGATGAAAAAAAAACCAAAACCTTTTGTGGAGGCTTACAGTGAACAGCTTTGCATATGCGGCAGTAGATACATCCCTCTTACTTAAGTCATTTGGAGAATTGTATTGACTACCTCTCAGAAACAGAGTTTAAATAACACAAAATCTAAGACTTTTGCAAGAAATTTCTTGTCACATGATACCTTGGGATGATTTTGAAAAGGAAAGAAAATAGCAACTATGCACCCAGTCATGGAAAGTTCCTGCTAAACCGTATCTCTTATGTCTCTCAGGGATTATTTCCCGATGCAGAGCCAAACCCCATTCTATCAATGCATAAGAAAGTTCTATTATTGTAGAATTAGCGTTTTTGATGCAGACCTCTTCTGTCCAAAGCCAACATTAAGTTATTAAATCTATTCTTGTATTTGTTAGAGTAGTAAGCTAAAATAGCATTGTTTAGATACCACTTGTCTAAACTTAGGTAAGTCCATACCATACCATACCTTAACCACATTCTTCTTTTGCCTTTCAAAAACAGCACAAATTCAATAGGTAGGTGTAGGTTTTGGGCTGCCTGTGGTTGTTTTTTTTTGTTGTTATTTAGTGTAGCAAAGTCTTCCCTGTTAGCTGTTTGCGCCTTGTCTGTTTATCTCTGCCTTCCGTGCAGCAGATTGGCAGTGAAGAAATGGAGGCTCCAGTTGATAAATGCAGCTGCTGCTTTCAAGAAGACTATCCGTGAAGCAGGCTGCAAGTGAGACAGTGCTTGGGCAGCTAATCTGGACAGACATCTATCAGCAGTTCTTGCTAACACACGGACTGAGAGACCTGGACCTGAAGGTTATACTGGCCGAAAGCCAAAATCATCAGAGAGAATTATTTTCTGTCAGAAGGGCAGGTCTGAGTTTTCAACTACTGTTGTCTTGAGGGACTTGGGAGCCTTCTGGCTCCTACACATTCCAGGAAGAACGGACCTTGCAAAATGTCCATTTCAAGTATATGTGCTATCCCAAGCCCCTGGTTATAGCCTGATACAAGCATTTTTTATACTGTCTTACTGGAAATGTGGTGGCTTACTCAGAGGTTGCAGAGAATAGGTTTTGTAGGTAAACTGATGGACTCTTTTTAGCACAAATTATACAGAGCAGTGCCTGATCTAGTCTGATGTGGCAGCACAGTGACATCTGTTTTTTAAAATATTGCTTTCTATATTGACTTGGGCTGCAGACCAGTTCTGGCCCCTTGTGTTGTAAAACATTTACTTATATGGGAACATCCTGCTTCTTGTATGCATGAAGACCAGGATGAGAGCTGAACCCTGCACACAGAACTCTTTGAAGACATAAAGGGCCATGCCCTGTTGCTGTGTGCTTTCAGTGTAATGCTGGCGTGAGAGTACAGAGCCAGATGGAGAGGAAAAGCTATTTAATGGAGCTGTGTGTTATTGGAACTTGCCATCTAGCATTCCTGGCTTTCCCCAGTGTGTTCTCCCCCTTCCAGGGTGGAATGCAGTAATTGCCATACCAGAAAGAAGCCATGGTCTGTCTATCTAGTCTGGCATCCTCTGTCCAAGAGAGGCAAGCACCAGATGCTTGAGGGAAAGGTACAACTCCTAAAACAAACAACCAAGGAATAACTTGCCCATAAAGGAAGTTAGTGGTTGGCTGATGCCCTAAGGCAAGAGAGTTTTTAGCCTTTACATGAATGTTATACGTTAGCTGGGTAATTTCCTTCATGTACAACATATTTGCAGTTAATCCATTCTTGCTGAATCCTGACTCCCTGAATCTTGAACTGGGGACTGAGGAGCCCGCAGGTCAGCTGCACTGCTCTACTCCAGTGGCTCTGTCTTGACCTTTCTGTGGGTCAGGGAAGATGAGATGTGGTATTGCTCTTCAGTGCATCACTGACATTGTTGTCTAAAGACAGCAGTCACTCCAGGCAGCCATCATTCATACCTCCTTTTCCCTTCCCTTCCTTTCTCTTCCCAATATAAATTGTGTTTATCTGTGCACTTTTCCCATAGTACTTGATGTTACATATCTCTATAGTCTGTTCTTGATCCTTTCTACTTCTATCGGAATGGAAGTCTTTCTGCACTGTGCATGGCCTTGTGTTGTCTCATACCTTCACTGCATGCTATGCCTAGTGAATGCAGTAAATACCCTTGGTCTTTCAGTAGATTTTCCTGGAGAGGATCCTGAGAGACCGTGTGCCAGGTGGTATTACTGAATGGTAGGATTTATCTTGTTCAGTGAAGTGTGACTGTATTCTTCCCTGCTCCTCCCTTGTAAGCACCATACCAGAAGAGCAGTTGATCAGCATCCCTTTAGCTAGCTGGACTCTGCAGTCCATCTATGTGAGTGGTATCATTGTACAGATATGACTTTACCATGGCTTGCCATTTCTCTTCTGAAATGATCTTTGTTGAATACTTCTGATGAAAACTGTTCTCTCTGTGCAGCTGAGTTGCAGTGTTGTATGGCCCTGCATGAGGCGGTAAAAGGTTTGGATTGGTCAGGTAAGCTGGAAACAAACCAAATTACTTACAAACATCACATTACTTCTAAAACTTGAGAACAATCCTTTCTGGTTGTGGGTAGATTTAGGTCATGGAAATGGCAGAAACTGAACCTGGATCCGGGTCCATAAGCAAACTGTTGCACAGCTGTGGCTGGGATCTGTTGTCAGTCACTTCAGTACTTGAAGTAATGCCATGAATAATTCTCATGTGCTGTCGTCTTTTTCCATTTTTTCCCTCATGTTTACCTGCTAATACTTTTATTCCGATCAACACAGATGCTCTTGTAAATTGAGACAAAAGACAAATTCAGAACCAGAGGTCTTTTGTGATTTTTTTTTTCTCTGTTTTTAATGCAGCTTGAGACTTGCAGACATGGGTATTCAGAAAAATTGAATATATATAATTTTAGTTAGCTCATTTTGAAGTGTGTGTGGCTGAAGGAACTTCAGCATGGAAGTAGGGGGACTTCCTACACCACACTGAACTCCAGCATAACATGCAACTTTATTCTTTGTTCAGCTCATTCATCTCTGCATGGACACCCTAATTACTTAGAATTAAAATGCTTCTAATTCAATAAAACAAAATAAAATTAAAGGTCCTTTTGATACTGAATGAGTGTTCCTATACAGAGATATAATGCGGTTTGGCTAATTCGCTTTAACTTCACAACTTCAGTTAATCTGAATTAAGTTTCCTAAGTCCTGCGTGTAAAGAAGTCTTTATTTAGAAAGCTGCTCTTGTGGAAAGAGGGATGGACTCAGCCCTGTCCTGAGGCATTTGGGTGTGCAGCTCGCTTCTTCCAGGAGAGTTTCTGGGTATTAGCAAATTGTCTAGCACATCCTTTTCTTCTCCTCCAAAACACCTCTGTGCTGCCTCCTAATGTTGAGGTTTCCAAGACATTACTCTGAGTATTTGCTCTGTTTTTACTTGCTGCTGGGGAAAGAATTTTTCAGCAACTTCCATTATTTAAGAATAGAGGAAGTCAAACATGTTAAAACTGACCATGAATATACTCCTTGATTTGAAAGGCCTGGCTACTGGATGTTCATCCTCTGGGCCAGATACAGAATGAGAAGCAAAATGTGACATCGGTCTGCAGTAGCAAAAGTTTATACAGTAAAACCTGACTTGAGTTGCACTTAGATGGAAAAGCCAAACCGTCAGCAAAATTATTTTCTTGGGTTGGAACTGGGCTCAGAGATTTGCTTCTGTACACACATGCTTTTCTGCTTGGAAATGATCTTGTGGTCACGTTATGCTTTTCTTATGAGAAGACTAACCTGGGTCAGGTATATCCATTTAGGACAAACACTGCTTAATGAAACTTGCAGTTTGCCAGATGCAAGGAGTGCTGGACCATGTGAACTTTGCCTGCAAGTTTCACTCAGTTCTATTTACTGCACTATTTTCGAACTGTTGAGATATTGTTCATAGAATCCTTGTATTGTCTCATGGACTGCTGTTTTTCCCAAAAGTTGGCTTTCTCTAGAATTTTTCACTCAGAAATTCAGTAGTCTGATCATGGATGTTATGAATAATAAGGAGGAGATAAAAGAGGAAAAAACTATTTTCCTTCAATCCAAATTTGAGCTGGATTACAGAAGACAAATACAGGGGAGGCAGTTTTCTATGGATAAGCCGATGAATTCATGTTCCTTCCACCTGGCTTTTCATGCCTGCAATGATGAAGGCACTGTGCGTGTGTACTATAAATAAACTTAAAAACCTGATTTACAAACACCTCTGGCAAAGCACATGCTTAACTGAAACTTGCCCGGTGGAGGTTGACTCAGGGGTGTAGGAAGGAGATGTGGAAAGAGCAAGTGGGAGGAAATAAATGGAACCTGCTGTCAGAGAAAAGCCACTTGTTTGTGATTTTTAGGCTGTCCAAGCTCTTAACATCTCAGCTTTGGGAAATCCCCGACTTTCTGGATATTTGTCCTTGGCATGTGTATGTGTGTGTGAACTGAGAATGCAGGTATTAACAAAGCTGTATGAGCGCGTTTATTCAACCTATTAGAATAAAGGTCAGATGTCTTAGAATTGTGGTTGATTCTCCAGTTCTATAAATCCAAGTATCTCTAGTTGACAGTCTCCTACTAATAAGGCGATATAATTTCAATAAGTCCCGTCCTCTTAATGAATTTTCACACGTTCAATCTGCAATTTAGATAGCTGCATCTCTTTTATTTTAAACAGACCATACTTTTGATCTGCACAGAACCACAGGGTTTTGGGAAGATGGAGTTCTTTTGGGCTTAAATTCCGCTGGTAGTATCTGTAATTTGCAGCGCTGCCGACTGAGAACAGGCCTGTCTTGAGTGCTTGTTTGTTTTTCAAAGATGTATGAAAACATACATCTCTGAGGACGGAATACAGGTTTTCCACACTGGAGCCTGTTTATATTGGCCACTAAAGGGTTAAACACATTGCCCAGTTCTGAGGAAGCCTGTTTTTAGGAAGGCATTGACTAGAATAAAGTTATGCTGCAGACACAAGCTGATGTGCTTGCAGCAAAGATTGCAGGCTTATCAGTAAAGATAAACATGCAAAGGCTTCCAAATCTGTGTGCCCCTGCCACATGTTTGGGGTCCTTTTTCAGAGACTAAAAGAAAATACAAGATATTCTCCAAGATAGATGCTACTCTGAAGAGAGCAGACAGAAGGAAAAACACAAGAACAAAAGAAACAGAGACTATATGGTTTAGAACAGGTATGGGAGATACTAGCTTACCTGGTTCAAAACAGTACTTGAGACCTTGCAATACAATGTGTGTTGGCTCTTTCCACCCAATCATCAGCCTTTTGCTGAGTGTCCAAACACTGGACAATGCTGTGTTTTGTTGTTCTCATTTACTTCCCATGGCTGATTTCTGCCTGTGGCTTTCTTCTGCTGAGCAATCTCCAGACTTTTCTACTCGTTTGTTAGCCATTTCCTACAAATACTTTAATATATATATATTTAAATTTTGTTTTAATCCTGCTGCTGAGAGGAGGGGAATGGAGATAGTTTCTTTAGAGGAATGGAATAAAAATGCACAGTGTTGGCTACAGAATTTCCTGCCACAGAACAGACCTCCCGAGTTGCCTCACAGGCAGTCCCAATCATATTATTAGGTATAAATACAATGTAGCCCTATACATATTGTGCTTGTCTTTATTACCCTCTTCTCCCACTTGTACCATCAGGAGATGCAGAAATCAAGCAAGTTGCCTTTCAGGCCGAATTCAAGAGTCTGCAACTTAAAATGCAGAAGTCATTCCAGATGGGTGAGTGCGGGCACTCCGTTTCTGTCCAGGAAAGTCTGTGCTATTCTGAAATCTCAGCCCGGGTCCCTCTGTTTTGCCACAGCATCTGATTGACACCTACATGTGTGTGGCCCTTTTATACAGGGGTGGACTTAAGTTTGAAAATCCGGACATTTTTAGACTGTGACAGCAGTTGCTCTGGTGTTTCCATTTGTATTTTAGTTTGTAAAAATTAGACAGATTATTTAAAAAGAGAGTGTAGCAACTTATGGCAAAAATCAGAGAGGTGAACAGATTGTAATCTTTATAATTAAAAAGTTTATCTCAGTAGAGTGATTCTGTGAACTTAAAAGGAGGGATTTCTACAATTTTAAAAACTCTTCAGCTTGCAATGTGACAGATAAAGTTAGTTCTGAGAATGTGAAAATGTGGGCTCCATGTGCTAAAGCACATTTGAAAAGAGGTGTGAGTGAAGGGGCTGAGGTTGGTGTGAACGTTAGACTTCCTGCCTTCTGCACTTTCTGCGCCACAGCTGTAGCACGTTTGTAATGTGGCACTTCTTCTGAAAAGGGACTCTGAATTAACCCAAACTTTCAGAAGAAGGCTCGCTGCAGCCAGAAATTCTGGCCCATCTCAGGTTGACAAGAAGAAGAGCTTTGTTACTCGCCCGTGTTTGATCTCAGCTGCCTTTTTTTCCCCTGCTCTCAGTAGCATGCTAATGATACCTGTGGGAGGTGAAAAATGACTGAATTCCTGCTGGGGTGTGGACAACTTCGCAGTTTAGTTCTTGTCCTCTTCTCTAGTAAAAATTTTGGGGGCTGTCCCAGATACATAAAAAGGAACTTTTTCACAGAACCGCTTTCTGTCTTACATCTGCTGAGGACTCTCAATCAGAAAGACAGTAAGCAGTTGACTCAGTTTGTTTTGTCTCCTCTCCCCCTTTCCCATGTTTGAAATGATGAGTATTTATGGGAAATGGCTGGCTTGAGAGTATGAGCTGCCCATAAGCTATTCGTTTGCTACAGTTCAGGTTTGCTTTGTTTATTTTTAAGTTTAAAGCTGAAATACTGAGTGCACCCTGAACTGCCATTCTGTTTCAAATGCCAAAGTTGCCACTTTCTCATTTTTTTAATGTAATTCTCTATGTGTTACCCCTCTTGGTATCAGAGAAACCAGTCTGGGTGGGTAAGCTGCACCCTGGTCAGGAGAACCGGGTAACAGTGAAACAGAAGGGTGCCATCGGTGGAGGCGAATTTGCCCCAGTTTCTGGTGCTTCCCAGGCAGAAGGTCTGAAAGATTTTGATAAGGAATGGAAGGAGACCCAAAAGGATGGGTGGGCCCCCAGAGAAGGTGATCTGTGTGCTAAAATATCTTGCTTCAGCTTTGCAAGGAGCAGTGTGCAACTGCTTCAGAGGGAGGGCTAGCTGTGGTTTGTGGTTTAGGGAGTTGACACAAATAGTCTTTGGACCCTTTTTATGGGCCTGCAAAGCAGTGTTCTGCCCGGGGAACTGGAGCCTATCCTCCTTGATTTCTTGCTTAGCAGGTTCAAGGCTGTGTTCAGTGCAAGCAGTCATGGCTGTCTGTCAGAAAAGCTCCTAGCTTAAGAAGTAGGGTTTAGCATCCTGTGTAGTTTATGCTATGCTGAAGTTAGATTATGCACGACATGTCTGTAATTAAACACTTGGGCTTGAGTTTCTGTCTTTAAACAACTGTTGCAAACCAGCAGTGAGTATTGTGGCAGGCATCTTCGACTATGTTTCTGTGCCAAAGAACCACAGGGTAGGGTAGGCTTTTATTTTTTTTCTTCTTTCAGTAAGTGAACTGTGTAACTTTTTTTGTGGACAGAAAATACAGAGCAGTGTATTGACCTTCACTGCTGATCAAACTTCAGTTGCACCCAGATGTAACTGATAGCATGTCTTACCTGGATCTACTTTCTCTCAATGCACGTAGCTGGTCAAATGGAGGGGAAATGAAATACTTCAGCAATGTATGTAGCAGAAATGCCTGGATGGAATAAGGAAAACAAAGTGTGTCAGAAGGGAAAAAGCACTGCTAATCTGTCAAAATCAATAAGAGAAAAGTTCTGTAGTTCAGATATTTCCTTCTGCATGAAAGGCTGATTCTGTACCTGATAGAAGTCATCCAGTTAGAGAAACTAAAATGTCAGCACACCCACTGAGCAGTACTGTGCTCCTTGTACCTGGCAAAGCATTGGTTGTCCTAATCTCCCAGTGTGCTTTCCTTCCAATGGAATGTTTTTCTATAGGGATGACCAGAAGTAATCTTAGTGATACTACAAATAAGCCTGTTTGCTTAAGACAGCATATGTACATCTTTTAATGATTTGGTTGTGTGCCTACTTTGTGGGAGGATCCCTGAACTTATACAGAGAGGAACAAGTGCTAATTAACCTAATTCTGGGAACAGGAGGTGGTATGACCTTTTCCAAAGCAATTCTTTCAGGCTGGAGTTTATGGAGAGGTATTTACTAGACTTGGTGCCTGAGTTTCCTACAAAACAATACTTATTCCCCAGAGTGGCTGAGGGAGAAATTAATCTCCTGTCCCTCTGGTTTCATTTCACAGTCCCTTGCCTAAAGATTGCTGGCACTGTGGCAAGATCTATGACACTTGGTGTCATCATACAGTTCTATTTTCTATCTTATCTTTTAGCAGAGCATAGCAAGTAGATTTAATTGTTTATAGGCTGTTGTTCTGGAGACCACTCAGCTTATGTTGTGAGTACCCAGTCTTCAATGTACACCAAGAGGAAATTCATTTTGGGGGCTTTTTTCCTTTTTCCCTTGGATATCAAGATATTGCCTGCCCTGGGCATCTTCCAAATTCCTCCCCTTTTCAACAAGTAAGTGCTAAGTATCCTTAACCCCATCTTGCTATCTGGTTGCTGCACTCCCTCTGAGCCGTTCAGGGACAACAATTACAACCACCCTGAGGGTACTGGTTCTGTTCAGTTTTTGTTCTCATTACCAGCACTAAGCAATCTGTTCCAGTGGCCCCAGTGTAGACAAATCCAGAAGCAACCACAGCATAGCCTTAGCAGCAACTGCGAAAAGCAGAAGTTGTGGAGACCTGGCTGGGATCAGCTGGACTTGGGACCATCGGTGCTCACCTGCTGAGAAACTGAGCTGCGTGCAGGACTCAAAGAACAGGCAGGACCCTATGGCTGGCCACATCTCCAGCCTGCAAAGCTCCCAGGAAACCCTGGCTGCTGCACAGTGGGCAGAAAGTGTCTGTGAAGTCTCATTAGGCTGAGAGAGGTGAGAATTCAGCCAATGAGACTGAAATTTCCTCAGGATTCTTATTTCTTGCTCCCTGTTGTCTTTTAATGTTTAAACAAACAAACAAACAAAAACCACCAGAAAAGCCCCAAGCCCCCCTTCCCCACCACTGCCCCCAGCAACAAGCCCCATAGGCTTACTGGACCCTTAAGAGAAACAAATGTAAGCAACTCTTTGGAAAACAGTGCAGAGGCCCGCGGCCATCCGGCATTCCTGAGGAGGCCATGGCCTCCTTCTGCTCCTGCTGGGCATGGACATGCAGCCCCAGGCAATGGGACTCACACCATGGGGCTGCATCAGCACACCCAGCACTGCACCCTCCCCGAGCCCATCCAGAGCCCTGCTTTGTGCACGGTGTGCTTGGGAGATGCTCGGGAAAACAGAAGCAGCACCTTTACCATGCAGTGTTCTGCTTCATAGCTCAAGTGTGGCCAGATCATCCCCATCTCATTAACATCATGAAGGAAACAGCTGCCACATCCCCATCCCACTTCTTGCCACAGCACTGCCACTAGGGCAGGAAATCGTTTGGTAATGAAGCTAGGTAAGGGGGATTTACTTAGATCAGAACTGAGTGAAAATCTCAATTTCCCAGTTGGTTTGACCCCTATTTACAAAGACCTACTGGTATATGTATGTAGAAGAAAGATCTACATGAGTGAAAATGTGCCCTGCTAATATTAAAAGGTACATTGTGGAATTCTGCCTAAGGATAAAATGTAATTTTAATTGAAAGCTGCTGTAACTTGATAGGGAATATCCACAGCAGTCTTGAGAATCTACTTTAACGAATAGTTAAACACAGAACCAGCTCCCACCACTCTGTCTCTCAGAGCTACATGCCCTCTTTGATCCATCCATGATGCTTATGATTCCGCAGGGACACGCACACTGCCAGTAGGCAGTGCTCATTAATATTTATACGAGGCCTTCCATCTGAAGATGTGCGCTTTGTGGTTATTAATTAAAACTATTTCACAAATCCCAAAAATTTAACTCAATTTTTATAGCTTACAAAACTGAGACCCAGAGAGTTTGTATGTCCTTTCAAGAGGATAGAATGAGATAAGGAAAGACAAAGCTTGCAAGCGTGGACTCCTATTATGCTGTATTTATTTATATTTCCTGGGGCAGCAAGATGTACGTGTATCTGTAGTACCTTGGCAACACAAAAAGGGTGAGCGAAGGGAGCTTACTCTTTCTTTTTGGTTCTTCACACTGTATTTGGCTGATTTTAAAAGCTTCTTTAAAAACACAGCCTGGGAATGACTTGCCAGACATGCAGACAAGGGAGTGTGTTAGACCCTTTGCTGCCACGCTGAGTTTTAGTTCCAGCGTAAGGGCAGACAGAAGGGATGGGGATTATCATCCAAGCCTGGCGTGGGTGCTCTCTTCCTGGTCCTTCCTGGTGCATATGGAAGAAAAGAGCTTGGCTGAGTGTGTCTTTGATAATGGAGGGAGGGCTTGCCATGCGATTAGACCAATTCACTGTAAACACCTAAGTTGCACAAGTGGCTCAAACTTTGATCTTTTATGCTGAGGAACAGAAATCTGAGACTGTAAAACCTGCCCTCAGTCACAAACAAGGAGGTGGACATTACTCAAACCCAACTTGGGAAATGTAAATACAGATAAATGTGATCAAAATGGAAAAAGCACTTCTTCCTCATCCCTTGCTGCCTGGTGTAGGCTGCATGCACCAGGGGCTCCTACTCTGACTTGTCTAGCTCTGTGAAATGCAGGCTTCAGTCCCACACCTGAAACGCCCAAATCCAAATGCTCCCAAATACTGTCTGGGATAAGGTTTAAGCCACAGGTGCAATTAAGCTTTTAAGTGGTAAGCCCATTTGGTTAGGGGCACACCTAGAGCCTAAAACAAGCCAAGAGGAAAACGATCAGTCTTTCAAACTGACAGGCGGTTCCCAAAATACTGCTTGAAGGGTTAAGAAGAAGCTACAACATTCGTAATTCTCCTGGTATTTATTGTAGCGTGTCTCTGAACAAGTTCTCTGTGGATGCATCTGGCTGCCCTACTGAAGTGGGACTTGTTTTCAATTACAAATCTGGTAATGGATTGTCAAAATGATGGCGTTGCTAAGGCCCTGGGCACACTTTTCTTTGCCCTCTTTTCCTTCCCCCACCCCCTCTTTCCCAAACCTGCCTGAGCAAACACTGAGCAAAAGAAGTTTCACAAGAGCGTATGCTGTTAGTCTGGAGTCTCTTTCCCTATTGGCATTTAGAGCTTTGATTAGATTTTTAGAGGAAAAGTATCATAGCGTGCTGTTCAGTACAGTAAAGGCTGAATATTTTACAATGCAAATGTTGATGAACATTCAACAATCATATGGAAAACAAAGGGCGTATGACAGGGGATATTCCTTGGCATCCTGATTTCTTTGCACCATGTTGTATGTCATGCAGTTGCACTTACAGTCACTGGGACAACATCAGAGACCTTTGCTTTGCATAGTCTTCAGTTCTTAGGCAAGGATTTAAGAGTGGAACATTAAGATGTGTAAGTGAGCATGTCCTAATTAGCATCTACCTTGGCTACCACATGCTTAAAAGCTGTGAGCCTTGCTTATGCTGTGCCTCTCAAACACGTTCAACAATACAGCATTTTATCATAGTCTGGACTAAGTGTTAAGGGTTACTTTGTCTAGTCAACCAGTCACTCCTTTTAGTGGGAAAACTGCTTTGCTTCTGGATTGTTTCTGGGCCTGCTTTTCCCCCTTTGCTTTCTCTTTTCTCCTCCTTCCCTCTGCATACCTTCCCTGCAGCAACTCCTGTTCCATCTGCTGTAATGTAAGCATTAACTATTTAATTGCTGATTAGGAAAATCTCATCACGTGGGCTTTGGAATGACATTGGAGTGGGAAAAGCGGGTGGGGGTCAGAGGAAGTAGACGTGTGAGTTCTCAGCTCTATATCACAGCCGACCTGGCAGGGCATTAGTAATTTTTGATTCATGGGGTTGTTTAATATCTCTTCCATCTAATGGGTAGATCTGTTGAATGGGATTTAGATGTAAACAAGTCCTTGTCATCATTATCTGCTGAACTTGCTATTTGACCTTGAGTGAGCTGGGCTTGGCCTTTCTTCACTTCAGTGGATAGAGGACAAGTACTGAGACTAACTTCTTGGATTCTTGAATGTAGAAAACGTACTCGTGAATGACTAGTGCTTTTTCTGTGTAATGAAATGCTACATTTTTAAAATTTTGTTCCCCATGTTTTTGTAGTTGCAGAAAAAGAGATGATCTGCAGTTCTCAAAACAGCAAAAGCCCTTTTAGTTCTATGTCCCTAAGCAATCATATGTGGGCTTTTTCCCAACTGACTTGTTTCATTGTGTGATGCACATTCAGCTGGTGTCCCCCTTCTCTCCCCCTGACATCAGCTATTCTAAGCATTCTCATGTTATCAGCATTTCAGCCCCTCTTTGCACTTGCAGTACCTAGCTGCCACAGCAGCTGTGCACCGTAGCATAGTACTTAAGAAAATTTGGCAGAGTCCTGGGGAGACAGTGGGTGATAAAGGGAGAGAAGAGAAGGTCTGCAGGTGGACTCTGCTGCTGACACAGTTGATCTCTGCTCTGGCTAGATGTAACAGCCCGTTTCGCATTTGGTCCTGCAGAACCAAAGGATAAACCAAAGGAGTTGATGCAGAGATGAGAATTGGACATAATCCTTTCTGTCATGAAAGGGCAAGGACTGAAATATTTTGGTAATTAGAGAACTAATGAAATTACCATTGTAAATGGCAAGAAAGTGGTATTCTTAGCAATCAACAAAGAAAAGCATTTTAGTCGGACTGAAACTGTCTTCTTATTTGTATGGGGGTTTTATTGCTTGCAGATGTTTAATTTCCGTAAGCAATTATTATTCTGGAAAGCTGAAAAACTATTTATATGTATGGAAAACACCCTTGTATTTCACTTCAGTCAGGGAGTATGCACTTGCACAATGCAACCTCAAAGACCCCACAAAGACCACAACTGGCATTTCTGATACTTTCAAAGAGCAGATGGGTCTACACGTAGGAGAGCACAAAGGAGAGGGTAAGGGTATGTATCGGCAAGAAAACAAAGGAAAGCTTGTCAAAAGAGACAAAAAAAAGTGCTGTTGCCTTCATAGCAAACAGTCCCCATCTCCTTTCCCTCATGCCCACCCCAAAAAAGTCCAATTCCATTTAGAAGACACCCTTAGAGATCACGTGCCAGCAAGTCAAAGCTGTTAGCCCTTCTGCAAAGGCAGCTCGAACTTCTGAAACAAAGCAAACTAAGCTGAAATTTTAGGCATTAAGTACCCAAAGCAGCTGCCTCCCTGATGTCCTGGGCCGGACTCCGATTTCAGTTTTGCTTCTGCAAGGTAATATCACCACTACAGTGTAACTGAAATCAGGGCCTGCTAATCTTGACTTTGGGTTGCCCACTGATAATCCCTGTGCTTTCTGTTACTTTCGTGGGAACACACACACCCACTCCCTTTAGACTGCAGTTATTTATTTGGCCTATTTTTTGTCTGCCCGTCACTTGAAACTGCACCTCTTGCCTATCAGCAACAGTTGTTTTGCTAAGTGACTACCTAAAATGAGACTTCCTTGTGCAAATGTGTATTTTGGACACTGTCACCAGAAATCCAGTGGTTCCCTTCTCTCCCTGCCCCTCCCATCCCCTTCAGCTGTTTCAATTTCAGGACACATGGCTTAAATGAACGTATGTGTGGAGTTTGCAAAACAGCTTGGATGACAGGGGAAATTGGATCACACAATGAAAGTTCAGAACCCAGCAACCAATTCGTACAACAGGACTTTGCAACTTCCTTGTGTTCATTGTTGTCTCGGCATAACATCTATTGAGGAGCATTTCAAGTACCCCCCCTACCCCCCCCTTAAAAATGGTAACACAACTGAAACGAGCAGGTGGAGGAATGTCACCATTCAGCTGGTTGTCAGCCTTTGCTTTCTGTGGTACCCCCAAGGGCTGTGGGTATCGGGGTGGAGAAGGGCCTGCACACCTTGCTGTGCCTTCTTGCTTACGCTGGAGAATCTCCAGCTTATCCTGCCAGTGCAGTGACTGCATGTGGAGGAGGGGGAGAGGTTGTGTTGCAACCTCTGAGAAAATTAGTTGTCTCTATTTTATCTTTTGCAGCTGCAGCACTTTTTTTTCCCCCTCATCACCCCCCTCCCCACCCCTGTGCAAGTGGTATGGTATGTCTGAACCATATCCTTCAAAACCAGTTTTCTAAGCAGATTAGATGGGTAGCAGAGACAGCTATGCAATCAGGCAAAAATGTGCACTCAAGCCTTCATTTTGTGCAGTGGCTGGAGTAGTAAGTGTCTACCACCTGGATTTTTTTCTTCATTCTCTCCCTCTCCTGATATTGCACAGTTCTGTTGTATGTTGCTGTTGTAGCACAAAAGAAAATGCTCATTCGGGTCCTTAAATACATATAAAAAATAGAGAAGGGAATGAAATTGGTTTCACGTTCATTAACATGAAATCAAAGCACACTCCCTGGCTTCACCATGCAAAGTGACATTTTCTCCCACTAGCTGTGCTGAGGGGTAATCCGGGGATTATTTCAGGCCTTCCAACAACAGGCCTCCTATGGCTGGTCTGGAAAACCAGCAGCTAAGTTTACTGCTCTTTGAGTTCAGTATGCTCTTGTGGACTGCAACTGTGAGTGAATTTGGTCTCTTGCTACCCCATCTCTCTCAGTGCTCCCTACCAGTCTTGTTGCATGCTAGGAATCTGACAATAATGGTCTTCACCTGCTTTGAGATATCATTAGAACTCTTAAGCATTGGTGTTAGTTTCACGTCTGGTCTCTTGTAGGACAGCGAGCTGAATTTAGGGCTAAGCTCTTCAGACAAGTTTGGAAATCTCGCAGCTCCTTTAGTGTGGGTGGAAAATAGGGATAGGTTAGTGTGCTCAGTGGCAGATCTGAGGAAAAGAGAGTTGAGTAATCTTTGGCTTTCTTCCAGGAGAGGAAACGAAGCAAAGTGTCCCAGAAGCCATTTGTTGCTTCTCTGGAGGACAGAAAGGAACCCTATGTGAAATGATCCAGAAATGCTTTTCACCTGTGTCCCAAGAAACACGGTGCGTAAGAGGACGGAGAGAACTCCACTGATTAAACTAGAAATGTTGGGATTGAGGTTTGGGAGGAGAAGAGAGAAATAAAACCCTTTATTTCCCACATAAATCATAGGAAGGAAAGAAGAAGAGAAACTAATCTGGAGACTCTAGTGTGTTATGAGGTAAGAAAGAATACCAGAAGCCCAGACAAATGAGGTTATATTTGAAGTCGTGACAGGAAAATGAGCTTTAGCGTGTTGTCATAATGCTCTTGTTTATCTTCTGCTGATTTCCCAGAAGGACTACTTTGAGAAGTTGTAAAAAGTACAAGATTCAATCTTACTGGCATAAAGGGGGGGTAAAAAAGTGAGTGGGAAGTTGGTTAGATGTATCAACCACAGAAGTGATGAGATATGATCATGAAGAGTTTGGGTTTCAAAACACAAGTAAAGCACGACAGACACTTTTCATGCTGACTCAAGCTTCTTTGGTTGCACAGCTACCCCTGTTACAGGGGCAACTTTCAGCGAGTTCCCACCACAGCCATGCACCACCCGCTTGAATCCTTCAGAGAAAAGATTTGTCTCCTTATTCCCCTTCTATTAGGTGTGGCAGATTAATGTCTTTGAGGGAAAATCACTGTTGGACTAAATCTTTCTTTGGTTATGATTCCATCTGACTATAAAGCAGTCAGAAGGTTATGTGGTATAAAAAGAGAGGTTTATTGCAGTTTCCAGCACTGAAACTACAGGCTAAGTGTCTCTCCTTTCTCAAAAAGTAAATCAAAGCCACAGACGCACATGCACGAGTGGGTGGCACTCCAAACATCTGGGGCAGAATTCAAAGCCTTCAGCTCCACCAGCACTTATTTCTGCCTAACTGATGTCAGGACCATGCCCAATCCTCAGTCAGAAGCAGCAAGATTCAGACATCTGTTGCAAAACCTCTACTTCGATCCTTGTCTGAGCTAGACGTTACACTTGGTTGATAAACTGCACCCTGCAGTCCTTGGGTCACCGCAGGAGTTGTGTATGAGGTGGAGGGGTGCTGATATTGCTGTAATTTAAGTTCCCTGCTGGGGAAATTTCTGTAAGAGTGAGCTTTGTTCACTGGATTATTTTTAAGACAATGTGTGAGAATGCCTGCAGGGAGGTGCTGCTCTGGTCAGTCTCAGCTTGATTTGAGTTTTCCTTTGGAGTGGCTTTTTCAGGGGAAAAAAAATTACTGTTTCTTTGAAATAGCAGGTGTGGTTGTTGGTTTTTGGTTTTGTTTTTTTTTCCATAGAAAAATCTAATTCTAGACTTCTGTTCACCTGTGGAATTAATAAACATGCTCTTTAACAGAAATATTACACTACTGGGTCTTTGCTATCTGAATGGGAATACCTCTTTATTCTGCTTCTCTTCAGCTGGTCTAAAAGGTTTTGCTCAGAATCTGTTTGAAACCTTGTGCTGCACTCGTAGCAGTGCACAGCTGCTCAGAGAGCAGTGGTCTGACTTACACATCCGCTTCTGGACTCCAGGCCCTGGCCTTCCAACATGCCATTATGGCTGTCTCTGGAACCATGGGGTACCTCTGTGCTATGGGAATTGCCTTCCAGGGAGACTGAGCCAGAGGTGCAAGTGGAATTATCAGGCTGCCTGTGAGGCTGTGCACAATGGTGGGAATAATAACAGTTCAAGAGTGTACTGACTCAGAACAAAACTTCTCAGGTCAGGCCACCAAACCAAAATGAGCCAGCGTTGGTTTCAGTAAAGTTAAAATATTCCATTTCAAATGGAGATAAAATGCACTAAAGTTCATGAGTTCATGAATAGGTTTCTCTCTCTCTCTCTCTCTTTTTTTTTTTTTTTTTTTTTTTTAAATAACTTGTGAAGTTTGTTCTACAATGAGTCTCTAATTCCAGTTTTTCTCTCTGATTTTGGCTGTGAGCAAATGCTGAAATACTGGAATGAATTTCTTCCTGCTCAGGGAGAAGGCAGCTGATGCGTATGAGGATTCTCATATCTGCTGTGACTGGGAAGAAGCACCAGTTCTTATTCCTAACACACTGCAGTGTTTATAATGCTGATGATTTTATTATTTGACCAGGTTCTTAAACTTCTTTTTTAATGTAAAGTACCAAACTGACACACACTGTCCATCAGCAACGCCTTCCTGGAATGAGTAGCTAATTATAGAGCAGGACTTGTGAAAAGATGAACCTGTGTTTTGCACAGAACAGGTTTCTCCAGTATTTGCTGCCTACATTACTGGTCAAGCTTCCCTGTAAGTAACAGTCAAATAATCGGCCTGGGTCCTTTTGTGAATGGTTTGAGCCTGTGTGGTCCTTCTTTGTTTGAACAGCCCATGGTTCCTGAAAGCTCCTGCATCTTCTGTTCTGAGCAGCAGAGCCCAGTGGTACCAGCTGCTTCTAACTGATACAAACATTTGCATGTGACATTAAAAAAATATATATCCAATTCCAGAAATATATTTGGATTTCCTTAGCCCCTCGTCTTTCAGCCCTTCTTATATCACTGGAAATATTTAGAAAATGAGCATTGAATATTGCTTTTACTAGCAAGCATCTTTTAGGAAAGTAAAGCTTGAAGAGCAAAGCAAAATCTTTCCTTCCAAAATAAAGCAGCAGCCAGTGTTTGGAAATATTTTAACAATAGACCATATGGGAGTCCCAAACTATTAAGCTTCATTATTCAGAAGGCAGAAAATGTGGTTTGATATTCAACTGATATACAGCACAAATGAGAGCTGCAAACTCGGCTCCCTTGAGCTGGGATTCAGATGTTCTCCTGAATATAATAACTAACGCTCTGGCCTAGTTCCACAGAATGCATCCAGCCTGCTGGTCACAAGCCAAGAAACTGTAGGCTTTTTTTTTTTCTCTTCCCCTCTCTTCTCCAAAGTACCTTCCTGCCAGCATGAGCTTTTGACCCGAATATAAATCTCCTGATATTAGATGCATAGAGAAAATGGGGAGGGTGCTAGTAGTGCACAGCAGCGGAGCTGTATGTGAGTGTGCATTTGGTTTTCTTCAGATTGAACGATAATAATGTTTTCTCTCTGTGATGTGCTGTTGGGGGATTACACTGGTCATATTTGGGAACTTCTTTGTTACTATTTCACTGCTTGTTTCTTGTAGCTGTAGGAGCAGGTGGACATCTTATGGAGTTAACTGTGAAATAATGGCAGAGACCATGAGAGTGAAGAATTTGTTGGATAGAGAGACGGGAAGTGGTTTCAGATGTTTCGTTGTTGTAGTTTTTCCTGATCTGACTTGTGTACATTTATAGTTGTCCTTTTCCCTTTCTTTCACTTCTTCGTTTACTTTTTCACCTATGGAGAAAAGAACCCATCAAAGTTGCTTCTAAAACACTACATATATGGACTAAGATTGCATGTATGCAAGGGCAGAGAGAAAGTTACCCAGATACTATGACCAAGTATTGCAGGCTAGATCACCTGTTAGTTTTTGACAAAGTGTCCCTGAGTCCCAGTGCATGGGATGGAGCAGCTTTGTCAGTGTGAACATGGGAGGTGAGAGATGAACAAGGAATTACAGGGGTACACAGAATGGTCTGGTGGATATGGCAGTTGACCAAGATCTGTCTTGGAGTTTTGTGCTGAATGTATACCATGTATAATGTATATCCATGTATACCTTTAAGTAACATTCTGCCCAGTCTCGTGTCAGTCATCCTCACTACATTGGGTCCTATCTTCTCCAGCATCTCAGCATCTGAAATCAAGCAGGGAGCCTTTTCCATGGATCTGTGATTTCCCCTGAGTGAGCTGGAAGCTTCCAGCATTAAACTACCTGGTGCTCTTCTCTGTAAATGTGAAGGGCCCAATGAAAACTCCTTCACTTTATATTTAAGTCCAGGAAGCCTGTAATGCAGAACACTAAAGAGTGCATAAATTATGCATTCTGCTTGTGAGGTTTGGTTTTGACTTCTGTCTTTCCTCCATTTCTCTTTTCAGTTGTTTGGGACAGCTGAAGTTTTCCATGTTTTTGTCTCATGCCACATGCAGGTTTTTTTTCCTTTGGGGAAAACTGGAACAAAATCAATGTAGTACAATTTTCAACATTCTCTGACTTGCACCTACATCTGTTTGGTGTGGGGGAGTGGAATTTTATCATAAAACGTTTGATTTATTTAATGTATTCAATAATCATCCAAGATGTGCCAGGTACTTTCTCAGCCCTTTTGGATGAGAAATCTTGCAAGCTAAGAACTTAATGAAAAAAGAAGCTACAGAACTCAAATTTTCCCTGGTGTTAAGGTCTCTGTATATCTAAGGAATAAACCAGGTTTGAACAAAGCTGGTCCAAAGACTTGTAAGGTACAAAATGTCACATGCAAGTACTGGTAAGATCTAACATTATAGGAACAACTATTTTTTAAACATGTTTCTTGATCTTATCATCTGCCTGAGATACAACAAACAGTTGTGTCCATACAGCAGCTCTACTTCTGTTGCAACTGTTAGTCTATTTTTGTTGATGCATCCATCACTATGATTGCATGATGCTGTACTAAGTAAGACCGCATTTAAACAGGGTCATTGATTCAAACCGAAGTAAGTTACAAGTCTGAATGGAAGAGCCGTTCCCAATTAACTTTATTATACTAACAAAGAGGTGATTGGGAATGATTAATAGGGAATAGCTGTTCTGGAATGATCCCTTTTTAAGACAAACCTTACTCTTTCTATGATTGCATTCTAGGAAGCTATTCTGTACTGAATCAGCGTGAGATTGAGTGCCTAGAATATGTTCAGACCAAGCACAACTAGCGGTGAGTGGGGCAATATACACTGGGATGCCCTATTGCAAAAATGACTGAGCAAGAGAATAGCAAAACTGGTTGCCTGTGCATCTTTCCAGAAGGCAACTGAAAGTATTCTATCAAAACCGTTGTACAAAGGCATCTCCCTTAGTGGGGTGAAGTGGACAGAAAATTATTTAATTAAAAAAAGAAAACAACAGTCTTCTTTGAGGATTACTTGGCTAACAAATGAATAAATAATAACAATCATTTAAAAAAGTAAAACCCAATACTTTTTAAAGCCAAAGGAGATTTTCCTTTACCATAGCATTTTGTGCTTGACCCTGCCAAAGAGAATGGGCTGGAGCAGAGGTGGCACCTCTGTAATTAAATGCATTGTAGTTGTGATATAGTTGCTGTTAATTCATAGCTCTCCCGACTTTTGGAATTTGTCCTTTCTCTTGAAAGGGCAGGTGGTGGGGTGGAGTGGAGAAGCTTTGGGTGTTAATCCACCCTGGCTTTCTTAAGCCTCCTACTTAAATCATTATCTTAATGAATCACCATTGCTGCTATCTTCAATGCTACTCAGGAACATGCACATTTTAAACAGCCTTAGGGAAAGACCTTTTTGCCTGCAGAGTGCTCTGCTACTTGCGTTTAGATGTTGCCAGGATAGGTACCTTGGATACTTCCTGAGGAACCCCATGGATAGATCATGGGGCCTAGTGTATCACCATGTGTGCCTGCCAGGCAGCAATCAGGGCTTGCCTCGGAGAGAGAGGCACAACTTTGTTTTGTTTTATCTTTCTCATGGTGTGTTAAAATGCCTCCCAGAAATTCCAAAATAGGGTTAAACAAACTTCTCTGATGTTTCTCCCAGCATTTGCTAATTTGTCAGCATCTGAGCAGCTACTAAGAAGCATGGAGAAATTGCATCTGAGCACTGTGACTGACAGTGCTGTTGTGAACAAGTGATGAACATAGTATTACACAAGATTTTGATCTGCAAGTGTATCTATCATTAATTTTAAGAGCTTTAGGATCCATCATAGAAAAGAAGGGAGATAAGCCAAGCAATTAGATGGAGCAGCTATATTTGGGGAAGCATGCCTCTTGGGATTAGCAGAGACTCACGAGGTTGCGTAGTGAATTGTGCATCACCGTGCCAAGTCTGACTTTTGCAGGGCACTTGTTAGGAAGGGGATGGCAGGGAAACTTCTTAAGGCTTGGATGTTTGCTGGGATGAGCTTAAGAACATTTACCTGGTTGGGCAGTGTAGATTTTAATGCATCAGATCTTCTCCCTGCCTGCTAGAGGGAATAACGTAATATCTGCTTCTCTGGTTTGTGGGTCTTCCCGAGTGCACAAATGGAGAAAGGAGCTGTGAGCTTCGAGGAGCTGCAAACTGGCATGCTTTGGGGAAGACTCTGGGAGTGAGGGAGTAGAGATGGCAGGGCTTTGAAAGCTCTGAGTTTTGTATTCTCCCAAGTAATATGGGAGAAGTGTTTCCTTGTGGGGAACTTGGAAATGATCTCACAGAAGAACAGGAGATGGAAGAGATGGGACCACAGTTGCATCTCAACGTGCAAGAGGGTGTTTGCCTTCTGCTGCTGCTTGTGCAGCCCTAAGCCTAGCATAGCCATAGTACTGAGCAACAGCAGACCAGGAAGTGGGGGGCATGAGGAATGGGGTGTCCTTTGTTGTTTTTTTGGGTAGATATTTGACAGTACAGGAGGAGCTTTACTTAGCTGGTTAAGTGTATGTTGATTAAATAACTGGTCAAGTGGCATCAAAGATGAACTTAAACTAGAAAGCACTAGTCTGTGCTGTGCTGTTCTCTCTCAGGGCCAGAGGGACCACCTGAGCCCCCGGCGGAGTTCCCGGTCAGCACCCCGCGTACAGGCTTTGGTTTGCTGTGCAGAGGTAGTGACAGGCGGGGAGCATGGAGCTGGGTGGTGGCGATTCTAAAAACTTCACTGCTGGATAAAAAAGTAATTCTTTAAATTAGACAAAGCAGGCTTCATGTGAGCTGAGGGAAGTTAGGAAGGATCTTGGCATGCATCCCTAGATGGATAATGGCAAATGGTTTCTTCCACGACTGTTCTGGAATGTCATTCTCCTCTTCATGACCGTACATTATTTTCCAAGTTCTTTTTTCCTACTTTAAGCCCCACATATTTAAAAAATAAAAGGAAACACACACATACAAAGGAAAGCTAATTTTGTTTTTGTTTTGGTTTTTTTAGCTGTCTTGAGTTTGGTAAAAAGCTAAGAGATCTGTGGTAGCACTTGCTGGGGGTGCAGATTTTCCCTTGCCATCCCAGCAGAGTGTTTTAGAGCTCTCTCTGAGGTGAATTCCCCCAAACGTTCTTACAGAGACTGAGGGCCAGCTGGGAGGAAATGCTGCACTCTGTGAGCCATCAGCAAACTCTCTGGGTGTTTACCCAGTCTGGTAAACCAAATAGAAACTACCAGTATGCTGCTGTCTAAATTCATGACGTAATAATATCTTATACACTATTCAGTTCTGATTGCCACGTCTGAAATGTAGTGGAGGATCCAGAAATTGTCAAGGATGGATCTCAGGTTAGGCAACAGGATTTCTTTCTTCACCACAGCAAAGGGATGACTTATTACAAAGATTGCAGCTGTTTTATGCTTTTGTTAACTGGGTTGGGAAGGGGAGTGATTCTTTGCAGTTCTTGTGTTGTCTTAACTAAGCTGAATCAAATCAGGCAAACACAGCACATGCTTTCAAGCAGCAGTTATCATGTGAAACTCATTGTCCAAGGGTGTTATGGACAGCAGAAGTGTAAATGGATGCAAAAATCGATGAAGGACAGATAAATTCTTATTAAAAGTGATGGTCTGGATGCAACCTCAGGATCAGCAAATCTTCAACAGCTGCAGAACAAACTACCTATACTCTACCTTGTCAAATAGCATTTTTCTGATGCTATTTAGCTCCTCCTGAAGAACAGAAAGTGAATCCTTTGCTCTATTATAATATGGCTATTTTTATAGTTAAAAAGTAGAAGGGAAACTAGCTACACTGCAGTGCAGTGAACTAGTTTTGTCTTGAAGCCTAAGAGTGCTGAAAAGCATACCAAAATGAAGAGAATTAGCAGCGAAATGCCTCCTAATACCTTAAAAATCTCTCAGTGTTATGAAATGTCTCTGCAGCTTGCTTGCTTCATGCAGTTTCTGACTTAACAAAAAGCTGTCTGGTTAATGAAGCAGTGAATCACTACACTGTTTCTAGTTATTTTTCCCACCCTTATGTTTGTTGCTACAGTTGATCAGGTTGCCTGACTATGTACCTCATGAGCTGCCATGTAGACTCATGTAGCAGCGACACCTTTGACTGGAAGCTGAAGATGCTTTGGGGAGCACAGCAAGGAAAAGGAGCAGTGAGTTGGGAAGGATATCCTAAATTATCTTGTATATGCATAAAAGCAGGAAAGTCTAATACAGAGCAGGGCATATAGTTGTGACTGCAGTGGCAACAGTTGGTATTTTCGAGGTGAAAAAATCAGTTTTGTGTTTTGCTAGATAACTCTACTGTAATACAGCAGTACCTCTTGGCAAGGAAAGCAATGTAAAGTAAAGCACTACAGCATGGCAGAGCAGCTGGAGAACTGTCAGAAGCCCAGCGGCTTGGAATGCTTCCACATGAACCTGGGAGCACACTGCAGCATGGTATTCCTTCGCCCCAGCAAGGGCAGACTGCAGCACGAGCTGAGTGATGCATCCTACAGAGTGCAACCTGGCTCCACGGAGGAGGGCAACAAGAAGCTCTTTAACACAAAACAGCAAGAGTTTCTTCTATTGAGCTTTATCTCCTCCGGGGAGTTTGATGATTTATTTTGCACCTTATGAAGCCCTTCTGCATCTGCATGCTAGGCATCTCTGGGGCAAAATTTTGTAGCTGTCAGCTGTGATTGCCTGCCACACCCAGGTACCTGAGGGCATCAGACTACCAGAGGGGCAGCAAACAGCTTGGGCTGCACCAGGCTGCAGGAAAGCTGCTTTGTCTGATCTGATTGGGCAAACAAGGAAGTAATGAGTCTCTTTTTTTCTTTTCAAGTTTGTATTTCCAGAGGGCTTTGGAGCACGGCACTGGCTTTTATTCCAATGTTTAATTGTTGGATAAACTTAACAGTCTTACTTGTGGTTTTTAAGCCTCTCCACTTTTCCTGCTCCCACCATTCTCCTTGAAATCCAGCAATGCAGTTGAGAGATCAGGGAGATCTCTCAGTGGCCAAGCTACATCTCTGAGGGCCATCCAGAATGATGTAGGAGCAGTGCACTGTGTCTAATCCACTGCTTCTCCCGCTGATATTCCAGTAGGCAGGTTACTGAACGGCCAGGCCAGTCTGTGGCTGTGGATGAGCTCCACCTCTCAGAGCTAGGCTGGGACATGTGTAAGGCACCTCTAATGGAGAGAGTGCTGCTGGATCAGCTGAAGCACAACAGGGACCTTAACAGCTCAAATGTACCTGAGGTGTGTTCTGGCAATGAGTCACTGATAGCTTTCTAGCGGCCATGGGACAGTCAGGTGAAGTTTGCACTTATTTCACATACTGACAACTGTTAGACAAAGCTTTCCTTACAGGATCGGTCTTCTGACTTCAGGAACAAATGGTTCAGTCTGCTTTGACATTTATGCAATGGCAGGGACACAGTACATGTACTGACTTTTAAACTTGCTTTTGCTGAGATACTTCTTTTCATTCCAATCTCCTTAATGTCCTAAAGGATTTCATTTGAAGTTAAGAGACCAAGGAACTTGGGATGCTTGTTTTCCTTTTCTAAGTTGGTGAACAAGGACCAGCTATGTAGAAGAAGAACAAATATCTGCTAGCTCTAAATTTTGAAGTGCGAGGAGATGAGAATTCAGTTTTAAATCCTCTGTTGCAGCTCACTTTAATAAATCATTTTGTTTTAAATGTTAAACATGTTCTGACAAACACTTACTGTGGCAGATAAGGAAGTGAAGTCAGAAAACTCTCAATGGATGGTTATTTTTTGAAGTTTCAGGCAGTATGATTCAAATGTGAAAAGCAGAATGTCTAATAAATGTCACTGGCTGGTCATTAAAATAATAAAAAAGAGGGAAAATGCCAGTTGGATAAATACCTGTAAAACAGAATACATGTTTCAGCTGGAGCTCTGTGGCCCTCTGGTTAGCAAAAACTAATACCAAATGGACAGCAGACTATATTTAGTTGCAAATCAATATGGCTTAGCAGTTACCAGTCACTGATCATCCTTTATGAAATAACGAGAGCGTGAATGTAAAACAAGATTAAAATCGGTAGCTTTAAATTACTTTTTTAAATCCACCCTTCCCCCATCACTTAATGCTATTTGGAAAAAAAAACACAACAAAACAACAAGTAAAAGCACATTAACTGCTGGCACGGCACTGCCCTGATTGTCCTGTATCTGTGTCTCTGTGACTGACACTGAGAGCTCCCTCTGGGTTCATGCATTCAGTCAGTGACAGTTTGGTCCCCCTTTTCTCCCCTTCCTGTTTCTCTCATCTCCATTACCACCCCCAAAAATTAAAAATGGGCAGCTGAGTTTTAAATCTGTCCTGCTTTACATTCGTCTCAAGGTGTGTGAGCTGCCTCTGGAGGTGAGTGCACCTGGCCTCATGCTCCTGTCTGCTGTGTGCTTGAGACAAACTGCGGGAGCACATGGGAATTTGCTTCCAGTCTGTGCTGGACCAATGAACTGGGTGCATCAACCCCCCTGAGTCACCCAGCCCCCAACGAGTTACAGAGCAGAAGTGGCCTGAAGAAGTTACCTGTGTCACCTCCCACGTACATCAGTAGAACGTGTTTTTTTGGTGCCACCTCCACTGCTGCCAGCGTCTCACAGTGCCTAGGGCCATTTGTCATAGGGATGAGCAGACAAACCTGATATGTGCTCAAACCAGGAAATCTGAATTAATTAACCAATGGAATAACTCATGAGCTCTCTCCCAAAAGCTGTTCCCTGAATATAAGAATCACTCGCTGGAAAACGAAGAAGTAATAAGACAGGAGGATCCCGCAGGACTCGTCAGCCCTCTACCTCCGTACCCAGCTGCTGGTCAACAGCTTCTTGCCTCCATCCTTTTTCAGTCTGCTTGTCAAGGGCAAGATGCCCTTCATGAGATAGGAGGCAGGGAAGCAGTTCTTCCTACTGAAGAATACCTTTGCATTGTGATGCAGAGCTATAGTAAAATCAAGTATTTTTTTTTATTATCTGTGCCAGTCATTAAGGTGTGACACAGGAAATGCCATTAAAGCATTTGCTGTCCTAAAAACTTCTGTGTTGGCTTTTTCTACAGGCTGGGCCAGCAGCTGGTATCCTCCAAGGCTCAATGTAGAATTAGGTAGAAATTGCCCAGGGGTGTCTCTTCCCACACTGACTTGAAAAGACATGAGGCTCACTCTCCTTTGTCGTTCTTTCATCCTGCACTAGCCTTATCTGTTTTGTGCCCAGTCAGCATTTCTGCTTGGGAATGGCTGAGTGGACTTCTCTCTGTTAGCCATGTATTTTTTTTAGCTAAAGTAGGCTTTTAAGAGTGTTTGTTCGGCATAAATCAGTTGAGAATTTGCTAGTAATAAGTGCAGATGATGAAGGAAAGAAAAGAATTCCTGGAGCTCTCCTCTCCCCTGGCAGTGCCTTGTCACTGCTTTCGCAGGAGGTCTCTCACTCATCCCTGAGCTGATCCAGGCAGAGGAGCATGAAAGCTGGAGGCTGCGTTGCAGGGTAGCATGTCTGTCTCCAGTAAGCTATGTGGAGAGGGCTCCACGGCATGGAGAGCAGCTCCTCGCATGCAAGGAGTTACAGGACACCGCCGGGGGCAGCTCCAGCTGGTATGCACTGGTACTAATATAATCCCCTAGGACTGTGTCCATGAGACACAAGTGTGACATGTGAAGTATTTAAGGGGACACACCTGTTCTAGGCACAGTCCTGGGCACTGCATGCCTTGGAAATGGGAGGTTTTGGTGGAGCAGGAAGGACTTCCATTTCATCCACAGGAGGGCTTTTCTTTCTTCCTTCGCAGCTCACATTATTTTATAAGTCCCTAATATCTTGCAGTCCTGTGGCCTGTTAGCACTGTGCTGTTTCAGGGACCAGGATCGTGTTTGCATCTGAACTTTTATTTACCTTAGTGTGCAATTCCGGAGTGATTAGCATGAGAGAACAGCTCCTGGACTGAGTGATGATTTGGGTGTAACCACTCCCAAGAAAGGGCAGAGAATTTGGAGAATGTCATCTATGTGTGGGGCTGGGTTTTTCAGTCCTTTAGATGATTTAGATTTCTTGTTGCATTTACTTGTATTTTTATTATAAGATTTCTGTCATGCAATTTGGAGCAGTAAATCACATAAAACTGATATGAGCTTAGCAAATATTTTACAAAAATATTTTGCCACTTTGCTTTGAAACCTCTGAGTGTCTTCTCTCCTATTACGTCCGCATCCACAAAACTGTGAAATGGCCACGTTCGGTAGAGACCAAACAGTGAGCAAATGCAAAACAAGTCTCATAGCTGTGTAGTACAAAGAAATTGAATTGCCTAGATTTTTATCTCTCTTTTTAAAGTTAATTTGGCAGTTGTTTGGCAGAAGGTTTTTGTTGTTGTTTGTTTGTTTTTGCTATTGAAAAGGGGATGCATTAAGATGAAGAAAAAAAGCTGCAGTTTGCCGTATGACTTGATTATAGCTGTCGCTTTTTTGGTCTTTCGAGTAGAAAGATGTTTTTTTCTCTCAGGCTTCTTTTTATCTACTTTTTTGGATGTCACTGTGGAATCTCCCAATTTGCCTTGGTCCCACTCTCTATGCCACTTCTTTCAATGTATTCTGACCCTTGGTGTCTGAAGTGCTTGTTGATATGGGACAGCATATAAGACTGGGGCCAAGATTCCTCCTGTACCCAGTTTATGGTTGTGTGAAAATAGTGCCAACTGGAGGACCTTTCCCTCACATATTCACTTTAAATCATAGTTGCCAGCAAACATGTATGCCAGTGGGTATTAAAGTAATGATGGACAGAAGACAGAGTGAAAGGCATGTTTTGTTTTAGAACTTGGTTAGTTTTTTGGCAGTTAGCTTCATCTTTTCTGTAAAAGCTCTGAATTCTGAACAAGGTGAGCTGGAATAACCAGACCCCGAGGGGACATCAACTTCTCCTTTTCCAAAGTGAAATGTTGTTAATGAGGGAGGAGGCGCTGGAACTGGAGATTCCTTGGCTCCAGCCTCACCTGGCCCATGGGACAGCCTCACTGTGAGCAGGACGTTGACTCCTATGGCATGGGGATGTACGTCTGGAATCTTGTTAATCCTTATCTGAAAGCTGTGCCTAGGGCTTCCCTGCCTGCATAGGTGAGCAGAACTGCTGACTAAAACCCATGGTTTTTAGCCGCTGCATGCTGGTGTTCAGTTTTGGCAGCCCCAAAATCTGAAATACATTTCCTTCCCTGGGGGCAGATACTGGTTTCAGTCTTGTGCAGGCACATTTTTGTATGGATTAATACAAAAATACCTTTGACTATGACACTATGAAGCAGAATATCTCATTGTAAGGTAAATCTCATCCTCAGCTAGGTGTGGTGCCCCCCCCAAGACTTGGCCTAGCTCTTTATCTCTGCACTTCACTGAATTGTGCTGAACAGACACAGCCCTAAGCAAAATGTGGCCTCCCTAGCCTCGCTTGCTGGTGATGTTGGGCTCTCTCCCACCCCTGTCCCTACTTGGATTCTCAAACACTTAATCGACTTCCAACTAAAACAGGGATTTATTCAGTTTCTTTTTGTTTGTTTGTTTGTTTGTTCCTTAACTTCACCCCACTGCAAATTGTCCCTG
The DNA here is from genome assembly GCF_039878825.1 of Excalfactoria chinensis. Lineage (NCBI taxonomy): Eukaryota > Metazoa > Chordata > Aves > Galliformes > Phasianidae > Excalfactoria > Excalfactoria chinensis. The sequence continues at coordinate 11,508,700 of NC_092840.1, forward strand.
CTCAGTTGTTCCAAATACTAGCATCTCTAGGGAAGGGGTTATAAATTGCTAATTTAAAGCCTGCAACAGGATAATTAACTAACCAGTTTGATGTAAATGGCTTAATGGGGCTTTACTACCCCCTTTGAACTTAAAGTAGCACTAAAAAGTAAACTGTAAATACCTCCAAGGAAAGTACTGGCATGCCTGAATGCAGGGCTGTTTGGTTTCAAGGAGCAAGCCTGCTGGACTTGCCAGGAATCCAGTGGCCTTGTCTGACAGCAAACTTGTCAAAGGGCTGAGAGGACATATCAGGCATCCCTTCGGAAGGGCTCTGCTATTTACCTTAGTTCTTCAGGAAATGCATAAATTCTGATATATCAGGCTTTCAAACCTGCCCTGCCTGCTTTGGAAAATTTAAATCACAGTTTAAATGCAATTGTAATGAACTTCATCAGGCTGGATTGAAGGAAAAAAAAAAAAAAAGCCCTGAGGGAGAGGCAGCTACTAGAGTCCACCCTAATTTTCCTGGAGTTCCATTTGCATTAAAATCTTCTGGCAAGTCTGGGCAGAAAAGAGTATTACGTTTTATTTAAGACCTCCTGTTACCCACTGAATCTGCTGAGACAACACCCTGCAGCCCTGAAGCAGATTCCCGTTTCTGATGCATTTTGAGGACTTTTGGGAGAACCTCCACATCTTCATTCTTGCTGGGCTGTTAGAAAATTCCAAAGGAGGAAGCCAGCAAATATTAAGCATCTAGAAATGATGATCACTATGAAGGGGAAGCATCTTGTGCTGTTAGGCATTGATCTCACTTCTAACTGGGGTGTCGGAGGAGAACTCCAGCCCCAAAGGCAGGTAGGAGTCCTTCCTTGTCCCTCCTGCTCCAGAGTGCTGCTTTGCTCCATCTTCTCACTGCACAGGCACCATCCAGACCAGCAAAAATTCCCACTGACTTTCTTGTCTTCAGTGCCCCTCTGTCTCACCACCACATTCCATCCATCGCCAGCAGCCTACCTGGATAGTGGAGGATGTTTTGGAGTTTAAGCACAATCCTCAGTTACTACTGTGATCTCTGGCAAAGAGGATTTAGTTTTACAACCAGGTCTGATAAGTGTTCCTGGTCCTTGGCTGTGCTTTCCTGCATGCTTGACTGCATCACAGTGTGACACCATGAGCAGTGAGGCTGTAAGGCAGAGCAGGCCCAGGCTCAAAGGTGGAGGAAGGCAAGACCCAACCTCTTCACTGGCATCTTTGCTTTGGATGGACTATAACAGATCTAGATCTTTCATCATCTGTAGCTGTGGATCAATTTCTCTGTTTTTTTTTTTTTTTTAATTTTTTATTTTTTTTTTCCTAACCTGCAGAATGGGAAATAATGCATTTGTCTTCTCTATTTGCAATGTTAGTGCTGGCTTTAAAAAAAAGAAAAGCACAAAGCACTGGTGTTGAGGAGGGCAGTGACAGAGAAGTGCAACATCTTAAAACGCATGTCCAACACAGGATTCAGCCCTGCACCCTGACAGCTCAGGTGTCAATGGACCAAATGCTCTGTGGGTCGCTTGGAAGGAGAGGTGACAGCACACCCCTCCATGCTGACCACTGCTTGCTGTGTGTGGGTGGGAGCAGTGCGGGTTTGCAGCTGATGGTGTCAGCAGGGTGTGAGAGCAGAGCATGCCCAGCTTCCTGTTCTGGGCTGTAGCTGTTAATCCTTTGCATTTGTGAGCACTAACCTAGGTCACATATTAAAAAAAATTAAAAATGCATGTGCTACTGGAGAGAGAGACTTACAAGCAGGGAAGCCCTGCACACATAGAGTTCTGATGGCTGCAGACTCCCTCGAAGGATCACCAGAATACCTGAGCGTGCTAGTGTTGATATCTTTGCATCTGACTGGGCAATGCAAACACTTCATCTTAATCCATCATTCCCATATGCTGACCTCTGCCAAGATTCTTGTCATGAGGATTTTCTAATTTTTACCCCCAACAAAACTCTCTGTAGATTATTTATTCCTCAGTCAGTCCTCTGAATAGTAAGATCAATGAAAAAACAAATGAACAAAAAAGCTTTTTCATGTGAGGAAAGCAGAATTCAGTTAAAGAAAAATGTGGATTGTAACAATCAACTTCCTTTCAAGTAAGAGATGCTCTGAGTCGGGGCTTTCTGAAGTTCTGGTATGCTTCACATTGCTTCTAAAAATCATATGGAAGCTTTATAAAAGTAATAATAAACACATATAGCAAAAAGTTAGCAAAACTTAGTTCCATGCACTTTTTGTTTAAAAACACACCAAACCTGATACCCATATTTGATTTTTTTGGTTCAAGACTAACAGGGAAAATATGAGCAGTAAGAGCCAGCACTTCCAAAGACTGCTGCAAAAGAACGAATAAATCACGTGTAATGGCGCTTCCTTGACCTTTCTTCTGTTTTTATAAATGCACAAAAAATTAATAATCACTGCAAATAACAGAAAGTTGGGTGACAATTAGAATATAATGAAGACAAATGTTAGAGTGGTGTCTGCTGCAGGGTCGTGGGTGTGTTCACTGAATTGCCTTCGACTTAGGGAAGGGCTGGAAAATCCAAGTCCTTTCCCAGCATGTCAAAACCAACCTTCTCAAAGGATGTGGTGGTTGTACCAAATCACTTTGTCTGTTTGAAAGCACATGCATAGTTCTGGAACTATCTCCACAAGGGCCATCATTCTCACGTGCAGTTGGGCTATATTACATCAATTTGATAAATTACTCTCTACCCTTTTTTCCTACGGGCAAATGTCTGCTATTTCTCCTCTGCACAACTTGAAAAGGGGTTTTCTGTGAGTCAGCAGAGACAGAAAGTGTGTGGAAGCCATGTTAGCATCAGGGTGGCCTGCCTGCAGAAGGACATAGTACATCTTAGATGGACATAGGACGTCTTAGACAACAACAGATGTATTCTACAGTATTCTACAGTGGAGGATCACTGTGGTTAGGAGGATGCCATTTATACTACAAATTCAGTTCTTTACAGGAGATGAGTACTGTTTGTTTTTGGATTTGTGGTGTGCATTTCCAGTTCCTAAAAAGTTCTATCGTGGTGTCTGCCAAGAAAAAGCATGAAGGGAACAGGTCAATCCCAGATTAATTGACCTGATGAGTCAGAGAGTGTGGGTGGCATCAAAACTCACCACATCATATGAGGAAGATGAAGCACATACCTTGTCAAGTTCAGGAGCCTCAGAAGGTGCATGTTTTGGAGCCTCTGCACTGTGGCACAACAATGATACAATTTATTTAGCCCTTCTCCAAGAAAGAACTGAATGTGGCTGAGTAGCGTGTACCCAAGGGCATAAGATTGAATACAGGTGTTTGGGAAAGCACAGCACCAAAAGGGAGGTTTTAGTCCAAACATATCCACACTAAGCACATTTCTAGCATCACCTGGGATTCTTGACTGGTTATGTTAGAGGATTCTGCTGAAAGTGTTAACGATACATTTTTTCCTTCCAGTCTAAGTTCTAGAATCACTGCTTGTTGTTGTTGTTAGCAGTAGTTGCACATGCTTTACTCCTTTGGCCAGATCCTGATCATATTTATGGAGCTGTTAAACTGCTGAGTTGCTGCTTCTGTGTAAAAGAGGTTTCAGTCCCTCTGGCTGTGTTTGTTTTGCTGCTTTGGTTCTGTTTGTGGGGTTTTTGTTTGTTTGGTTGTTGTTGTTGTTCTGTTTTTTTCCTTAACCAATTTCTTGCTGATAGGGGAGAGCTCTGTGGGAAACAAACTTTTAAAATAGCCTTCTAGTGCTTTTTTTAAACTCTTGCTTGAGGTTTTAAATATGTGAATTCTTGTGAATTCTCATCTGAGTGCCTATGAGAACTGCCAGCCAAGCCTAAATCGTGCAGGAGGTGCGGCCACGTTAGTATTCTCAGAGCTCTGTGGAACAGGCACTCGGCTCACTTGTGTCTCCTGATAGTTTCAGTACTGTCACAATTTCACCCCTCATGCCTGTTTCTCTGGTATCGCCTGTTTTTCCCAAGGTTACCTGCTATGAATATAATCTTCTCCAGCTCTTCAGTCCCCCACACCCATCTTGAAGAGATTACCAAATGAGATGGTTTTAATAGTGCTAAAAGAAGGAAGGTGATCCCGTCTGCGTTTCTCTTTTAGGCTTGTTTCTGACAGGAAATAAACGCACAAATGACATAGCAATTTCCTTACGTGACATCTGTGAAGTGACTAGCTTTTGAAATAATTAAACCTAAGTATTTAAATATTTTGATAAATCCTGGGTTTAAAATCTGTAAAATTTTCCCAGCTGTTCTGGAACCCACAGGTCCATGCCAAGGTCTCAATCCCAGTACAAAATCCATTTGTTCCTTAACTACTGTTGGGCTGTTGGAGGTAACTGTGGAGTCTATCATTCACCTGTCCAGAAACCAAAACTATGTTCACACCAAGCTAATTGAGATGCTTTGGATGATGCAGCTATCATTCAGCATATGACACAGAAGCCAGAGGATGCACAGTATTAGAGTGATGATAAACCTGAAAACTTTCTTAAAATCAACAGAGAAAAAATGCAGCAATTAAGGGTTTCAGGCGATCATGCCAACTTTACTATGCTTTAAACTAGCTTGCAGCATGCCAGGGCTTAATGTAGTATAAATCAACAGAAATGAAAGAGAAGCTGTCTGTATAGACTATGTGATGCAACTGGCAAGCAAGGCATCAGATACTGAGGTGCTCTGTATAGACTAAGTGCCTACAGGTACAAATGCTGTGTGAAGGAATCATTAGTGACACACACATACACGCTGGCAAACTAGACTGTATTTGATGGAAGGATAAGACTCTCCTACAGCTTTTAACATCATCCTTATCATGATCATCTCATGATAAAATATTAATTTCTCCAGCGTGAATAAAAGCATAACACACCTCCCAAATAATCTCTTAAAATAAGAACAGATTGACACATATCAGAGCAAACCACGTCAGAACGACTGGTCTCAACCTACAGCATTACTACCCAGAGTTCAGAAATGGGAATACCAGTACTTTGTTAGGTCTTACAGCCCCCTCTTTGCTTTATAAACTTATCCAGTGCTTAATGAGGTAAGACATGTTTCCTATTTTAATGCAGTTATCATCTTGTGTGATGATAAGGGGTGTTGATTGTCCCTTGGATATTCATAAATAGCATGAATTTTATTAGTGCTGGGTCACAGAATCAAAGAACGGTTTGGGTTGGAAGGAACCTTTAAGATCATCCATTTCCAACCCCCTGCTATAGGCAGGGATGCCTCCTTCCAGCCCAGGTTGTTCACACCCCCATCCAGCCTGGCCTTGAGTGCTTCCAGGGCAGGAACATCCACAGCCTCTCTGGGCGTCTTGTTGCAGTGTCTCACTACACTCATAGTAAAGAATTTCTTCCCAACATCTAGTCCAAATCCACCCTTTTCCAGTTTAAAGCCATTTCCCCTCTTCCTGTTGCTACATGCCCTTATAAGAAGTCCCCCCAGCTTCCCTGTAGGGTCCCTTCAGGTACTGGAAGGATGCTCTGAGGTCTCCCTGCAACCTTCTCTTCTCCAGGCTGAAGAGCCTCAGCTCTCTCAGCCTGTTCCGGTAGGGGAGGTGCTCCAGCCCTCTGATCATTTCCGTGACCCTCCCCTGGACCCACTCTAACAGCTCCATGTCCTTCTTGTGCTGGGGTCCCCAGAACTGGACGCAGTAATTCAGGTGGGCGTCTCACAAGAGCAAAGTAAAGGGGAAGAATCGCCTCCCTTGACCTGCTGGTCACTCTTCTCTTGATGCAACCCAGGATACAGTCTCATTTTTGTAACAACACTTTTCTAGTGAAGTGCTGAAATAAGGATTTTTAGACCTTTGTCTTCAAGGCTGGAACAGTGTGGGCATTCTTTTGCTTTGCTTGCAGTGAAAGAGCAAAACCCAGAGTTCCGGAGCAGTGACTGCTGCTCTGAATGAGTCTAATCCACTGCCTTTGCTTGTCCCTCTGTGACTACAAATCTTGAGTTTGGGTGATGGCAGCAGAGAGCCAGCTTGTTACTGTATGTGTGTGTGTGTTTGTGTTTTAAATAAACAAACAATGGAACAGCAACTTCAACAAACTGAATGGTGCTAATTTGTTATAGTCTTGCCTTCTGGCAGTGTTGAGTTAGAAGCTGAGAAGTCTGGAATTGATGAGAGAGCTGCTGGTTCTTTTGCTGTGAGGTGTGTGTATAGTTCAGTATGATGGGTCCTGTCCTGAGGAGGTTCCTGATTACATGGTAGAAGTACACAATAGCTGGTGGATTTAATGCTCCTAGCTGTCTATCTCACTCCCGTCCTTGAGATCCCTCTCCAGTCACAGGGATAGTTGAAAGAACAGTGCACTTGTTCCAGAATTGCTGCATTTCTCAACCCAGCTATCAGCTTGTACCCGTGGTGACTCAGAGCCCTAAAGCTGTGCTGCAACTGGAAGGCTGCTGTAAGATAGTCTCTGTTAGAAAGGGTCACGGTGTTCCTTCTCCACCACAGTGAACCCTTGCTCCCAAAGCAATGTACAGCACAGAGCTGCCACCCCATGTACCCCCTGCCAACCATGGCCTATCACACTGAGGAACAGACCCCAAGGTTTGGGACCTTTAGCATCTTCTCTTTCCATGTAATTCACTGGGGTATAGATTCTGCCTAAAACTCTCTAGGATTAGCTGGGAGGTAGTAACAGTCCTTTAGTCACATCCTAGATTCTTGCATTGTGAAGGGAGAATTCTATACGCCAAGGCTCAAAGGTAGCTGGAAAACAGGAATTTTGCATACCATGGGGCCTGTACCTGCTACGTGCGTAGAGATACTATTCCTGAGCTACTTTTCTGAATATGTGGGTATGTTATTGGAAAACAGAGTCATTAGATCAACATCAGGTACACCTACCTGTCTCACTTGTAACACAGTATCAAGACAGGGCTGAGCCTTCTCAGTTGTTGCAGGGCTGCAGGAGCACCCGACACCTCCTGCTCCTGAGCCTTTACGTGTTTCGTGCCACTACTATGCTAAGATCAACTGTACTCTGCAGATATGCCAGAAATTTTAGTGCCTGGTTCTGCCTGTCAGCATCTCCGATGTCTATGCTTTTCCTTTCTCTTCCTGTGTAAAAGGTTTCAGTAGTCTTCGTGTCAGCAGTGAAAATAAATGCCTAATATACAAAGCCCTGTTTAAGAATTGGCAGGAAGTTTCATTTCTGACTGCTGCAGCCTGATGCTCCAGCAGCAGGAAACACATCTGTGTTAAGCAGTTCTCTGTTAATCTCTGCCCTAGAGGGAAAACACAACTATAGAGAAGAGATTCTTGCTTCACAGGAGCAAGAATTGCTGTAATCTGGATGTAAATCTGTACCAGAGCTACTGTCTCGAAACCAGTCCAGTAAGTACCTTCATGCAGCATTCAGCCTTTCTTAAACTCAGTACTGCTGGTATTGCTGAGTGTTTCACAGAGCCCTGATGCTGCAGGTGCAGCCAGCAGTGTGCTGCTTTTATGCAAGGTGCGAGCTTTTGGAGAGTGGGAGCTCCAGTTCAGCAAATGCTCTTGGCTCAGTATAGCCCAGGTCATTAAGTAAACACATTTCACTTCTTCGTTGTGTTGACAAGATATAAAAATCTACAGTGCAGAGCAGTCAGAACAGGACAATCTGAGTACAAAAGCCCTATTCGTTCATTATGGTAGGGATTAAGAAACAGAACTGTGAGGATAAGTATGCAGATAGGAATGATGGGATGTGTCTGAGCCCAGCAGATGTCCAAGAAGAATGAAGACCTCCACATCCAGCTCTCTTTTCATGAAAATGCTTTCTATTTGCCAAGCCACTGCTGTTCTTTACATTCACTCTCATACAGATAAAATTCATTACTGTAAGTCTTTTCCATTCAGCCTTTTATCTTTTAAGGATGAAATGGTAATCAGTATTGTTCTAACTTTTTAAATGTGAGACACGTGCAGTAGAACTTAGCATCTTTCCTGAGAATGTCCCCCTTGATCACCCTGACAGAGCTGACTGCAGAAACTCCTGTAAGAGGAGGATGTGCACTGCAGAGGATACCCTAGGTTTGACAAGCTGAGTGCATCAGTAGGATGTACTTTTTCTTGGCATGAAAAGGATGTTCTTCTTTCGGGCAGGGAATCATATCTTAAGTTTCATGACTCTCGTATGACCTGCAGTTCACTATGAATCAACATCATTTTCAGTCTCCAAGAATGGAGAATAAAGTTATTAGTGAAGGATCATTATGAACAGGAGGGTTCAATATTCTCTTTTCCTTCTTCCGTCCTTGCTCCACAGATGTAGCAAAAGCCAAAGGACTCAGCCTGGATCCATGTCGTAACATCTAGAGATGTTGTGAGAGAAGGATTTCAAGGGCTTGGGAAGGGGAACAGGGAAAAGGGAACAAGACGAAGAATCAGCATTTAAGTGCAACTTCTGTTGCCTATATGTGGGTAATGAGACCATGAAGCTCTGGCACCAATTTTGTTGTTGTTGTTGTTGTTACCCATTATAGAAGCATTTCTAATGGTGATATTAGCTGTCTGAATTCCTGGGCAGTGGGGAAGCTGGTGCAGATACTCTGGGATCTGCTGTTGTTGGATATGTGGTCCCTGGTCTCCCTGAAGCTCAGTGCCATTGGAGTCCTGTATGGAGGTGGACAGAAAGAGTCATCAGGAAAACTGCAGAAGCCTTCCGCTCTTTTTCCGTCACAGATCAGCTCCGGGGAGATGGGTGGAGGGGAGGTTATTTTAGTAGTTACATTTTTAAGGCAGATGGCCATTTTAAAATGTACATTTCAATTTTGATTGCAGTTTTTTAATTGCATTTAACAGCGCCTGGTTCTCCATTCTGCATCCGTGCAGCCACGTTCTATTGATGGCCTGTTGTGATTTCAATGGAACATCATGGGATGTACCTGGCACGTCGGGCAGCACTGGATGGAGGTGCCTTTAGCCCAATGTACCTGGCATGGTAAGCGGCAACCAAGTGGTTAATCTGCATTCTACTGCTCATAGTCTTGGCTTGTACAGCAAGGTGTTCCTGCTTTGCTACAGCCTTGCAATGACTGGAAATCACTTTGCTTTCCTGATGTTAGTGCTTTCATGCACAAAGAGCCTCTATCCTCTTTACCCACGGAGATCTCCTTTGCCTATGCAGTTTGCCATGCAGCAAGGAAGGGACTAGCCATGTCAGGCTCTGCTTGTGCTAGGACAGGAAAAAAGGGACTGGGGACATCATCAGACTCTATCCCTCCCCTTGTCATGGTTTTGGGTCAGGAGCTGGTAGCAGTTGAGCATATATTGCCCACGTACAAAACGTCCAAACTTTGCAGCACAAAGGTACCAAACAGGTGCTTGCGTCTAAAACCAAGCTGCACCATTTCTGTGGGTGTCTTGCAAATTGCTTGAGGGAGACAGGATGGCAGTTCCATCTGGCACTAAATGGAATGTAACAAACTAGATAAGGGCCACTTTAAGTTTGCTGATATGGTATCTTCTGTGAAATAATCCTCCATTCTCCTCCTTTCCATGTCTACACCTGCAACAGCAGCTGCACATCCTGCTCTGTCCTGCATGTTGCTTTCTCTCCCTTCCCCAGTTCTGCAGACCTCTCCCCTGTAGCTTGACATGTTGGTCCTACCTATTTTGAAGTGTGAGATTGATACACTATTGTGAAAAACAAGGGTGCTGCATCCTCCTGTTTTCTGCTTGAGACCATCCCAAAGAGCTTTTGCTGTTCCCCTGCCAATGATGAAAAAGTGCATGTTCTTGCCTCTGCTTCCAAGTTCTGCTGTCTGCCTTCTCACAGGGGTTGGGGATAGAGAACCATTTGAGCTAACACAGATCATGCATTCCTCTGTCTGCCTCTGCTGCTTTGGAATGTGAATACATTTACAAGGTATGGGCTAATGACCTGCCAACTGCAGCAACTGGGGGGAAGGTTAGCAGCCCTGAAAGACCACTTCACTAGTACCTCGGGAAAGTCATAGAAGTAAGTTCTCTAGGGGAATGGGGAAAGGAAGATCAGATGAGCCAGCAAAGAGTAGGAAAGCCCTTCCCACAAGGGTCTTCCAATTCTCTAAAAAGGTTAGTTACTCTGAAACAGAAGGGTGAAGAATCCACCTGTTTCAGTTTCACCTCGATACTGTAGTAGCTGGACACAGCATTTTTAATGTTGGAAGTAACTTGGTGGGAAAAAGCAACAAAGAAAGCAATTGGTTTTGTTTGTCTTGTTCTTCCCCATGCTCACTACCGCATGTCTACTTGGTGCAGCAGAACTGCTTAGCAAGGAAGAATAATAAGTAAGCAGGACCCTATTTTTTCCTAAGTATATGATAACATGCATGTTAGGCTAATGCTTTAATGGCATCTAATTCAATACATCACATTTAGTCTGTTTGCTGATTTTTATCTGCAGTACTGTTAGTTCACTGTTCCAGTGCTTGGTATATAGCCTTCTCATTCATCCACAAATCCTCTCCACAAAATGAGTGATTCCTTAGATCTGTTTTTGACTGATTCTTTGCTTCACTATTGTTGCTTCTTAAAAGGTGAACAGCATTCGTATGCTAGAATCTATAAAATGGGTGAAATCAAATAGCAGCTCCTACTAGATGCTGCTAAGATAACACATTTAGCATTTATTGAGGGATTACTTCTAGGAAAAGATTTAGGAATATTAAAGAGACTCAAATCTGTAATGAATATGTAGATTTTATACTATTTACAGGGAGTGAAGGGATTCCTCTTCTCCTGTACGTTGGTAACCTAATTTTCAGTGATTTCCAAAGTCTTTACAGAGATGGAGAACAAATTACATTTTTTCTGTTTTGTAGTGAGAGCAGCAAAGCTCCTGGAGCTGCTGGTGTGTTCTCCACAGTCTCCAGGCTCACTGGATGACTGTGTGCTCAAGCCTGGGCACAGCAGCTCAAAGTTACCCAGCTCCTTGGGCATTATTGCTTGTGAAAATGCTTTTAGCTTGCGTAGCTTTGTTCAATGTGTGGCATTTGCTTGCAGCATTGCTGTAATCTGTGATTTGTGCTCTGCATTTTTCATATCTTTGCATGTGCTGTGTTGCAGTGTCATGGATATGGTGGAGTCGTAGAGAGCCTCAGTCTTGCTTTCTTCCTTACTTGCACAAGAATACCTAAGCAAGTTCTGCTTTGAAAACTGTGTGTTTTGAATGACTAGGAAGCAACCTAAACCTGAAAAACCATCTCTAATTCTATTTGACCAAAGCCTTCTGATCCTGTTCTAAATGCAAAGGAGTGAAATTCTGCACACCAAATTCAATGCTGAAAGACTGTGACCCTCAGCGAGATATCTATATGTTCTTCATTTTGTTGCTGTTGTTTTTTGTTTTAACAGAGGACTCCCCCTGAATGGGGAATTTGTGGTCTTTTTTTTTTTTATTTATTATTTTATTTTATTATTTTATTTCTTATCTTGCAGAAAACAGAAGAGGAAAGGTTCTTAAAAATTATACTGAAATACACAAAATATAAACCACTGATTTTTCAGGGTCTTTTGGGGCTTTTGTTATTAATACTGGTGGTGATGTTGTCCATGTCTTCAAGGTTTGTTAAGAACAATTCTCTTCAAACTGATGGATAGGAAGGCCTTCGTAAGGCTGCACCTGCCATTTGTTTGGGAAGATCTGCTCAGTTTTATACAGGACTTAGCCTTGTAGTTATCTTTGATCCCACGCTTTCCACCAGAAGTGAGAACTTAGGAATGCCGTAGGTCAAGGAATAATGCATACTTCTCCTTTTGCTAACAAGATTTCCAGCATTCCCCTACCCACAAAATGCATCACCACTAAAGAAGGGTTTATAATTGGTCAACTCTGGAAAACATCTGGAATTAATTTATTTGTGTCCAGGACTGTATAAGATACATAAGATGGATATGCCAACAAAGGTACGTCAGTCAAAGGGTATGTTCTGACCCATGTTGCTGTCCTGGAAAAAAACCCTCAGTGGGCAATTATTGACAAATGTTTATATTTGAAGCTCTAAACTTGGCTGAAGGTTTTGCCTGCCCCGATCTATTACATTCATCTTGTTGGGGCTGCTAAATCCATGTTAGACTTCAGCTAACAAATTTAAATTTGATAGATAGTGTTGTAGTGCTTAAACTTGACTGCTGCATTTAAAACCTACTACAGGTAATAGCCTACCTCATACTTATGTCCTACTGAAGTTTTACTTCTGTAAAATTTGACATGAGATAAATACAGGTAATTTAAACAATGTGTACTATGCTAATTTTTCTGCTGCAGAACATACTGAGTTTTAATAGTAACATTATCTTCCTCATAGAGGCCAGTAAAAAGCAAAATATAATTCTGGGTCTGCTTTGAGGGCTTTCTCTGAAGGCTCATTACCTCATTACCTCATTTCAAGATCATTTAAGGCAGAAGGGTTCCCATTTGTAGCTGCAACTAGCCTTCACTTTTTTCAAAGGCTTATACAAACATGACTTTGGAGATTTCTAGACCTATGCTTCAAGTGCCATACAAATGGGGAGCAAACTCACTTTGATTTCAGGAACGCATATTTTTTTGTTAGCCTGTTCAGGAAAAAAGTGCTGGCTGTGCTCTTTCCTTTCTCTTCCAGCATTTCTCTTTATGGAACTCTTAAAAATTATATTGAGGGACTTTGCATATTATATGCAAGGAGAAGCACCATTATATTTGCAGTGCAGTAATAGGTGGTCTCTTGATACTGCTGAGCAGAATGCATTCATATCTAGAGGCAGAGTGTTATGTTGCAAGCCAAGTTTTTGTCCTTCCCTATGAATATATCTTGGTGACCCAGAAGTAAGTGCTTTTACTGGCCTGGTCAGATAAAAGTGGGCTTTTGGTGCCTCTCTTGTTGCTTCTTCCTTCTAATTGGCAGTTCTGGAAGAAAGCTACTACAGCCAGACACACTGCCTGTGTGCTGCAGCTCTGATGTAACCATCTACAGCAAAACTTGTTAAAGAGCTCAACATTGTTCACAGGTGGTAATGCCTTTATGTTTTTGAGAAGTGGCAGGATGAGTTTCCATGACAGAAACACTATAGAGAGAGAAGAAAACACTGGCTAAAACCATGGCAAGCCTGTGTTTCCTTCTTTGGCTGGGACCCTTTTTAAAGCCAGACATCTTGAGAAGTATTATTGAGCAGTAAGTAAGAATAAGGTATGAAGGAGGCTTTTTAAACAAACAAATAAACAACTATGGAGATATCACTCATTATCCCTTTTCTTGTGTACACATACTTGACACAGAGTAGATAAGCCCAGATCAGCCCAACACTTTATCATTTGAAATTTGAAGTGACGGAATGGAACACACAAGCAATAAAAGCATTAAGTCAAGATGATTTTAAGAGAATAATCCCTTTATTTCAATGGATGTAGGGTCTGCTCCTCCTTCAAAAGAAGAAATCTATTTCAATAATAAGATGAACTGGGAAAGAAAGGGAGAAGGGGAGAGCTAAAGGTAGCTGGTTTACGTTTGAAGCTCAGAAATTATTTTAAACAAATTTAACATTAACAGCTATATGCCTATTAGAAGTAGTAGCTGACACTTTCAAACAAAAATATCATCATCATCAACAACAAAAAAAATAAAATTAATCTTGGATTCTGAATGCAGCCCCAATTTTGAATTCTAGCTTCTATATGTTCTCATATCTACCAGATTTGCAGGTGGCAGTTACTTTGGATCCTCCTCAAACCAGCTGTTTAATAAAGGCCATCAGTATAAATCAATATAAATATCTAAAATAAACTACATTGTAAATACCATTAGTGAAATACATGAACTACACAGAGGTAACCACAATCTTACTCTCTTCCCAGTATTTCAGGGTAGAGAGACTGTGAATTGAGATTATCTTTCAAAACTAAGGGAGAAAAATTAACTTAAGAAAACACTTTCAGATTGTTAAATATTCTTGGTAGCATTTAGCTAGTTCAGCATCCTGAATTTCAGGCAGTGCAGGGTTGATTCTAGCACTTAATATTAGTGGATTAGGATATGGACATTGCCTGGGGGGTGGTTTTTAAAGCAGCCTTTCGTAAGGAGATTTCCCATTGACACCTCCATGTCATTAATTCCATCTCCACTGGATTTAGTTGCTATATGTCATTTTCTCAACCCCAGAGCCGCTGGGGTTTAATGTGCTGTAAGACAAGAAACAAACTACATGTTAAAGCAGGGAAGCTGAAGCTTATGCTAATTATTTTACATGCTCAGATATGCAAATAGCAGATAGTTAATTTTTTTCCTTCCTTTTTTATCCTTCTCCTCATTCCTCCTTCAGATTTATGTTAGGAAAGGCAAACTGCTTTCCCCTGTACCTAACTATTGTTTTCTCACTAGTGTCTTTTGAATAGTAATTCCAGCCAACAATGATTTCTTTTGTAAAAATCTAATTTTTGAGACTTGAAATCTTAGTGTGAGTAATACTTCTCTCTGTATTCCAAGCAGGCTCACAGCTTGCAAGGCTGGATCATACCTGAAGCACCTTAGTCAGTGTCAAGTTGAAGAAAGACTACACACTGTTAAGCCGGTCTACTAAATGTAGACGTGTTTGAGTGGAAACAGCAGGTTCACACTTCCCATCATCCTGTTTTGCAGGTGGTAAAGTGAAGGTGAAAGGAAGCGAAGGTGGAGATGGAACTGCCAAATCATGCCAAACAACTGCTACTGCAGCTGAACCAGCAACGAGCCAAAGGTTTTCTCTGTGATGTGATCATTGTGGTAGAAAATGCCCTGTTTCGTGCCCATAAGAACATCCTGGCAGCCAGCAGCATGTATTTCAAATCCCTTGTCCTGCATGACAACCTGATTAACTTAGACACGGACATGGTGAACCCCACCGTGTTCCGGCAGATCTTGGACTTTATTTATACTGGTAAGCTCTTAACGACTGACCAGCCCGGTGAACAGAACTTCAGTGCTCTCCTCACCGCAGCAAGCTACCTCCAACTGCACGACCTGGCAGCGCTCTGCAGAAAGAAGCTGAAGCGGAACAGCAAGTCCTTCGCTGGCAAGGCCAGTGGCCTTGGTGTTGGCAGATCTGCCAGGAGTCAGAGACTTTCCACTGCTTCTGTCATTCAAGCTCGCTATTCAGGGTCAAATGAGGGGTTGAAGGGCTCGCATTCAAAGGAGCTGTCAAAGGGAAAGCTCTCTGATGATGAGGTCTTTATCAGCAGCTCCAATCAAGAGAACTGTCACTCCTTAAGCAGGGGAGCCAGTAAGAATTGTGGTGGGGGTGGTAGTGCAAATGGGAGCACTGGTGACCAGGAGCTAGGCCTCGATTTGTCCAAAAAAAGTCCATCACTCCCTGCTGCAGCCTCCCACGATGACACGCAGCACAGCGAAAGCCAGCATGGCTCTCCTCAATCTGCCTCAGCCCCTGCAGCCAACAGTGCCTCATCATTTGACGAGTCTGGAGTCGGAGCCCCTCACAGCATAGCAGACAGCAGTGACCCCATGGAGATGGATCTGAGTGAGGAGTGCCACCACTCGCTGACGGAGAGCAGCCAGCGCAAGGGTCTCCGGCATTCGTCCCGTAAGAAGGAGTGGGTCAAGAAAGACAATGCCTTTGACCGAAAAGATGGGGGCAAAGACAGGGATGAAGGCGAAGGGCTGCCCAATGGGATCTTACTGGGGCCCTTGTCCAAGTCTGTGGAACGGAGCCTCGCTGGGGCTTACTGTGCAGACATGCCCTACTCGTGTAAGGAGGAGGTAGAAAATGGTAAGGAGAACAGTGATGACAGCGGCCAGAGTGAGAGCGAGAGTGGTGGGCATACCAGTGCCAACTACATCTACCGGCAGGAGGGGTTTGAACCAGTGGCGTATGGTGACAACCTGTATGTCTGCATTCCCTGTGGCAAAGGCTTCCCCAGCTCTGAGCAGCTGAATGCCCACGTGGAGACACACACTGAGGAAGACCTTTACATCAAGGAGGAAGGCACGTATGGCGGCAAGGATGAAGCTGAGGATTTGTCCAACCCCAACCAATCCTACTCTGCGGAGTCCCGGCCCTTCAAGTGCTCTGTGTGTGAGAAGAGCTACAAGGATCCAGCGACACTGCGACAGCATGAGAAGACTCACTGGCTGACGCGGCCTTTCCCTTGCAACATCTGTGGCAAGATGTTCACACAACGGGGCACCATGACACGGCACATGCGCAGCCACTTGGGGCTCAAACCCTTTGCTTGCGAGGAATGCGGGATGCGCTTCACCCGGCAATACCGACTGACAGAGCATATGCGTGTCCACTCAGGAGAAAAACCCTACGAATGTCAACTGTGTGGTGGGAAATTCACCCAGCAGCGCAATCTGATCAGCCACCTGCGAATGCATACCTCTCCCACATAAGCCAAAGACTCCAGAATGAGCTTCGAGCCCATCCGCAGTGATTTACCTTTCTGTAAGACTTGCTGCTTAAAAAAAAAAAATAGAAAAAAAGAAAAAAAAAACAAAAAGGGGGCAACTCCCCATACTCTGTTCAGACATGGGAGGCCTAAACAAATTTAGCTTTAACATGTTTTAGAAAAAGTTTTTTGTTTTTTTTTTTTTAAAAAAAGAAAGAAAGGTCCACAGCTGAGCTGATGCATTTAGTCCAACTGTCCCTCAAAATCTTGGTGATCAAGCATGAAATGTCACTTCTTTCCCTGTGCACTGACTTCACTGTCATTTTGATAATCTGAAGTAAGGAGGACCACAGGAAACTTTTGTCTCTGCTGGATCCAGCCTCCCTGTTTCTTTCCTATACAATGCTGCGGCCCTAGTCATGTCCTCTCTTAAAATCAAACTCAGTAGGGTATTTCTTGCCATTCAAAGGAAAATACCATACGTCTGTGAAAAAACATTGCATTGCCCTCACAAACGCGGAAGCTGTGTCTGTGGGCCATCTTGCAGGGTTGGCAGCCCCACTGGATGCCATGGTAAAGCCACAGCAGTGGTGGAACCCACCACCCACCCTGCTGGGCTGGCCATGGTGGGGACAGCCATCTACCTAGGCATGCAGTGCCAGGGTGCTTTACTTAAAGACATGGTGATGCTTTCCATGCCATCCCTTGCTCATTTGGTTTTAACCTTAATCCTTGGCATAAGTAAAAACACGCCGCCTTTTCCCACAAAACATGCAAACCTCTTCAGCCTTACCCATGACTGAACAGGGACTGGATGCCCTGGGAATTTCTTTCAGTGAGCAGGGGGTCGTCTTTACTTTTCTAGTAGTTTCGTATGAATATTCTTTGCTTAGAGGTACTTTTATTAAAGGAAAAACCATTGTAATGTTTATGTGAATGTTTGAACTGGAAGGTCTGAGGTTAATCCTATGGTGGGTGGGTAGGGAGGGGGTTTGATGTAGGCTGGACTTGCTACAAGTTCTTTAGGTACTTTTTTATTATTGTTTTTTTTTTGTTCGTTTGTTTGTTTTTGTGTGTGTGTGTGTATGTTTTTCGCTTTCCTCCCTCACTAAAGAACAAGTCTGTGTGGACAGACTTGTTACCTTTGCTACCTCTTGAATTCATGAGAACAATAAGATGGTTAGTGAAAGATTAGGCTTTTTTTTTTTTTTCTCTTATTGTAAGTAATTAAATGTATAAAAGTAGAAGCTAAATTAAATTAAGGGATTTTTACCACCCTGTCCTTCCATCAAAAGTCAGCTAGAGAAATGTTAAAGCAAAGCTCGGCCAAAGACAAAGCAAAAAATATGCTGAGCCAGAAGCTGTGCTGGCTGCTTGGACTGGCTCACTTGCGGTCTCTTGGCTGTTTGTAGTCACTTTTAGCTAAAAGAAGTAAACTTCTCTGAGCTTTCTGGGCCCTTTCCAGCTTTGTTTATTGAATCTGAATACTGTGGGGAGAGGAAAATGCATCCCCCCCCCATCTTCCACTTCCCCAGCACATCTGGGTCAGTCTGTAAACACCTGGCAGGACAGAGGGTGAGGGCATAGCAGCCTATAATTTACTAGAATCCAGAGTGCAATAAGGTGGAGGAGAGGAGGAAAAAGCAAACCAAAGTGTTTCATATCCTCCCTTTTACACAGTTTAACACACGCACACAAAAAGAAAGAAAAATGAAAAGAAAAAGAAACAAAATGTTCTTGCAACATCTGCATAAGACATCACAGCCAACAGCTGCTATTGGTTTAGGAGAAGAGACAGAGAACTTAGCCCACCAATTCTTGGCCCCCTTGACTTTGTTGGCGTGACCTTGTGGAAAGCTATGGCTTATTTCAAGCCTCCCGTGACTGTGGTGGTAAAAATTCACAGCCAGTAGAATCATCCCTTCTGAACTGAGAAGTTTACACTTGTATTTTTTCTCTCTTTTTTATTTCCCTCAGTATTTCCAAACCAGTATAGTCTGTGCATCGGGTTTACCAAACCTCACCTTTTATATTTAAAACTTTTTTTATTTTCTTTTTTAAGGTTCGACCAAAAAAGAAAAAAAAAAGAAAAAAAAAAGTGGGCATGTTTGTCTAAAACAAAGAAATATAAGCTTTTTTTTTTTTTTTTTTTTTTTTTTTTTTTTTTTTTTTCTTTTTTTCTCCTTCTTCTTCTTTCCTTTTTGTTAAGATGGACTAGTCCAAAAGAAGTTTTTGGGTCAACTGATCGAACTGAGGAAGCTGGAATCCAGGCTCCAAGCAATAGACTAACCAAGCAGCGCCTTGGCCTGGTGTCACGTTACAGGGAACACGCTGCCCCTCTCCTGCCAGCTCTGCTGTGCTGTTTGCTCCTGCTATTGTCTGCCTGCTCCGGCCCCGCTGCGAGCTGGGGGCAAGAGGGGCGCACAGACTTTTCACTTCTCATTGTGCTGAGGCACGCTATTTTGTTTTGGGGGGGCTGTGTGTTTTTTTAGTGTCTTTAGCACTTCCACATTTTGAATTTATATTGAATTTTTCTTCCCTCAGTTCCCGACCAATCCCCTCCCTAAGAACGTCCCCAGATTCATCTTTGGGGAAAACAGGGAAGGCCTTGTCATCTACCTTCTCGAAGTGAGTCCCAGCAGGGTGCAAGGACAGCCATGCAAAATTAGTTCCAAGGCACTTTCATGCTGCCTTCACCTTCCCTCTAGCAGCCTGAAAGCTGAGCTCAGCCCCATGCTGGCTTTGGCTGCTGTCACAGCAGAGCCTCCTTTTCTGCTGGCTGGCTCAGAACCCACCAACTCCCGATGTCCACAATCTTTAGCTCTCTTAGTGAGAAACATGCAGCTGGCAATAAGCTCTGCCTCCATCGTAGGTGTTGGGCACCATTTTCCGCCCCCTCTGCTCATAGCCCAGCAGCTTGCTGTGGTGATGGGGTGAATGGGAGAGCAGCTGTGCAGAGGCCCTGGGAAGCAGCTGAAGCTGAGGCTGCTGAGCCAAGGCATGGAGCAACCACAGCTCAGGGATGCATGGCCAGATCCAAAGTGGGCAACCAACCTGCTCCCCTTTGTTTAATTCCATTTTTACAAGCATGCGTATGAGTGATGTAGCCTCTCCTTCCCTTTCTAGGTCCCCTCTTCAATTCTTTCTTAATCTTTGAGAATCATTTTGAAATTTCAGGACCCAGTGCTTTCCTCCCACCCCACCCCCAGAGCAGCTTTTTGACTTTATCCCCCTCCCCCAGCACTTAAACAATACGACATAAAGTCTGTGTACAGCGAGAGTATTGTACAAAAGGAAATTCTGTTCTTTTTTCAAGTAGCTGTGTAAAGTTGTGTTCCGTAGATTGAGTATAAACATTTTCCAAATTGTGACAGTAATAATGAATAACTAATAATACTCAAAGCTTCAGGGACTGTTTAAGGCCTGCTTGGGGCCTGAACACTCAACTGCATTTGTACGACATAGTATTGTATCAAACATTTTTCTGTATTTTAATGAGAAAGCAAAACACTAGTTTCATATTTAAGATTTTAAGAGTTTTGGGGCGGGGGGAGGGAGTTGCTTGGTTTTTTTTTTTTTTTGTTTTTGTTTTTTTTTTTTTTCAAGATACACAGAGAGCCTCAAGAGGAATAAAACATTTAAAGAGAAAAAAAAAAAAGAAAAAGAAAAAAAAAAGAAAAAAAGAAAAAAAAGAGAAAAAAAAAAAAAGAGGCCTGGCAACTTAAGCATATGCTTTAGTCACTTAGTTCCAGAATGTTTTCGGAGTAACAGGAAAAGATAAAATAGTGAAAGTTGTATAAAAAAGAAGCTCATACCCAAATTCACAAAACTATTTTTTAAACCAAAGCACATTTGAATGAGTATGGAACCTCACTTGGCTCAGAAAAGTACTAATATATTTATCTCATTGTTTACATAAACTTTTACAGTTTCAGACCTCAACAGATCTAGGGGCCAGTCAAAATTAATCTTTGCTTTTTCCATTGGTTTCTCTTCTGAAGGCTACTGCAGGTTCCCCAATCAGGAGGGGGGAACTGCAAGCCAGCCTGCATTCCAGCACTGAGGGCAGGGAGGGAGAGCAGTCAGAACTATGGCACATAGATTTAGATGAGTCTCCAGCTCATGAGGGATGCTGCTGGGCAAGACCCAGGCCCTCATACTGTGCAGGCCCTGCTGCTAAGGCCCCCGGTCTACAGCCATAGGGAACAGCCAGCTTCTTCCTCAGAGGAGCCTGAGTGGGAGGGCAGAGGAGCCCCAAGAGAGGGTAGAGGGGTGGGAGAAGTCCTGGGGATCAGAGAAGAGTGTCGTCAGAAATGAGGGAGCTGCTGTACCCAGCTCATCTCCCTAGTGCCAGCAATGGCTGAGCTAGGTTTAGCTGTTTTCCAGCCCTTACTGCAAGACCTCCAAAACCAAATTCCTGGCAAAAATAAATGAAAGCCCAGCTCTGTGCATTTGGGGAAGTTAGCAGGAGCCACAAAGATCACAGAAAACACCAAAGAGCTATTGACACGCAGCTTCTGTGAGGCTCTGTGGCTGCTGATGTGGAAGAGCATGCACAACTCTGTGCCACGCTCTGTGCCAGTGTGGGCTGTGCAGAGGCAGCATCTCCCTGTGAAATGCAGTGGTGGCTAGGGAAGCTTTAATGGTCTGGGGTGAGGGCATGAGCGCTGGCACGTAGCTCCCTTCTTCTGCCCAGAGCTGCGCTGGGGCCTGAGCTATGCTGCTCTATCTGAGGCACCTTTTAATTAAACAGCCGGAGTGATTCACTCCATATCTTGCAGTCATGTGCAAAGAGACCAATCAAAACCCATAAGGCTTTCTAGGTGAAACCTAAGCTAGATTTGCATGTTAGAACAGTCTAACGATGACCAATGAAAATGGTTTGCAAAAATATTGCTGAAGCCAAAAAAATAATAATTTTTTTTTAGAAAACCTCTCCATCATTAGTCCTGACCCTTTGTAGCTTTTACCTTCTACACCAAAGGCACCTCAAACATTTGATGGGGAGCTGATGGAAAATGAAATATTAATTTTGCCTGGTCTTAATATCTAACAAAGATGGTGCAAACACTATTTGACAGTGTTGTTTTTGTATCAAGATGTATGTGCAGTAATGAATGTATTTATTTCTCAGATTCTGTATGCACAGTTTTGCAATGTAATTCAGAAAGTTGCAAACACAAAGATGTGTCTGCAGGGTCTTCTCTACAGGATTTCAAAAAAATGAAAAAAAATATATTTAAAAAAAAAAAGAAAAAAAAAAAAAAGAATCTCAGAGACTCTCAGCATAGCCATAAACCATAACCTGTGAAGACAATACAAAGACTGGACTTTTGTAGCTTTGCATAGAAGAGGAATTTATGTTTTGCTGTATTTAAATGTTTCCAGTTACATTGTCACTCTTTCTAAGATTCCTATTTGTTTTTGTTTTTATTTTCCTCTCTGTCGTGTATGTAGAAAGCATTGTTTTCAAGCAGTGCAGGTTCAGTCTGGGTTAGCAGTATTTTACCTTGTCGCTTCAGTTCTGAAAAGCAGGAGTATGGGTCTTGACCAGGGGAAACATCCAGTGCACTCAGTGCAACCAAGTGAATTTTGAGGTGAATGTTGGCAAAATCTGGAGAACATAGAAGTCATCAGAGGAACAGCTGTGTGCTTCCAGTTGCAGCTTGTGACTGAGATGAGTCTAATGTCCTGCCTGAAGGTCAGAAAATAGCTTCTTTTTAAAACTCCCTCTCATCCTCCACTTACTTTTTACTGTGGAAGCAATAAGGCTCTGAAAAGTAGGGAGTCAATGCCTAAGATTGTGAGAGGAAGCATTGTGCCAAACTCAACAGCATCTGTGCCATCTTGTGATGGGCCTCATAAACAATATGGAAGCATCAGATTCCCAGTCTAGAAAAAGCTATATTTTGCAAGCCTCTCATTCCAGTACTGGTAGAATTAGCAGTTATGGACCTGCAACAGTCTCAAAAATTAGAATAAAGAAAGGGGATATTTGTTGATTTCTGCGATCCTGGAGGATTTAAGTGGACTTCAGCATTTTTTCTTATTTTTGTTTGAATTAAATGATTTTCTCGTCATGAACAAAGTTTCTTCAAATACTGTTTTTTCCATGAGCTTACTCTTGTGCTCAAGAACTGGCCATAATCTTGAAAAAGAAATTCTGGAATCCTGAGTTTCTTTGCACTGATTTAAGTCCTGTGGTGCACTGTTGCCCTGATTTTGGTGCAGGAGACAAACAGGCAAGTTTATCTTTCCTCCTGTTGTAATCATCCTCTCCTTTCCCCCTTTCTCCAGTTTTTCTATGCATTCTGAAGCCTAGTGTTGAACATACAAGGATCAGCAGATCAGCGTTTATTGAACAGAACAGACCCTGCAGGATGCCATGTGGAGGGAGGGTTTAAAACAATATTTCATGCAATAAAATCTGCTGGCAGTTGAGGCCCACACTTTGTAGTGCTTGCTTTTCCTGAAAGGTAGGATGTTTTTTAGACTTCTCTTTCACAAGTTATCAACTGAAGCACCTAGGACAGCTGTTCCAGCTTCCACAAGCCAGTTAGAAACTGGCTGAGGATAACTTTCCTAATGAGGACAGGACCTTATTTTGGCTGGCTGCATATTTTCTCCTGTGTTATTTTAATATTTTAAATGCAATTAAAAGGAGGGATGTTCCATCTCTCTCAGTTTTGTTGTTTTGTTTTTTTTTTTCCTTTTTAATTTTAAGCCTTAACTATCAGTCAGTCGAGGTGCCCTGGATGTTTCCTGGGGAAGGGGAGAACAGGGGAGGGTAAGGGAAAGGCCAACACTCCTGCTGCAGTGTTCTGTTCATTTCCTTCAAGAGCTTGAATTCAGGTCAGAGCCACATGTAGTTGTGGCTTCAACTCAAGTGTCATATAAAAAGATACAGAAAGTATAATATGATTTCAGCATTCAGAAATTTGCAGTCTTAATGTACAGTGATGAGAAACTGTTATTTTATGATCTTTTCATTAAAAGCTTGATTGAAAAGTTATATTTTTTGCTCTTTCTGACTGTGTCTATGTTTTCTCCTCCCTCATTAATTCTTGCTATATCACAAACAGACAAAGTCTAAATAGTCACACACATCTTTTCAGGCACCTACTGCTCACAAGCCAAAATCTGTGCTTGTTAGAATGTAAGAAAGGATGAACACCTAGCCAGGCTAGCATACAGCAAATGTGCAGGCAAAGGTGAAATACCTCCACTGTCCTTTCTTATGATTCTGAGTAAGTTGAGGCTGTTTTTGAACAGCTTCTCCTGCTTTATTCTTCTCACATCCTAACCACAGTTTAAAAGCAATGTTTGTCAGGGACAGTGATGGTAGACATGCCTACAGATCTGCATATCCCTTCAGCCTGTTTGGGCTGTAAGTAAGTCTAACTACATTGGAACATCTTTGAGGATCAGAGATCTCTGATCCAGAGATCATCTGAACCAGAAAAGTTTCCCAAAAGAAACTATGGTTCTTTGTTTACATGTGGTACAGGTTAAAAAAAAAAGGGGGGAAGTGCCTCCAGGGAAGATGACTGTAAGGAATGACAAGAGCACTCACTGCAGATTTCAACCTCTCAAATACAAAGAACCAAACATTTCTCTTTAGACAGCTTAAGTGCAAACCTAGCTAAATTAACATTTTCTTGGTCTGGATTCTTAACAGCATCTTCCTGTTACCAGGCTATCTTTCTGGACCTTAGCATCTTTCAATATAACATATATTTAATGAAGACAACTAAGTACCTGCACCATAATGCAAGAGCCAAGTCTAGCTCTATGCAACATTACCACTTTGTCACACAGCTCATCACAAGAGTTTTGCTGTTTCTCCCAGAGCATTAATAGGCTGCAGAGTGATCCTGACGTTGAATTCAAATATTTTGTTCTTTTTTTTTTCCTTTTTATTTTTTCCCCAAACGCAGTGCTGACTATATTTCCAAGTGACTGACTGAGGGAGTTCAAGTTTGGTCAGTTTCCTGACAGGCTGCAAAGTCAGCAACACTGGTAAGAAAATCATTTTTATTTGTCCTTGGAGATGTGTTTTACCCAGCAAGGTTAAAGAGAAGGACTCAAATGAACAGAAAAACAGATGAAGAGCTACAGAAAGCCAGCGGCTGTTTTTCAGCAGCTCAGATGTGGTAACCAGTGTGTACTCTTCTCCCAGCGACCGACGACATTTCTCTCTCTCTCTTTTTTTTTCTTCCTAATTTCTTCTGGAAGTTTTTGCTTCTTGGCCCCCATTTCTCTGTGGCGTGAGTGGTTTCCAGTGTATTTAATGGACTGCATGTTCTATTTCGCTTTCATTGCTGCGGTCAGCTCCTTTTCATCTCATAGTATGAGTTGTCTCATGTGACAACGATCCATAACTCTTCATATAATAACACAACTGAAATGCAGCTGCCTCTGTGGTGGAACACTGAGATACGTACAAATGATGTGCCCAGAGCAGGATGTAAAGGATAACAGATATGCCTGGAATGCCTGGGAATTTGTACTCTCTTTCCTCTGTTTTCATTGCCACTGTTTATTGGTACGACTGACTTATTTTCTCACAAACACACACTTGCTTTCTCTCCACTGCTTTTCTCCCTCTTGAAGAGCAAACAGTTATCAGGTAAAAACTTCGAATGACAGGCTTGTTTTTGCTTTTTTCACAGGGAAATCAATTTCATCAAAGTTCAAAATCTCCTACGGGAACAGAACTTTGAATTTTTTGTTAAACTCAATTTTGTTTCACCAATGTTGAAATCCAGTTTCCCTCTGCATCTGTTCTGTGCCTTGTTGATGAGCACAGTTGGAAAGTGCTGTAGAGCAAGGTCTGAATCCCCGTGTTTCAGCTCAGTACGCTGAGCCAGTTCTAAAAAAGTATGATCTCCCTGCAATTACAGAATCACAGAATTGCAGGGATTGGAAAGGACTTCGAGAGATCACTAAGTCCAACCTCCCCACTAAAGCAAGTTCCCCACAGTAGGTCACACAGGTACGTGTCTCCACAGAAGTGGACTCCACAACCTGTACCAGTGCTCTGTTGATTACGGTGATTATGATCCATGGATTCATCATACTGTCTTTTCCTATTCCAGGTGCTAAGAAGAAAGGCCAGTGTAGCTGGCATGTATCAACCCAGGAGGTGACTGATGGTTCTGCCAGCTTATTTTGCTTTTTGCCTTCTCACCATTTTACCTCTTCCCTTAGTTTTTTCCTTAGTTACAGAGAGGAGCACTGGGAGAACAGACATGTTGCAGGGCTCTCTTGGCAGGTAGTAGTCTTTGATAATCTGGCTCTGAATCAAAAACCTAAATCTCCGTCTCTTTTCTTGTCCATCCTGTTCTCCTTGTACACAATTCATTTTAAACAATTAAAAATAAATAAATCAATAGAGTCCCACGCCCCTTTCCCCTGGCTTCAGACCCAGATGTCACATTAAAGCCTCATTTTTAAAGGATCATTTACTTTTGGTTTAATACAAATCAAGAACTCTTTCAGGAGCCTGACTCAAAGCAACAAGCAGTTAAGGCTAATGAACATATGGCATTGCTTTCCCTTGACTTCAGAGGATAGGGATGGCAAAGCAGTTTCTAGCTGTATGGGAGATTGGTAATCACAGCCTGAACCTCTGATTAATCAGCTGAGGCAGGTGTGGGGTCAGCTGTGGGAGCACAGGTGAGAGTGATGGAGCTGTGCTCCCAGAAGGGGTGGAGCTCGACTCCATCCCCTCTGAGACCTCATTTAAGGGCTGACTCCCACTGAAGCAGCATCTCTTGGAGATTGCTCAGCAGTGAGGACTGCCCCAGCTTCTTCAGCCAAGACACCACCACTGGTGAGTTTTCCTTTACTTTTTCCTTCTGTACATTTGCTACCATCTGTATATTAATAACCAATACACTAGTTTAGTGTTTGTTGAGCCTCCCTGCACAGCACATGTGTGCACTGTCTTGTTTGGTATGCATCCACACCCTAGTATGGGTATGGAAGATTCAGATGCAGGAACCTGGCTGGACTATCTAACCACTTCACCACACAGTGAGCACTTTATGAGCACTAGGCAGGAATCAAGCTCCTACCTGGGCAGCGTTGTCCTTCTGTAGTCCTACAATCTGTATACCTTTACTGTAACCACCCTGGCCACTCAACTGCCATCTGAGCCTGGCTGGACAAGTCTGATCACAGCAGAGTGGAGAGGACAGCGTGACCAGGTGGCGCTTGTCACCTCTCAG